>NW_014332826.1:913964-1128920 GCF_000341935.2 Cephus cinctus
CCCCCGAACCCAATTTATCGTTTCTCTTTCAAAATTCTTACAACCCTTTCTCTCGCTCGCCTTTAAGCTTTTTACTGTACATATCTGCTGTCGACTATATTTTATAAGAAGCGAACCATACTTTTACGCATGGTAAGACGATTCGCCTAATTTCGGCCCCGCTTTTATTCGACCCGTTAAGCTAAACTCGATGCACACGAATTGCATGCATCCTCTGTCTCTCTGTACCCTAGAGATTCGTATTAGTGTGATTACACAAATTTAAAAAATATTAGCTATTGGCACAGCAAATGGTAATCACAATGGACAGTTAATTATTTAATAAAAACAAAATTTTTATTTTTTGTTATTTCAAGGAAATTCCGGCTTGTACCCGATTTTTCTTCAGAGCGTATCAAAAAGTATAGACTAAGTTTCACGGGAAGGAGGGACAAAGATGCATTTGGAGAATCGAGTTTGGTGAAATTAAGTTATTTTACACATTAGCTGTTTGCTCTTATAAATTTCATCTAGCCTTGGGATTGTTGGACGATTTCTTGTGAAAATTTGTATACTACCGAACGTTTTCTGTCTTTCTTTCCTAAAGGCTAATATTATCCGTACAATTCGTGAGTTTCTTGAATAACGATCAATCTGCAGCAAGAATATATGAGCGTATGACTGGATAATTTGATAAACTAAGTACAAGTAAGACAAGTGTTACCTCATCATAAAAATCAGTACATTCGTGTCAAGGGCTACCACTGCACCACTGTACGCTACACTTCCATTATATGTTGCATTTAAAACTCGAAGCTTTTTGTAACGAACGGTACGGTAGTGGTAGTTACTGGTGCACAGTGCTGCTCATCAATCCCAGCTCATACAGACGTTCATTTTTCCATTTATTTTAAGTCATTGCACCACATCAAATAAATTACATTTTCATTATATAATTTTTGAAACGTCAATGTGATTCCCACTATCCCTGATAACATTCTTTTTCGTAGTCTTTACAGCCTCTGGACATACGCACGATACAAGCGGACCTATCAATTTTCGGTATTGAACTCAGCTGGATAGCCAGCTATATCAGATATCAGACTGATTGCAATTCCAATTAAGCAATTGCATCCGCCTTTAGCGAAACTCCGTGCTGTATACTTATTACTCTTTCTGGGAATGAATAATCTCTTGACGAATACTTTTTCAACAACAATTAAACGAACAATTGGTCGTATCGGAGGGACTAAGCATATCACGATACTTATAGCACGGTGTAGCTTCCGGTAACTTCTATCAAAGTAGATTATTCATTCTCAGTCCGTGAAACACCGTACAAAACGATGTGAAAGAGAAGTGTCGAGAAGTACATTTTCTTTTGATTATTTCAATAGTCCTTTACTACTGTTTATACAATAAATATGTACAATGCTGGCAAAAAAACTCGTCCTTCTTTCGACAGTCATATGTAATGGGCGACCGGTGGTGTCTGCACATTACTCGTTTGTCCCTGTGCAGCTATTCTACTTGATGCCACTGAATCATCTGCTGAAGATCTTTCATAAACTGGAGGTGCTTCCGTCATCGCTGCCTGTGAAAAATGCAATATCCCCCCGAACACCAAAATCTAGGTATCAATTTTTTTAAACAAAAAAATTTTATCATATACATTTCCCTCTAGTCGAAATGGAACGCGTTTTTTTTTTAACATCACAATGAAATAAGATTCTTTTCGGCTTGCCATATATTTACGGCTTTATTTCTTAGAGAACAGAAATTTAGTCTGTTCTAGATAATATATATATATATCCAGAATGTATTCTATTTTCTGACATCCTGCGTAGAGAAATATTTCGAAACTTACTCTGTTGCTAGCGGAATTGTAGAGCGGCGGTGCGCCATAAATTTCATTGTACCTTGGCGGTCTATCTCGTAATCTTTCCAAAATGGAACGCTGTATAGAATTTATGCTGACATTATCACCGCCACATTCGGATATCAACAAATCAGATCTCGATTGCTCCGTCTGCATGTCCCTGAATAATACGTGTAAGCAGAATTTGAGTTAACAGAATTAACAAAATTTAATTGTGGCAAGTAGTCATTTTTTTTTCTTTGGAAATAGTTACCTTTGACAGACCCTGAAGAAAAGTATGATCGTAATAACTATACCGAGAAATAGTACCGAAGACATTATGAGTTGGGTGACAGTTACCAATTCCCAGTCGGTGACCCTGAAAGTTTTATCAGATACGTATCAACCTGCCTTCGAGAATTTTGAAGTATTTATATGCGTTCCCAGCTCATCTATACCTACCTGCAATTTGTGCTGTCGCACATATAGCACTCACAACATCTGATGCGGGGTGAATTGCAGCAGAGGGTGCATTTATCAGCTGCAAAGAATAATCACCATTATAATTAACTGAAAATCTTTTTTTTTTACTGTGAAATAGACACTGAACTTCAGTGTCAAAAATCAAATAATATTGTAAGTGTTATGCACAGGTATGCCTGCGCAGGTAGACCTCTCCGGTAGACCGTAGCGTGTATGGCTGATATTAGTTACATCTTATTGACCGCCAATATTATTTTTTTTTACTATAGATCGATTATACTTTACACGTTTATTGTGCTTCTTACACGTGGCCGATTCACGGATTAAAATAAAATTTCAGGAATTATTGGATATTGATGAACAATTGGAAATAGTGTGGAATCAATCGAATTTAATAAGAAATATGGTATAAACGTAAAAGGTATGGTGAAATAAAATTAGCAGCCAATTAGGTGTTAATTGAAATAGATACCTGAACAGTTGATGCAGCTACAAGATGGCCCGATGAACATACTTGTGCAATTTGCGCTGGTGCTAATTCCATATTCGTTTGCGAATGCGGTTGCAGTATATGCCATCGAGTTCAAATCTGTAATTTGTAGAAAATAAAATGAAAGTTCTATGGTAGGAGAAAACGTATGGAACAGAATATGCCACGAGTAGAGTTTGTTATGTGAATTATTTACAATTATTATTTGATATGACTTAATTTAATTTATCTATGTATTTGCAAGCTAATGTATTAGTCACGATACGATTCAAATTACTGTCTTAAGCAAGACTCTCGGCAACGATAGAAAAATAAATGTGCAAAGATAACAATTGATAAATCGTAAGCTTCGAATAAGCACTTCTGAATAACTGATAAATACTTTAGCACACATGCAAAATATACTTCGTCGCAATTTCATTTTCGAAAAACAAGATCCCGATCTGTAGAAATATCATGCACCAGGTTCTACTATCGACGTGATTCATTGTAAATTGAAACCGCTAAATTTGAGCGTTCCCATTACACAGAAACACAATTTCAATGTATGTATAGGCAAGGTGAGTAGTAGCGTACGAGGTTGGGTTATTGTTGGATTTACGTTATTTGTGTTTTAAGAATTTGTTAAATTCTTAGTATTGGCACGTACAAAGTGGCTGTTATCGTCACATTTTATAAAAAAAAAGTACTTGCACTAACGTCAATGCGTTATGGCTAAAATACGATGTGTTTAGGTATACCGAACGTGAACCCATAGACCTCGGAAATTAATGATTTTTTAATTACTACTATTTTATCACATAGCAACGTGTTAAAAAATCTCAGGCCCGGTGATGGATCTTGTAATGATTAATTGTTTCTTTGAAAATGAAATATTAGTACAAAGGCATATGGAAAAAGCTCCCGACCGCGTTTCAATTCCAGATTTTTCATGATAATGATCTTCAGTCTTGAAAGATGAAATATGTAATGACTCAGTGAATTTCAAAGGTGCTTAAAGAAGTAGAGCCACCGAAGTTTTTCAAAAGATAATATTATCGAAAGGTGGACGAATAAGTTCGATCTCATATTCGAATCATGGCAATTTACACGGCGGGAAAGCTGGAAACACCGTACATCATCAGCTGTACTGTCATCATGACCTGACTCCGTTTTTGGGGAAGAAACAATCGAAGATTAAAAAATTATATACGAATTCCAAATTCTGCACATTTTATGAATCGCGGAGTTTATCAAAGTTTAAAGTTTACCAAGTATCCACAAAAAACACCTTCACGTTTGGAATACTATAAAATATGTAACACAACTTCATGCGCATGAACTAAACAAAGTAGGCAAAAAAGTATTTCACTTTAATATAAATACACGCACCATTTTCGATTGTTGATTGCGTAAGACAGAAACATATGAAAAAATGTAGATAGAAACGCATGATCGGACGTGCGAGTACGTGCAAACCGACTTTTGCATGAGAACTGATATCCAATTTATCCTCCTGTCACGTCTCTGCAAAGTTGACAGATGCTTACCTAACAGCGATAGAGACCTCCATTTTGATGATGTTCGCTTGATACTAAAACAATCACTGATAACTGAACAGCCAGATTACTCTTTTTGTCTCTCATCAATCATACAACAATCTCAACTTTCTTCCTGTGTAAACCTGCAGTCTGATGTAGATGGAATAAATTTTTTTGAAAATTATTTCATTCTTATTAATGTATATTACTTCATGTGTGAAATACAGATATTAATATTAAACATTAAGGTAAATATACAACAAAGTATTACATGAAATTGTTATTAAAAAATTAACTGCTTTATGAAATAGAATGATTTCAGGATTATAACCTGATTACGAAATAACTCTATATTCTCTGCTTTGGTAAGATACATGATTTTGACTCAAACATTAACTATACAACTAGTGTAATTAAATATTAATAATTAAAAATTAATAACACAATATATGCTAAAATTCATATCAGTATCTAATAGGTTATGAAATTTAAACTTAATATTAGAACAGATGCAGAGGAAATTATAAATAACTGGTGTTTTTGTGTTGTTTATTTTATAATTTATATCAATAGATATCCATAATCCAAACTCCTGTCGTGACTCGAATGATTTGTAAAATTTACAATGGTTTTCGGAATTGTGACATGGAATTGATTAACAAAGAAAAATTAGTTGGTTAACGTGATAAGAGCTTCCACAACATCCCCACTGTGTTCCCTGAGAGTATGCTCCGCCAAGCTTCTACTGATTTCCATTTCCTTCATCTGAAACAATTTTTGACTCATATGTCATGATGCTATTCGTATATAAAAAATTGTATGTCATTATGCTTCTAAAATGTATTACTAGCAATTATTATATACGTTCAAAAATATTCTTACTATGAGGTCAACATCTTCCTTTTTAATGGAGACCTTGAGCAGTTCTTTTTCCTTTGCCTTCTTTTCTGCAGCTTCCTTATTGCGGCGGTCACCAATTATACTCAAGGCCTATTAAAATATTTATTTAACATATAAGTATGGAAGAATAGTATAAACGTAATAGTGACGTGTGTTTTTTTGAATGATTGAAAATACATGTTTACAGCAAAGAGGTTATGTTGCTTGACTTCAAATCAAAATTGTGGATGATAATAAATAAATATTTCAACAAAATATTTTACATAATTATGCATATAGATTGCATAGCATTTATTTTGTGAGAAATTTGCATTTACGTTATAGGATTTTAAATAAACTCAAATAATAAAAAGCACGTGGATTCCACGGAACTTACGCAAGAAAAACCATCAGACGACGAAATTTCCTTTTCCTCAGCATAGTCTGTTACTCGTTCCAAATCTGCTGCACCGCTATCGTATTTTGCTGCTTTTTTCTGCGACTTTTCTTGTTGAACCTCATCCGAATCACCATTCACATCCTCGTCCGCCATTTCTAATTTTTATTGGAAAGGTTGTTTTCTCACAAAAATACACGAGCACCATCTGATAGAAATAAAGGTTGAATCTCCACTCCACTCTGTACGGAAATAGTAGGGGAACAAGGAAGCAATTGTATTAGTTACTGACCACGTGGTAGGTGGTCCATTCTTTTCTCATTCGACTAACAAGCAGCTTAGGCATTAAATTTTAAGTATTTACAACCAATTAAAATATTATAAACAATTCAATTTTTGAAACCCAATTTTGAAGGGATAAATCTATAAAAGAGTAAAGGAAAAGATAAATGTTCCAAGAATGTTTTTCGCTTACAGTCAAACAATACACACAATGTGCTTACCTTCCAAAATAGTACTTATATTGGGTAAATTCAATTGGGATATCATAGCAAACTTGTATATACAAAGTAATTCTTTATTTCACTATTTGGACATTATTATAAATTTTTATTTCACAATCATGTATTTATCATATAATTCAATTTTATACTATATTTTTAAGTTAATTTAGTTTTGGAATCTCTGAGAAATGGTTCATGTAACATTTTGTGTAAGCGTAATGCCTTTTGGGTGCCAAATCCAGGACACAATTCCAATTTGTGTGGTGTGGCCTTAATAATATCACTCAGTGTCCCAAAATTTGATAGAAGATTCGTGGCATCAGTTTTATTCACAGACCTTACTGAAGTCAATGCATTTACGAGCTACAAAGAAAAATTTTATAAGTAACTTAAAGTGATTCAATTACTAAGATAAACCAAACAACCTTAATTATCATTTAAAATTATCAAATTTTATATGTAACAAATGATGACTGTTTACATAGATGAATAATCTTACTTTTTCGCGTGGATCTAAGTTATTGCGTTCCATTATCATGTCTGGAGGCTTATTTTCATAACACTTATATGTTTCAATCACTTTTCCAGCTTCTTCTGCATTCCAAGCTAACATTAACGTCAAGTCTGCCAGAATACAAATTCTTGTAAGGTGTTTTAAGGAATGGTGTGGTTCAGCAACATCCACCTACAATGCCATTTACTATTACTTATTGTACTATGCTTAATCTGAAAATTTGTGATATATAACAAATATAATGGATACCTGAACTAAAAGTACTCGAAGATCATATGCATTGCCCAATAATTTCAAGCGGTTATGTATATAATCTGGATTTAGTTGATGATAACGAATTGATAGAAAAAGTGCACAAAGTCCTTTGCCCATCACATAGTCCGGTGTTATATCTCCATATTCCCAAGGGACAACAGTTATTGATTTAAGTAGTGGGTTACCTTTCTAGAAAAAAAAAAAAACAATAATTACTAAGCATAGTACTCAACGTTAAATATAATAATTATATTACTAAACTTACTTGTCGTGGATTAACAATGACAGCATTTAGATTTGCAGTTTTTTTTGTTTTGGATAAACCTAATTTGGAAGGTTCAGGTAAATCTTCATTAAAAGATTTAGATTTCTTTAAATTGCTAAAAGCATCTAAAAATAACGTATCGAAATTACCCTCAGTCTAAATCTGATAATAGTTAACGAGATATTTTCATATGTACCTTTGATAGAAGAATCAATTTTAGCTTGTTTAGAAGTTGATGGAATGTCAATCGGTTGATCATCATTTTTCTTGTTATTACTCATTCGGGACATTCATTTAATTCACTGCGAAGCACTATACAAACTAACCTTTGGATTTTTTGTTGACATCACAAATCTGTAAGGTGGAGAAGTATAATCATGGAGACTACATAAGAAGCACGAATTCAAATGGGAAAATTGACAGAATCTGCTACTAAATATCGTCCACACTGCGTTTTCTTTCTGTGCCACTAGCGTCGCTAGTTTCCCTTTTCTACTGACGTGAATATAGCATAATAAATACATGTGAAGTAAGCTGTCAAATATTTACAAGTAATTGCCATTGCACATTTTTATTATTTGTTTATTTAAGTTAAAGTATTTATTTTATAATTTTCAAAGTACTTAATTAAATATGATTTTTAATTTAAAGTTCACTTTTTCGGTGCATACAGAACACTAGTGCCTCTTATTTTAGGAAGCTGTATGTATACGTGGAGCTCGTGTTCCTTCTGTCAGTGATGAGTGGGGAGATGCACAACGCTATGGTTTAGGCGATACCCCCGACATTCTTCCTTCCTTCCTTATTGCTAACTCCTCCAATAAGATGTCCCCGATACCATCGACATATAGCATGGACTACGCATAAGCATTGGGAAAATGGTCCGATGATAGAAAAAGATGGCGATTGGTGGTGGCCGAGTCCTGTCTCTTTCTAATCAGCAGCCGTAGTACGAGAGATAGAAAACGTAGCCAATGAGAGCATTAGAAAAGGAGTGCTACTGGCCGCCATCTCAGTCTCTCTTTATCTATTCGAGCGGACATTTTTTCAAGGAGTTTGAAGTAGGGATCGCGTAGTCCATGTTATATGTCGATGTCCTAGACAAATTTCATGTCGTCCCTCTATTGGAGAGGACCCAATGTTATAGCTATTCGCTGGCTTTAACGGAAAGTTTTGGGAATAACCAATAATGAAGGTTTGTGTTTACTTGCGTTTACGCATTCACTTGAAACGGGAAAGCCAGGATTGTAATGGCTACTGATGGCTACCAATCCATGGTTATGTGAGTGACGTAATTCTCTGAAGTCTATCAGTATTTTTATTTGTATAACATTGCCTTAAGTGAGGGTTACAAGGGCTTGTTTCATATCTATTTAAGAAAACATATTGGTAGGTGAAGCGTTAGTTGTGCGTGGATCGTCAATAGACGTGCGTTTCATCAATATGTCTGAAGGCGATATTGTAGCATCGCAGAAACAGCAGCAGCATCAGCATCATCATAATCACAATCATCATCATCATCATCAATTGCAGCAGCAGCAGCAGCAGCAGCAGCAGCAACAGCAACAACAGCAGCAGCAATTGGGTGCAAATTCAATGGCAAATATGGCTTGGCAATATCCACCTCCAGGTAGCATGCATCTCTACCCTCCTTATGCGCAACAGCAACAACAGCAGCAGCAAATCGCAGAAACAGCAGCAGCATCAGCATCATCATAATCACAATCATCATCATCATCATCAATTGCAGCAGCAGCAGCAGCAGCAGCAGCAGCAACAGCAACAACAGCAGCAGCAATTGGGTGCAAATTCAATGGCAAATATGGCTTGGCAATATCCACCTCCAGGTAGCATGCATCTCTACCCTCCTTATGCAGGGTAAGTAACATAATTATTAAAATTTTGTAAGTATATTCTTACTTTACCTGTCTTATTTGACGCTTTGGAGTAAATTATAAAAGATACTGCAGTTACCAGTTTTATGTGAACTAATTGCACATTTATATGGATTTTCTATTTAATATAAATTTGTATGTTAAGCGAGATTTGATTCGTAAAGTAATCAGCTTTGATCTTGTATATTGTATATCTATATAAATACTGATTTCCCTATCACACAATTATGCAAAAAATTTGATTTTAGGCACATGTATGGACAAGGGTACAGTCCCCAAGGGCAAATGTATTATTACAATCAAGGAATGATACCAGGATATGGACAAGCTTTTAATCCACAGCAGATGCAGCAACAACATCAGCAGCAGCAGCAACAACAGCAACAGCAAAAACATTCTCAGAATAATCAAGGAAAGCAGCAAACTCAGCAACAGCAGCCACCAGTTCCTGGAACTCCAGTGGTACTCGACGATGAGACTGATCTTCCTCCACTTCCTCCAGGACCACCACCTCCTCCACAGTCAGCACAGCAACAAAATAGCCAAGTTCAATCTACTCTTCAGCATCCAACATCGTTTGTTTACAACTCCTATCCTTATGGCAATTGGACTACAATGCAAAGTGACCACTCTCGTAAGTTTATAGTTATACTACGTTAACTCTGCATGCAAATATTAGCTTAAAATCCAAAAAGATATTATATAAACACTTTAATTCTGATAATCCTAAGCAATCGAGCTTGATTAACCTAAACAACAATACTATTATCGGTAATTAAATGCTGTACAAGATATAATTCGTGTGAAGAGTATTTGTACATTTGACAGTTTTCATAGGAAAATAATTGATAACACTGATTTTATTACTTTTAACACAAAATAAACCATTATTCGTTAGAGATATTTATTTATGCATTTTTGTGAAAAAAAAAATACAAAATATTGTTACGATTGCAAGATTCGCTGGAACATTTCGTGCTTGGATCGGGATTTTCAAATTCCCAGCGAATGCTTTGACGATTAAGCTATCGTTACTCTCCCACGGAGTCCCATAGGGGACACATACACCTGTGTGAAGTTAGCCCAGCACTTTTCGAATTTAATTTTTTTTTTAAGTGTATTGAGTTGTGCTCCGTTTGTGCTAACTTGTGTCGGTATGCCGCAGTTGATAATTTTAACAGTTTGCGAATAAATTTAAAAAATTGAATTTTGTGCCAGCCCCGCATTTTTTAAAATCAAGATTTTTAAGTACTGTGCTGAATCTTGCAGTTGTACTCCGGTCCGTAACTGTTACGGTTTGTGACAAAAGGCAAAAAAAATTTCTCCAGGTCAGCACTTATAACCCACATTATTCCCCTTTTACGAAAAGATAGTATTTAATTTGTGCAATAGTGTGCCGTAAATAAAAATTGTGGGGGATTACCCCCTAACGGAAATCATTGCCGCTGACTCCATCTTCCCGTTCAATGGTTAAGGGGTCATCACAGTGTAAAATTTTCAAAAAATCGATTTTTTTTTTTTTTTGAGAAGATCAGCCGTGTCGTTTCCCCGGAGGCTCGAATGACTCGGAATCCAAAAAAGACGGATAGATTGCCTGTTTAATGAGGCCTGGCTTAGTTTTTGCTTGATCAAATATATAAAGTATGAGCGGGATTCATCTAGATTAAACGACTGTAGGGCTTTCAAAACACTCTGCGAGTCCGAAAAAACTGTTGATGTAGTTAAGGGGTCATCACAGTGTAAAATTTCAAAAAATCGATTTTTTTTTTCATTATCTGATAGTATACACTGTTATAAACATTCTGTCCAATGTTTATGTCGAAATTCGAATTATTTCGGTCGCTACAGCCTTTCTTAGAAGAAGGGATTGGACGGTCAGACCTGGCGCACTCCGAACTTTAAACGCGTTTTTCTCGGAATGGTGTTTTTCAAAACGGTGGCAACTCTCAAAGGAAAAATTTTCAAGCTATCCAGTTGAAATTTTAACAGAACAATTTTCACGTCATTTCTTATGTTGCTATGGAAGCTTTTTTCTTTTTTTTTTTAAATCTTCCTATTTTTTTTACGAAAAACTGTCGAAAAAAAAGGATAAATTTTATACGTTTTGTTCAAACGGACACCATTTTTTCAAATTTCACTAAAAAAAAAAAAGCCTCCATAGAAGCATAGCGGCTTTCCTACAGATTTATAAACCATTTGAAGTTTTTGTTTGAGGTAAAATTTGCGCCCGCAATCCTGGCCACCATGGGACACCATTTTTTTTTCCATTCAATTTTCCACAAATAAAAACAACGTTAAACAATACATAAAGACATTTTTTAAAAATTATTTTGTATTGTATATTTCATAGGTGCTTCAATTTGTACAAAAAAAAAATTAGACGGATTACCTTATTCCATCCACCTAAAAATCGCGAAAATCGGCTATTTTTCGGGCGGTCACACTGTGATGATCCCTTAAACAAATTGTGAAAACCTTGCAAAAGGTAGTGTGAATAAAATGAGAAATTTCGAGTTTCGAAAAAGTAGAAGTATTCTGTTTTGCTGCGCGAATACAACAACTTTTTCTTATGGTGAAACCTTCTCAGAACAACCCTTCACCGTATTCCCCGGAGATTGCATTTTAGCGTTACTCCGAAACTGTGAACATTGGAATTTCGGAAGGAATACCGCGAAGAGTTGCTTTGAGAAGGTTTTGCCATTAGGAAAAGTTGTTGCGTTCGCGCAGCACAACACAGCACAACTTCTACTTTTTCGAAATTCGATATTTCTCATTTCATTCACATTACGTTTCGCAGGGTTTTCACAATTTGTGTCAGCGGCAATTATTTCCGATAGGGGATTAGTTGTGTACAATTTTTATTGACGGCACACTATTACATAAATTAAATACTATCTTTTCGTAAAAGAGGAATGATGTGGATTATAATTGTCACAAACCGTAACAGTTAAGGACCGGGGCAAACTGCAAAATTCCGTATGTGCTTAAAAGTCTTGGTTTCAAAAAGTGTAAGGCTGGCACAAATTTCGATTTTTTACATTTATTCGATCAACTTCTTTAAGGTTACCAACTCCGGTATACCGGCACAAATTAGCACAGACGGAGCACAACTCTATACAATTAAAAAAATATATTAATACAAAAAGTGCTGAGCTAACTTCACACAGGTGACACTTACTCCCAATAGTAATTTACATTTAACAGATGATGAAGCTGTAGGCAATAAGCACAAACAGTATTCGTACATCAATTATAATTATTTTAAAATGTCACTATTATCTCTAATTAATATTTAGTCTGATAAATTGTTATTCTCAAAGTAGCATAGTCTTCTGAAATTCTGAATCTGAAAACAACAAATAGGAGATCATGTTTACGTATTTTGTTTTCTACCTCATCGAATTCGGAGCTAATATCTACGTTTATCGTAATGAAAAGCTTTATAAAATATCTAATGTATATTATTTATAATGGTTTTATTGAAAAAAAAAAATCATTTTTATTATTTTCAGCATTCAACGGACAAATAAGATTTAATCTACAAAACAAGAAAACTGGCCTGGGTTTCACGCCATCCGGCAATAGTGGGGCAGCGAAAAAAAAACGTAAGAGGAATAAAAATCTTGCGGCACAATTCAACAATAGCTTTCAGGGAAATACGGCGACTTCGAACTTTATTCCGGGACCAAACCTAAAATCCGAGTTACCACCCCTGCCTCCCGTGCAGCATGAACCACCACTCCCACCACCACCAACAGAAAAATCCTCGGATCCTGCCCCTTCCGTTGCAGCAACGACAGTGACGACAACAACGACAGTGACAACACCGACGACAAACATATCGTCGACTACCAGCAGGCCGATGGTACGTACTTCAACTGGGGTATCGAGTCAGAATCCTGTTGGAGATTGGCCTGACAGTTTGAAGAATTATGTTAATCGATGCTATGAAAAATGCAAAACTGCTGTCGATAAGGATCAGGTTGAGATAATATTGAAGGGTAAAATCACACGGGCTGCTAACGACGGCTCCCTTTGGGTGAAGGACTGGGATAAAGAGCCTCTGCCCAGTATACATAGCGAGCGCATGACCATGACGATTAAAGCCCAAAATCCACAATTAAAGCTAACGAATCCATTGGCTAGTGCGCAGGGGGGCCTGCGCAAGCCAGGCCTTTCCACATCTCTCGGGGCTCGGCTTGGCGCTCGTCTCTCTGCGAATCACAGAAGGTCAAGATCAAGGTCACGATCACGGTCACGGTCACGGTCAAGGTCAAGGTCTCGTTCACGTTCAAAATCACGTTCGCGGTCGCGCAGTCCACCTACACGCAAATACAAACGAAGCACTTCATCTTCTTCCAACGTTAGCGAATACGATTACAAATCATCGAGGATAAAAAAATCAAACCGCAGCAAACAAAATCACGGGAATAAGACGAAGACTAAGAAGACTAAGCAGGCTAAGTCGCATTTCTATTCCGAGTTTGGTTTAGCTACAGGCAATATGGACGATCTTGGATCCAAGGAAAAATTGCAGCAACGTGCAGCTAGATTTCACGAGACGGTTTCTAGGAGCGGCAACAACGGAACGAGGGACGACACTACAACCGATTTTGATTTCACGGGACTTCATATCGTCGGAACTTGCAAGGATCTTGAAAAACCTTATCTGCGTCTGACATCGGTAACTTTTATTCCACCTGTTTCACACAGTTCTATATTGCGATATATAACAGTTAAAATATATCTTCTGACATATAATAAAGTTCTGATCGGGGTTGTAGTAATCGGAAAATTCACATTACAAATTTCAGGCTCCCGCAGCTTCTGCCGTGCGACCGGTAAGTGTACTTCGGAATTCGCTGGTTCACGTGAAGAAGCGCTGGATCGTCGATCAAGATTATAGATACGCATGCGATCAACTGAAGTCTATTCGTCAAGACCTGACTGTCCAAGGTATTAGAGATCCATTCACAGTTCACGTTTATGAGACACATGCGCGTGTGGCTCTAGAACGTGGCGATCATGAAGAGTTTAACCAATGCCAAACGCAATTACGAATGCTCTACCAAGACGTTGGTGGGGAAAACCGATTGGAATTCATCGCATACAGAATATTGTATTATATCTTCACAAAAAACACTCAAGGTAATGTATATCATTATTTTCATAATAAATCATACATATACGATAGTCAGGATGAATTTGTTGTTCATCTGCTTTTCATATACATCATACGACGAGAAATATTTGACAATTTATATATACCTATAATATATATATGTATATATATATTTTACTTAATTCCTCGCACCATTAAAGCTCAAGACTTGTGAGTCAATGCTTGTGCTAGACGGAATCGTGTGAAGTTAGTAGGAAATTATGAAGAGGGTTGAAATATATATTTCACTACAAACACAAAATACACGAGGGCTGGCCCTTCTCACCAATATGTTCTTTGTTTTAGTATTTTTGAACATTAAGAAGTCCCCAGAAATATCGGACAAAATCGAGTACTTAAACGATAATAAGTTAATCTGTATAAAGTCGTATATTTCAAAAATTGTTATACACTTTAGATATACCAAGTAAAGTTTGGAGTATTATAAGTTATAATTTTTCTTTTTTCTTTATTGTGCAGATTTAACTACAATTTTAGCAGACCTGTCAGACAAAGATAAGGATGACGAATGTATAAAACACGCATTAAAAGTACGATCCGCCTGGTGGTTGGGTAATTACCATGCGTTTTTCAAGCTATACAGTAAGGCACCAAGAATGGCAGCATTCCTGATGGACTGGTTTATTACCAGAGAAAGAAAAAATGCCTTAAAACTCATGATCAAGTCGTACGTATTAAATCTAGTAATCATTTTCACTTTTACGTATATCATTCATTTTCAGAGTTTGTGTTCCATATAGTTTTCCATTTGTGTTATAAAATTAATAATTGTTGTAAAACAGGGAAAATATTTTGATTTCGTCCAAATTAAGACATTTTCCTTGAACACAAATCTACATATTTTATTTTCAGGGTGTCTAAAAACTTATACAGTCGAATGTACTGGTTTTATTTCAGATAGAATACATAAACATACAAAAAAAATGTGATTAAAAACGTCTTGTCTGCGATTAGATTTTGAATAAACTGTTGTTGAAATATTAAAACATTTAGCACGCACTCTGCTTGCTAAATTAATTATCTGACTGATACGGATTTGTTGCTTTTATGCGTATATAACTAAGCTTCAAATGTTTTCATTCGATATTGTCATTAGATGTTTCACATCAGACTGAGTTCATAGGCATCAGTACTTCAACAGTCCCGTATTGTAATTGTCTTTAGTAGTTGTATTATCAAACAAATCATACATATTTATGCGAACGCTACGAATGAGATTTTAAAATACCTTTTCTAAATGTATTCAACTTCACATTCACTGGAATATATTTAGATCATATTCTGGACAAGTACTGAAAACTATTTTAACGCTAGAACCAAACGCGTAAAATTGACGGTTTTTAGATTTCTTGTTTCAAATTACAGAAATTATGAAGATGCTTTTACAGAATTTATGTTGACTTTTGTTGAGATAAAAGAACGAATATATATATACCAATTTATTTTCCATCAAACGCTCTAATTTCGAAGTTCTGTATATAAGATGCCTAAATACACCAAAAACAACGCTGGTTGTTCTATTATTAAAAAGGAAAATAACGCAGTTGTCTATTATTGTCTATTATTTAAAATAGATGATTATATTGAGTAACGTGTTATTAGCACAGCGTATCTTGAATTCGAGCTTCAGGACTTTTTGTGTCCTTACCCCCTCTCTCATGGAAGAAATAAGATAAAGTTAAGCACAAACGGATATTCAAAGGACATAAACTTGCCTTTTTTCTAGTCTGTCTTTTACTCGAGTAAAATGGACAATAAATTTTTCAGAATTATCTCTCTGGGCCAAAAAGTTTAAGTAACGCTGGATTAGAGAAAAGCTTACGAAGTTCGATTGATTTAATATATGGAGTATTTTGTTCTCGTCAAGTTTTAGTCATCGACAAATTTCCACGCAGTAGGAGGATATATTAATATTTAAATTTCTGTTTCAGGACAACATTGCTGTGAAATAATATTTATTAATTGATGGAAATAAGATGATCTGGAGTATTTACTTATATTCGATCACTCGTAGAGTTGAAGATTTTTTTTTCCAAGAAAAATGTCATGTTCTAATTGCTTCGGTAATGTTAGGTTTTACTATTCGACTGTAGAAGTTTGTGTTTCTGAAAAAATATCACTGGTCATCTTAATTCGATCTCCTTGAACGCTCTCTTATTTCTGGTTAAAAAAATATTATTGTCTAACGTACTTATTTCTTCTGCTGTTTAGCTACCGGCAAAATTTGGCGGTTGATTTCATCATCGCGGAATTGGCCTTTGAATCTTTGGACAAGTTTTATGAATTTGTCGTTGAGTTTGGGTTGGTTTATGCCGATCCCACACGACAGCAAATCGATTGCAAGACGAGCAGTGCTTCTCTAGGTGCTTGGTAAAACATCAACGGCGGTCCACTTTATTTTCTCCTTGTGGGGACCGGATATAACGACAAAAAGTATATACTTAAATTATTTTTACACAACATCGTGTGAAAAAAAAGGCAAGGACGGAGGTACACGCACGTGCATCTATATGATGCGCATTTAACACTGCAAGTCACGTGCCCATTTACGCGTATACGTATGATCATAACGTACATACACGCACTCAAATATGTGCGGCTCGCAGTCTCTGCATTCATGCAATTCTTTACATAACTCAATCCCATCGATGTCATTAATTGAAGTGAAAGCTTTAACAGAAGATATCTATGTCACATCAGATGTATATAATTTCTCAAGAAAGCAACAGATTTTACATAATGCATCAAAAGAAGAGGACGAATCATATTTCTGTGTTTCAATGATTCTCTTTGTTCGTTGAGTACTTTTGCTGCACTTTTTTAAGAAACACAAATAGGGAAACGCATTTTGCGATATATTCCCACCACCTTTATGAACGAACTATTCTAGTCGTTTCGTAAGAAACGATAATTTTTACATTCCTCCAGTTTCGATATGAAGTATTTCTTTGCAAACTTTCCCGCTTGAATTCCTTGCTATAGTCTGCAACTTCTCGATGATTCAATTCTAAAAAAAATGTTAGCACTAATATTGCCATGAGGAACTGCAAGAAGACGTCGCACACAAAGTAGGACACGGTAGTAACATGTCTTATGAAAATATAGAAAGAGATGTATTAATATTTCACAAGACAAAACATGCCGATTCGCTGTTGGCTGGTTTCTACTTACCTCTGCCGTTTTCAGAGTGGAAGGATTATACAGCAACATCACCATCACCATCAATGCTCTTGCACTGCTAGTACTGGGAATGATGTTGCCATTTGTAAACATTGTGAAATTAGGTGTGCTACACACCGGGATGCATTGCATCGTAATGAATTATAGTGTACAAAATAAACTTCAAGTTATTTAATATTTTTTACAAATATCCATTTAATTGGCCGCGATATGTTTGGTTGATACGACGTTCGTTAAGTGCTAGAGCGTAAGTGTGATAGAAGGGGTTAATTGCTGGATACTGCATGCCTCTGAACGGAGTGACAACTTGTGGTTTAAAAAAGAAGAGGATGCTTATGCGTGAGAGAGTGAAAGAGAGAGAGCATGTGTGTGAGTGATGATTGATTTAAGTATCATCACTTGTATTGTAATGCAAATAAACTGTTGCTAAGAATCTCCTCATGAAATATTTCTAAATTACTCTGCAAAATTAACCACGTTCTATTTCTGCCTTTAATCGTTAAGCGGTCCGAAAAGTATTCTAATCTCTTTGTTGCTGTTCTCAATTGATGTAAAATTATTAAAACTTAGCGTTTTCCTTTTTACACGTGATTTCTTGAATCTCGAAATAAATTTCTGGGGTACGTGTCCCAGTTAGCAATTTATTGATGTTTAGGAATTACAATGAAAAGATTAAATAAATTAACTTGTATGAACGCCGTTTCCGAGGTAATCAATCGTAGTATTTTCCCAACAGGAGCTGGTAATCAATTGCGTATCATTCGTTATGATGAAAATAATGGCCTTAGCCCAATTCGATTAGCAGTTACGTCGTCTTCGCCAGAACGATTGCGATTTTTGATTGGTTTGATGATGTAGATCTTGACATATTCGGTTGTTACGGTAGCTGAGCACCAGAAAACTAAGCGGCCGGAAAATGCATGAAATATAGACAGTTATACAAATTTTTATTAAATATTTTGATTCGCTTACTGTTAGATAAATAACTTCTGGTATGTATGGGCATTTACATACTCGAAGAGGAACAGGGTCCGGGATCAGTAATCCTACAGACTTCGAAAAATTCTTAATTATCGATTACAGTTTATAGTAGCCTATTCATAAGTTTTATCGTTTCTTTTTTTTCTTTACTTTCGACTTCATTAATTCGTAGCACAAAAGCATTCGATAGAATTTTCCGATTATTGTCTCCACCTTAAAGTCATAAGCTCGTATTCAGAACTCGCTTTTAGTGCTAATAGCGCGCTTTTAAATTTTTTCTTAGTGACTTTTAACTACAAGTGACTGCTGTGATCTGCTGTTTTTTTAACGACTAATAGACTTCTCTTAACGCTAAAAGAGAGGTATGAGTAAGGGCCATAGTCATTCTAATACTTATCTCTCTCTGTTTTAATAAACTGGACCAATACGTGTATTTTAAGGGTAATAGATATCAAGTGCAATGCAAGTTGCATTAAGGAGATGTACAAAAAAAATGTAGGGAATGAAAAAGGGATAAAAACAGAACGAAGTGTGTAGGGAAAAAGAAAAAAGATAAATTAAAAAATCTTGTGAAATGGGCCTCTCCGTGACTATTTCCGTGAAGCAGTACCTTTTCATAAAGGAGTTACTGCCCCTCCGTGATCCAACTGCGAGCTGTTGTGGGGGAAATCCCTGAGCCGTGAGATCCAAGGGAAACCCCTGTTAAGGAGAAAGATATAGCCGGGAAACAATTATTATAAAGTATTAAAGTTACGAGTGAACCCGTGGACCAAGTTGTTTGCAGATCCAAAACGCACAATCTAAGCCCAGCCTCCACGGACAGCGAGAGTCCATTTTACAAACTGCAGACTATAGGACTTTCGAAGGGGATTCCAAACTGTGAACAACTTTTAACCGTAGACGCAGAACACTCAACGATACAGATATAACGTTACACAGATGAAGTTTGTAACAAGCTGCAAGAAGGCATATGTGTAAAGTCCATGTCATAAAGAGACATGTTTTTCATAATTATGTAAAGTTATAATTCAATATATTTGGTAACTTTTGAGAAATCAATTGCACCAACTTAAAAATTTTTTGAGAAAAATGAACAAATTTTAGGTCTTGCTATCTTATGTTCAATGATACATTTTCATTACTTACAACAAATTAGTTATTTCAGGGCCAGGCAGTAATCCTTCCATCTTTCCGTAGAATACTCATGCAGCGAATTTTTGCTTCTCCAGCTTTTGCCTCTCTTATCTTTTTTAAAGCATTGAATGCACGACGCTCGACAGTCTAACTATTATCTTTATTATCCCTAAGCATCTTTGCTTGGAGGCCAATTTTAATTTCCATTACCTTTATAATTTAAAAAAAATGGTGAAATCCATCATTGAGTATACAGACTGCTAAAGAATTGAATATTTCAATTAATTTTGGTGAATAAAAAATTATGTTTAGGAGCGAATTGCCAGACAAATTTCATAGACTTACCTTCACAATACGACCTTTTTAATGAATATTCATTTAAAGACATTAAGGGCAGTTACAAATAATAACAATAAACACATCATTAAAGAAAAACCTGTATTTAATTATAAATATAATTAAATAATTATACGATGAACTATAGAATTGTTAATAGTATCATTTATTTCAATTTTTAAATTGGTCAATCAGGGATTGACGTGATTTCACAGACCAATATGTGATTCCCTCGTGCTTCATCCTCTGGTAAAAATACTGCATGTTTTCGAAAATCTTTAAAAACAGGAGTGCGTTGCGTGTGTATAATTTGAAATTTTCATATTAGATGTACAACCATATGGCAAATATACGCGTTTATTAATATTATTATTAGTGGATCAATAATATACAAAATTATGTGTTTTTATATCCGTAAAAAGTGGAAATAGATAAACGAATGCAAGCCGTCCCATGTGCATTCTGAGTATAAAGATTTCATAAATAATAATTGCGAAGAAACGGATTCTTATCATAGAAAATTTATAGCAACTAAATTCATGTTTTATACGCGACTATTCAAGGGACTAGGGAATGGCTGATCAACCGATTGATTATTGGAGTACGTAGTAAGAAGTCGTGTCTCGAATTCTAAACCCTTAGGCTCAAAATTACAAAAATTATTTTTCCGGTTGTAGTCGTTAAATTATACTTCAAATAGTGAAAAATGTATAGTGCAAACGGGAAAAATGTAATATAAGGGTAGCAGTCCCCAGTCCCCAGTCCCCAGAAACTAAGCGCATAAAAGAAAAGTGTAAACGTAAACACACATATATTTGCTTCGCAATGATAGACCTATAAATCCACAATCTAAATTGTAAAGTTTTTGTCTTGTAGAAGTGAAATTTTACTATTTTTGAACACAGTTGAGTGTGGCGCCCAGCATCTGGCCAAGCAATCTTACGTGAATCACAGACGAAATAATAGCTACAACATCATCGACCAATTCAGCCTGTACTACAGTCGTTTTCGATTTCTATCTTTTTAATTTAAAAATAATAATCCGCGCGGTTACTCGTTGAACTTTTCAAAGATACTCATCGAGCAGATATTTTCGCAGATTCTCGTAAAGTTGTTTCGCCAAGCTGTGATAAAAAGTGATATATAGCTCTGGAGTAACTTACTTCGCCTTTCCGTAGCCATTTAGGCTTCTTATCTTTTGAATTAACAAAAAATTTCAGTGTAATAAGAGTGACATCATCAATCGACTAGGCATGTCATTGGAAATGCAACATACAACAAAGATTTATGTAATTCTCCCATCCTATTAATGTCAGCTAGAATGAATAAATCTTAGGTAATAAAATCTTTCTTAAAAAGAAATACAATATATATAATAATCGCAATTTCCTCAAAAATTGTTTCAATTACTTGTAATGTTAAAAAACAGTTATTCCGATACAATTTGTTACACGTTCAAACAATTTTCTAGTCCTATTGAGTGTGACGGCTTGACAATGAGTAAATAAAAATATTTGGGCAAACAAGTTTGCCTAACAATAAGATACATATACAACCGCATGAACTGTGCGGTCCCATCTTATGCATTCGCTGCTACAAACAAAGAATGAAGTTTCGGACATGTACTGAATTGATAGCATAGGTGCTGGATATCTGCAAAACTTACTGACTTTTTTATACATTCAGGATTTCATTTACTCTATAAATTTCAACCTGATAAACTGTCACTGATTAACTGACGAAAAACTGATTATTTAGAATTTTTTTACAGGTATATGACATAAACTTCTTGTGTCTTTGTGAATGCGCTCTTTTGGAACCACAAGTGCTAGAAGAAGCTTAAAGTAAGAGATTAGAAACTTGATTTCTCCTACCAATTCCAGCTCAACGAGTTAAGAGACTACTCCAACATTATTTATACAGACTTTTGTGCGTACGTACATGCTTCTCTACTACGTCGATTGCATAAAACACTTCCACATATTCCATGCGGTTTTGTCTTTAAAAAAAGGGAAAGAAATAAGGGACGTAGGAAATTATGAGGTCAGTCCAAAATAGTTTATTATTCGTCACCTTAAAATTCATCTTTTTCAAATAAACAAGCAACATAATAGTTGCATTTCCACTGATAAGCCATTCGGAATCCAATAGGAGCGATACGTCACTTGTCACTAGACATGTTAACCTATATAATTAGGTATACAATAAGTATATCAATTATATGACTCCGAATACACCAGTTGTTGTTTACTGGACGCAGCACGAATTTTTTTGCCCATTCTTCAATTTCAATCGGGATTTGGGACGATATTTTTCCAAATAGGCCAGCTGCTTCGCATTTATAGCTCCTCGCCTTTTTCTGGTAACAGAGAAACAATATCTCTTTATTATTTAATAATAAATCAAATTCTTCCAATATTTTGAACATTATTAAAGCTGCAGAATTCTAACGACTATCTTGCATTTACAATAGCGAAATTTCCTAACAGCCGACAATTTAAAATATTTTCTACAGCCTGAAATAGTAAGCAAATGATTCAAATACATTCTGAAAAGCAGAGACTGTAACAATGCTTCAAAAATGTAAATATAAGTAAAAGAGATAAAAATTAGGGCGACATTCTACCCGAAAACCCTTTGCAACTCAAGGCGAACAATCTAATGATTGAAAAGTTTAATCTTAATTATAATATCACGAAATTTCGACCTAAACATTTGAAAGGAAAACTTTTTTTATTTTTTATGAAAAATCTAATCCTGCTATTCACGTCCGGTTCAGAATGAACAGTATGATAACATCTACCTGGGTACAGATGGTACAGAAATTGTAATTTATCTTTTAGAAATACCTAATTTATCTACCATTATTTGCAAGTGCACCTCGCCTAAGTTCAAGATCTGCCAACTGTCTGGCTTCATAAGGGGACTGGGGAACTTGCCTCACGATGCAGGACACAACAAAAACTCGGTAGAAATTTCTTCCTTAATTGGATTCGAAATCACATTTTACATGATCATCAATCATTTCAACGCTACTTTTGCAATTATTAATCTAAGCTAAAGAAGAAATACGACTTAAAAATTTAAAATCAACTTGACACATGTAAAAATTTTCAAGTTGGATTTATCCGTTGCTTTCAGACTAAGTGTTGCTAAAGTAGTGTCAAAATGTTGGTTAACTTTGCAAAATATACATTTCATTATACATCAACATTTATGCTCCCCAGTCCCCTTTAAACTTTATAACAAAGATATTTAATCAGTCTGCTTACTCTCGAATTAGAGCTACAGCATCCTCGTACTTAAGACCGAGCTCAATAAGAGCTAGAGCCACAAGGACAGGTGCCCTACCGAGTCCAGCAACGCAATGTACGGCTACGCATGCGTCCGGCGTTTCCTTGAAGCGATTTTTCAACAATTCGAACCATTCGTCGACCACCTGGAAATTAAAAAAAAAACTTGTTGCAATAGAAATGTATATAAGTATAGAGATTAAAAGGGAAAAGATGATTTACTTCACATTCCTTAGTCTATACGGTATCCAAAGACTTTATAACATCTCGAAGACAGTTTCTGACTTTTAGGCACAGATTCCATTGACATAAACTATTTCCTATAATAAATTTTAAAGGATTCAACAAAATTTCTTGCCAGGACTCTAATGGGAACTAAAATAAGTCAGAATAAGAAACTGCCGCAAAAAGTGATGTGCAAAATATTACCGTGTAATTTTCGTAGAATGTACATATATACATATGCATATTTAAAAAAATTCTACTATTCGATAACCAACTCTTGGTGTACTGTGCTTATGTAAGATTTAGTCAACTAAATGACCTATCAATAATTCAGGTGGTAAAAAGTGCATTCGTGCAACCAAATTTGCGAGAAACCAACAAGTTGCCATATAACTTTATAATAGCATAATAATAATAACTTTATACTACGACGTCCGTTTAATGGCCCAATTACTAATTAATTTTACATTTTCAGAACAGTTTAAATTTAGCAATTATAATAACTACTGTTGAAACACTCTAGCTACATATTACAAGGACCACAGCTCATATACATTTTTTGACCTAATTTCGAATGACAGGTTCCTTAAAATCTTCACAGGCGCTGTAATATCAATCCCACGACTGGTCCTCTTCTATCTAATATTTGAACACCACCGAAGGGTATAAATTTCCTTTTCAAACGGGGAGGACAACTCTCCAACAATGCTGTTCAAATAGTAATATAAGGCAAACCTTTAATGGGTGATTCGGGTTAAAATGCTCGCAAAATACCTCATTTTAAAGATTTTATTTAAAGAAGACTACAATAAATACAATAAACAAATTTTTTACGTTTTATTCCTACATTATTAAATTTCGAAATAATACATTAAAAATTTCTTTTCGCCACTCCACTATGTAAGTGGCGGTATCTGCACCAGTAATAAGAGAACGGGATTGCACGATATCTGCTAGAATCGTCTGAACTAAAAAAAACAGTAAGCTTGACTTTCGCTTTTTCTCCTTCCTCATATATTTCCATACTTCACTCTCATCCATAATTTCTAATATCTTCTCGTATTCTCTTTTTGTTTTTTTCCTTTTTGTTCTTTTCGCATATCCTTTTGTGCTTTCTCTTTTCCTCAAAATATTCCTTTTTACCTCCTTCCCCTGTCTAGACCTCTTCAGTGACCTCTCTACTTTGCTCTTGCTTTTTCAGAATTCCCATCCCCTTTCATCTACCTCTTCCTTTCATCCCATTTTTACTCTGGTTTGTCTTCCCTCTTCCTTTCACTCACTGTAAATCCAGATCTGATTCATGATATTGGATCTTCTCTTTCTAGGTTTTACTATCTCTTTTAACACTTATATAATTAGCAAATAACTTTTCTATCTTGAAAGGAAGCATAAGATTCCTATCAAAAAACTTAGTGTCGACTCTATCATTTTTATTTTTCTTATTAATATATATCTCATCAGAGCTTAGGAATTTTTAATACTCTACTACACTGATTAAGTCTTATTGTCCGAGTAGTGTAGTCCCATATTTGCCTCTTTCAGTGATCTAAAAAATTAAACAACCAAATATTTATAAGCTTTTTTTTTTGTTAAATTCGACCAATCCAATTTATCGAATTTATACCAGTACAACTTTTACCAGTATACCAGTACTACTTTTATGACACTTCAAATTAACTATTAGAGTTTTATGAGATATCATTTTACGCGTTACTAAATGTAGTTTCATATAATAATGAAGTAAATTAAACAATACTTACTGTGGCTTTTCAAGATTCTTAGTAAAATTGTTGAGAAATTACATTGGAAACCACTAAAAACTCTTTATCTCCATAACTTATGAATAACGATCGTAGTGCCGCCAACCTTCGCTCGTGTACTTATTGGTAGAAACCCTTTGAATTGTATAATTGATATAGGAATTTATACAAATTAAAAAATATTCGAACTTTGAGCTGCTATAACTAGTCAGCTATTCTGAATTTTGATACTTTGACTTCAAATTCAGAATCACCGATCAATTGCTGGACAGAAACACACGATGCTACAAAGGGCATCTTTTCTGATTCATAATGCACATTTCTTTTTCTTTTAATTAAATTAAATTCAAATATAACCACCATGTAAACTTTTTTCGGTAAATATTTTAAAGCATTGGTAATAGTTTACTGAAACAATTATTTGTAACCATTAGATTAAAATTAAGAAATGTTATTCTTCATTGTATTTTTATCTTTACTTCAGGATTTTATAAAATTAAATAGAGATTTGTATTTAAATTCGGAAATTTTTTATCGAACCACTTTAATCCAAAATTTGTCTAATTTTTTACCCATATATAATATTTAAAGCGTAAATTAGCTAATTCATGGCCGCAAATTGATAAATTATCCGAATATACGTATATCTACATATTGTTAAAGATATAGACAGCTATCAATTTGAAAAAATTGTGAACGAGCGGATCAGGGAGGTTCGAAGTATGAGTGAATAGAATGAAATTCAACAAAGGTTATTAAAACGAATTAAAAAAGAATGGGTAAAATCCTCACTATAAAATATATCAAGCGGTATTATAGCTCGCAAGTTTAAACAAATTGATTTCTTGTTTTTATTTTCTTAAACTATTGGGGCTCGCAATGAATTTAATCTCCAAAATATTTTAGCGATATTTGTACATACAATCGACGAAGTTATAGAGGTTCGAAGTAAGCGAGACGCCGTAAAAGAACACGTTAAAGCAAGTACACTTCAGTTAAGGGTGAAGGCCGGTCTCATTGTGCTTGTAAATTAGTATAAATTATTGAACAAGTCTTCTTGACTCTTCGAGAAGGCTGAATAATTTTATACTATCAATTACATCAAAATGGTATTTTGCCAACAAAAATCCCAACAATTACCACCCAAATTTATTTCTAGATTAGAATACCCCCTCTTAAATTTATGAGATACCGATGTCAATTACATTAGAAACAAAATACATTATCTTTAACACAATGATCGTAATGCTAATATTAGAGAAGAAAATTTGTTGATACTTAACACCGTATTTTACTGCACTAACAAATTTACGTCAACTTACCTCATTTGGTGGAAAAGTCCCATCATCAAACACCAGGTCAAGGACATTGATTCCTTCCGACTTAAGTTCTTCAACTTTGTACGTTGGTTCGCATACCCTTACAACTTCCTTTACGTTGTGCTTCTTGAGTTCCTATAAAAAACAAATAATTGGTATTATACGCATTGATAACGTTAATGACAACTATTATTTACTGTGCGCTCCTTACAAATAACAGCAAAACCTCTCAATAATGTAATGCTTGAATCGGACCATCTTTCAATAACGTAACTCCCCACTTTTTCAAATTGCGCTTGCGCAGGAACCTCTATGAGTGAGTAAGCGGAGTTCACGAAGTTAGAAAAAGGGGGGGATAGCGCGAAGGAGAGTATAGAAAAAGTGGGGGTTAACCATTATGTTATTGTGAAATTTTACGGAAGGAAAAACCTTCGTTACTAAGAGTTTTGTGCTATTGATAGACACATTATTAATAAGTTTTGTTGTAACAGCAAGCTTTAGCTAATATTCAGTAATAAATTTGATGTCCAAGATAATCCTCTAGATAAATAATAGTTTATATAATCTGAAAATAGGATTAAATTGTCATTTCACAACATACTGAATGTATGAATTTAAATTAATAAATTTCAAAGCTATGAAAACATGAAAAAGGATATATTTTATTTATCCTAAAATAAAGTTAAAGTTTGATCTGACTCCGTCGGTCAATTGGATTTCAGCTAAATCTGATCAGCTGTCTTTCTTAAAGAACATTAAGTACGAATGTTAATGATAATCAACTTACTTGAATAAATGTATGGATGGTCTGATCATTCGGACGATCAGTGATGAGGAACTTCATATTTTTGTATTCGATTTCGGCAGGGGCCGGTCTAATGTCCTTAACCCTCATGTTGCTCATTTCCTTTTCGTCGTAACGGGTGCTTTACTATGCCTCCTTCTTAATTCTTGATTGAATCCTTATGAACTGTTCACAGTTATCTCTCGATATTTTCTCTATTTTTAGCCGATGATTCTGTATATTTGACCAAGCTCTAATCAAGCAGCACAGGCTGATTTTGGAAAATTAGCCCATAGATATCAGTCTTATAAAGTTGTTTCCCGTTTAAATAATTGGATTCTTGATATTTTTTTTTTATACAGAGAAGAACTAAACCGCGGGACAACTAAACCTCACATGTAGACCTTGCGAAGAATTTAATGTGTGCGAAAATCGCCGTCAAAGGAAAGCTACGTCACATTAGGTGGTGATGATATGCTCTGGATTCCCACTTGGGATGTTTGACTATACGGAAGATTATCTAGAACAAACAAAAAACAAAATCAAATTAACATAGTACATTAAATATTATACAATAGCTCGAAACCTTATCTTTCTCATGATTCAGAATGATAAATGCTTTACAGTTGAATATAATACCACCGAACAAAGATTAGTAATTCTCCAGTGATATTAATAGTCAAACCCGTTGTAATAATACTTTATTTTCCAGAGAAGAACGTATTTTTAACTTTCCTAAGTCACTCGTTCAAAAAAGTGTTTATAAAAATAATATATTACTTATAAGGAAACATTTTGTTCATTCAAACATCTATTATGTCGTATTGCTTAATATTTGTTAGTATCACGTTCTTCATTTGAACAATATTTTTGACCCACGTGATTTAGGAGGCTTGAGAGAGATGGTAGTGACATTGATAAAACTACATGATAAGGTGAGCAAAAAACTCACCTATTTGGCACTACGTGCTGCTGTATTAAGTGCACTCAGTAATTGCAATGCAAATGAGCATGTAAATTAGTAATGATTTCTAATAAATTGTCCTATGTCTTGCGTGATGACTAGCTGATGATTTCTGGTTTGCTGGTGATGATCTAGATGTTTCTAATATCTGCCTTGCCTTATTAAGACAGTTTATCCAACCCGTTATTCTTACTTTAATGAATATCTAATCGCTTCTAGGAATATCGGGCGTATCTCTCTATTTGTGTTGAGCCTGGCAGTATTCTGCACTGTCCAGCTGAAACTCCATGTATGTGAGGATACACTCACCAGGAAACTGCAAGCAGAAAGTACAAAGCAGTATTAACATACAATCAACTGCTTAATAAAATAAAGGCGAACATGTGCTTTGGTCACCATGTATAAAATCTCCAAATTTTATCAATGTATACATAAATCCCCTAAAGAAAAAAAATTTATTCCTGCAAAAAACTTTATTATTTATATAATAACATATTTCAATTACAATCACCATTATCTTTTTTCAAACTTTGCGATAATGCTGAAAAGCTCGGCGTCCCATCTTTTTACTTGTAGATTTCAATTTCTTTTCTAACGAATATCAAATTTTTTTTTTCTAGTATCCCTAAAACATATGCGATTGTAAAAAATACATTTTCTATACCAAATCGAAACAAACGAACGTCATTGTACGAACAGTAAATGTTTTGAAGTATTTGTTCCTAGTATGGGCACTGAACAAAATATTGCATATTATCTTTCGTTTATTTTTTGTATTAACCACTTAAAAATATATTAGGACATTTTAAACGCCCATTCAGTCTGTATTCGTAAATTGACAAAAATTACAAAATTGCCGTTAAAGCTTCGTAAATCTTATGGAGTAGTTTCGTGTTTAGGACTGATGACGTAATTGCATATACATAGCATTCGCGATCGCTGCCACGAAAATATTCAACAGCACTACATGCATAAGACTGGAATTATATGTATTTCTTATTCCCATATGTATCATACATTTACGGCGCATTAACACTCGGTCAAGGTCAACGGCAAGGTCATACGCTACATAATTCGTCGAATACGCAGTTACCGGTAGAGAGTAAACAAAATTCTATTTTGGTATTCGATATCCCTTGTCCGTTTCCACCACTCGAATTTTGCTTTGTTTTTCCTATTAAGATGCCAGCCGTGTAAAATTTGTAAAAACAACCCTCCACCGCCAATTTTTAGATCACCAAACTAATTCCAATTTTCTAGGACAACGTTCTTTAACTTTAGGATCGGTTATAGGGTAATGAAAAGCACCAAGTATGCCGATGCATATTCCTAGTCTAATACATATATATATACTGGAGAGCAAAGTGAGATTTTAAAAGAAAAACAAGATATTGCTAGAAATATTTCTCGTTCCTTTTTTCATAATACTTTAGCACCGTTGTCGTATTAACAGCAAAAAGTAAAAAAAAATATTGATAGCAGTCTTTCAGACGTCATATCCTGGGTAGAGAATGAAAAAGAATCGAATATTGGCGTGAATATATAATATAAAAAAAAATATTAAATCACGCAAATGAGGTACTCTTATCTTTTTTCGTCGTTTAGGTAAAAATTCATAATATATTTTGAAAAAAAGCTACTTTTGGGCACGGCCGCGTAAAATATGCAGGGGGGTGTTACGCTATGGTTATACGAAAAAAAAAAAAGAGAATGTGAATAAGGATTGGAAATGTGTATCCGAAAAATTTAAACGAACCACAGATGAGATAAAATTTCCATCAAAATCTAGTATCGGTTTCAAAAGTTCGACGTCCACGTAATTAAGTTTTTCGCGAAAGAAAATCATTCACCGTTTTGCCTGATATTTATTTAAGAATCAAACTCATTCAGAGACGTAAAATGAAATCAACGAATCCTCTTGTCCGCGATACTTTTGCATCACATTGTTATAGACGGTCGAAGAATTCAATGCGTTCTTTTGACTGATCAAAGACAAAGAAAACTCTGTTATCTAGCAAGCCACGCGTGTCTGTGTATACAATTTAAGTTACAAAATATGCACGCGCACCATTTTGTATTGAAATATGCTTTACTTTGTTATTTTAGCATATACTTTCCCGATCTTAAAAAAAGCGACGTGTGATTTCTTACGGAGTACACTGTTGAGATCTAAAAAAAAAGAACACACATTGAACCCGTGGACTGACTATATTAACGAAAATACTTATACATATAGTATATATTAATACGTTTGAATTCAAGTGGCTTCGCGCTCTTCGATAGATCGATAATCGATTTGCACAATTTCCGCCCTCTTTATATAGATATATACTGGCACTCACTAGAAGGATTGATGTGATACTGAAATGTGATTATTAAAGACTCAAAGTATTAACCATTCTTGTTAACTATATATATTATTATAAATAAGGTGGTTCGATCGTAAGATTACTTCTGAGATACGTTCTATGAATTGATTGAATTAAATAATAAGCCCCACGTAAGAACCGACGGAGGGTAGCATAACTTAAAATTTATGACAAAAAATAAGATACGATTAATGAAATACTGATGAAATATAAAAACAATTTCTTAACCCAACTACGTCTCTCCGAATTCCATACCAAATATTATAAAACAACAGACGGCCTTACAGGGCACGCTAGATACAGTTATAGCGAATCGAGTGAAGCATCAGTTCGGCGAGTTAGTCCAAGCACTAATTTCATCCTCGTACCCTTCAATCGCGGGAAACCCTTAAATAAATCCAGCATTATTTCTTGCATCACTTAAACGCCAACATATATGTACCCTACATCCACCTCATCGAACGGCAGGCTCTCGTAGTACAGGCACAATATGTTACAATATAATCACTTTTTAAGAACGTTCCTCCGCGAATCAATCAATATCACACGTGCACGTAAATCATTAAAAATAAATTGTCACGCATGAAGTTTGGCACAACACCGATATAATGCGATCGATACTAAAAGAAAATCATGTGCTCGATTAAACCGATTGCCAAAGGTTGCATCAGGCAAATTGAAAACTTCATATCGACCTCCCACATATAAAGATTGATTGGGAATAATAATACGCAGCGAAACGGGTAGGAAGAGAACAAGGAGAGGACACGCGAGGAGGCGGGTAGAAATGTGAGGGAAGATAAGGAATGGCAAAATAGTCCCAATTCACGTATTAAAGGTACGGAGCGATAGTTTTTCATACAAACGTGGAAATTCCAAAGAAAAAAGATACGCGTTCGCAGTCCGAAGATCGTTTCAAATCTGGGCCAACGGTAGCGAGGATGAAAATAGCACGGCGTCAAGAGAAGAGAGCGCCGTGTCGTCGTGGTCGTCGCTGTCGTCATCGGCGTCATAATCGTCATAGTCGTAGCCATAATTTTTGTCCCCCGCATGTGGAACCTAGCCAGCGAAATGGAAGGGAATAGCAGATAATACAAGAAAGATGAAAAAGACATGAAAAAAGGCAGCATAAAGATGAGTAGTGGAGGGGGCGAGGGGGGAACCCGTAAACCCTCATAATTAAAAATCAAAGCAGAAGTTACTCATGGTCCTTTGAATAATTATGCTATTACAAAGCAGTAAGCCACTACATATGGCATATGACAGGTCACGACCTATTTGAGACTTGCGTCGTTGCAAGTCATTTCACTGATCGTCAAGGATCAGAGAATATTATAGTAGTACGTGCCTTTAAATACAACTTATTGTACTCACGTTAGTACGTTAGTATTTGCTATTATGTTAGGAATGCGTGTGATAATTAATTGCTAATAATTAAGTACATAAGGGCAATTGGACCGATAGTTCAAAGCGAAGCTTGCTTGCTGATATATCAATGTAAATAGAAACAAACAGAAGGAAGCACGTTTGCAGCGAGACAGAATCACACGCAATATTAGTCACTGGTAAACGTAATGTTCCTTATAAGAAAAGTAACAGTTTGTCTGAGAACTTGAATGTCATTGAGAAAAAAATATCAGACAATTGTATCAGCTGAATTAACCAGCGTCCTTAAGGGGCAATAGATATAAAGATACGTCCTCCATAAAACAAAAGTAATGACAATATTTTATACGCAACAATTCCACTGTTATCTATTAACGCGCGACCTCAAAATTTATTACAAATTAACCCACGTTAGAACTGATTGTAACATGATAACAATATCTAATTGAGGTATTTATGCATCACTCTACTCGTCCGGCATTGCTTTTTTTTTTAATAATAGTATATATTTTGTTAATTAATAATATTCCAAGAAATATATGATATACCGACCGATTGGATTGTCATTAAAATAATTATTTCAACAAAATTCGAGGATATACATAATATTAACAAATAGTACATGAAATACGAAAGCCCCAACTATGGTTGTAAACGATGCTGGTCAAATATCGTGTACATTTTTCGAGATCAAAAATTCTGTTATATCACTTTCTGGATAATTTGTAAATGCTATCTTCATCTTGGAAAAAAAAAATCGAGGCGTGTCCTTAAACACGTATTAAAAAGTTATTTGTACAGTTTGACCTTAAAGCATAGGACTTCAATAAACTTATTTAACTTTTTTAACTAAACTTGTATAACTTTTTCAAAGTGTGCAAAAAGGCATTCTTATACTGGTTAAATAATACTCTTGAAAAATTGGCCTATATACTTATAGGATAATTAACCTTTAGAGGGCCGACGTGAATTTTTTTGAAACCTTAAACAAGCGATACAGGAACAAGTCTTTGTCAGGAGATATACCTCCTACAAGCAAGGGGACGTCTAGTCCCCTTTGAGACGTTATAACGTCTTCCGGGCCTCCAAGGGTTAAACTTAGATATTAAGGACTCACAAGCATCCGTATGAAGATTAGATTTTTATATGTACCACGAAGTATGGTTCCGTATATTACCTGCAATCAGATAAAGAGAACAAAATATTACAATACACTTTACTTTTAAATACTATACTGGAATTCGCAATAGTACCACTAGACAATATCTTTCAACCACTTTCACCACTAAACAACGGTATTTAATATTGTAACGCGCACAATGAATGCCTGACATGTCATGGTGACAGGAATAGCAGAGATTCTGAAGGTCTCGTTAAATATCATGTTCCGACGTAGTGCTCTGAAATAACACTACGTAACACAGACTTGATTGTCAACAAAGATGCACGACGAAATATTGTTGCTCGACGATTTATGGATACATGTATACCCACGTAACGAGCAATCGTATTCTACGCAGTTGTACTATTTTAGAGTTTGCATTAGCTACGTTCGGCCTAGTCAGCCATATTGGTCAGCTTGTCTCACGTGAATTATTTATATTCGGTTTCAATGTCTCTAATGCCAATATTTTATATAGTGCACTATTCCTTTTTGTTATCCACGTGTCACGCGTCTTCTTTATTGCACTGCAACATATGTACATACGTGCAATAGGCACGAAAGGAAAACTTAAGGGAATATTGTCATTTCCAATGTTTAAAATGTGTTACTTTTTGTGCATTTTTTTACATCGAACTGTAATGTGTACCAATACGAAATTTTACTGATAATTTTACTCTTTTTTTTTTTTAAACACATTACAGGAATTTTTTTCAAGTCTTTTGCTCCAAAATAATGCAAACTAATACAAGCCGTGATTCATTATCATATTTCATGATCCGTGTACTTCGAACAAATTTAAAAAGGAATTTTTCATATAATTTATTTTTCCCAAAAATTCACGGAATTAACCCTTTTTCGGTCGTCACTGTGGTTTCCATTCTTATGGCGACAAGGATTTTGATAGTGCATAATAAAATAGCTTGTAACAATGTAGCCTTATTCTGGCATAACATGTTTCAGGATATCAAGGTAAGATGTGACTTGCAAAATGAGTTATCTACTACGATAAAAAAAATACTCGGAATGCGTTTTCTACCTGGGTTGAATCCGTTATTGGAATTGTTATATTTTGACATCAGATTCGCAATAAGAGACCCGAGAAAACCCTGAGTCTTAAATTTAGTGTAAATCTGATTACTTTAAGAAATTTCGGTCTGCCATCATGAATTTTAAAAGTTTTTAAGTTTTAACTTTAGATTAGTAATCAATGTCAAAAAAGGAATTAAGAAAAACAGCGACAAGAAAAATTTAAAAAACATTCAACTGTACTTTTAGAATTTTGATAATTTAAGAATCCCACTGATATAGTAATTTGTTATCATACTTTTATCAAATGATAATTCTTATCATATCACATTCATTAAGTTCTCACCTTGGAACCAACATATCTTTAATGCACGATTTTTTGCCTTCATCATACGACTTTAACACTTATTTACACATGTTTGAAAATGAAGTTTCAATGCCGCGAGGCCCTGGCCCACGTATTCACTTCAAGTCCTCATATGTTATTTTTACGCATTACCACGTGTTTCATTTGAATGCAGCGACCTTAAAAATCACTAGCTGATAAGTTTTATGAAAATCGTACTAGCAGAAATATTTTCTTTTTCTTTCTTCTCCGCTCGCATACTCGGAGAAAGAAGAATAGGGAAAAAATACTATAGTTCTAGTGGAAATGGCTAAGAATAATTAGAATAAGAAACAGGAGAACTCTGATTATTAAATTAAAAATTTCCTTAAGCGTTATAACAATCCCACCCTGTGCATATTTATATTTCAAAAATCGTTCTCAAGTCTAATTTTTTTCCAGCTATATATATTTTCTAGCTTAAAATTAAGATGCAGATAGGGAACAGTGCGCAAAATTCGAATATAATTTTCAAAATTCAAAATGACGAACTCCAGCTAAACATTGATCGTATTTTCGTAAAAACATACGCACTGAGGGTTTTGGTACGTTGTATTCGAATACAATGATCAAAGTGTGGAATTTTTCATTTCAATGTTTTCCCAGACAGAATCTGTCTTTTGGAATTTTCCATGTTGATCGTTAAATTTCAATTTAGCCCAATTAAAAACATAAAATATGTTCATTTTAATATAAATCGGATAACTTTTCATTTAAATGATCGTCATATTTGATCTGCCATTTTGAATTCGTAAGTGTCATTGCAAATTCTAAATTAGAAATCTAAAACATCATGTGGCCAATTTTGAAACTAATTCGACGACCGAGACTCTGGTACCTGAAGAAATTTTTGCACCTGCATTTTGAATCCAATATCTTATGAGTGGCTATAAATAAGAAAACCGTATTGATATATTTATAGAATTTGAATACTCTCAATCGATTGAAATCAAAATAAAAAAGATTGATCCAAGAAATTAAGACCTATCGAGAGATCGAACGAGATGCTTCACTTTCAGTTCCATCGTCGTCGTCATTGTCTTCGCGCGTCCATTACTTTTTTAGGCCACGGATGGCGCTGATTACACGTCTCTCTCGAAAGCACTTGAATGTAGAAGATATAGTATAGCATCTTTCGATGAAACAGTATATACGCCCTGGTCCATTCCCGGGTAGAAATTTAATAGAGCATTTCTCATATGCGCTCGTTCCTAGGTGAGGACGGAGATCTTCCAGAAGTGTGATGCTATACCATTATTTCTTAGACATTGATCGGGTATCAATCCAGAAATTATAGATACGGTCTAAACATATCCTGCCCTAGTATAGCCCAATCGGGAAATCCCTCTCAAGAATATTATTAACTAATATGTTCCTGATTAAGTTTTAATACGATATCCATATTTGCGTAGATGGCGCACTAATCATCCTACGTTTCTAGCTTTACAGTATATGATGCACTAAATTACAGTCAGATGGCACTGTAAAGTCAACTATGTACTTTTTGCGAATGTCAACCATTAGTCGTGGAAGATGGACTAAGAAAAGGCAATAAGTAAAACGCAAACTCGAGTGCGAAAATACAAAAAATTTAAAAACTATATTACGCAAAGCAGATAGATTGTAATTATAAATGTAAGGCCTATGAAACTCCTGGGCAGGTAAAAACATGCAATTCATGTTTGAAATGAAGTAAGATAATTGCCAATCAAGTACAATATTGTTCATGCCATTGAAACTAATGCAGCCAAGTATGAAATTCAGGAAACGTATAACGGTATTAGCCAATAGAGAAGAAATAAAGACTAATTGATTAAGGCCACGATAATGTTATCAGATCAGGGCCGATAGTTTGTCTAATCTGGCGGTCACGTAAAATGCGGTAAAAGTTAGATGGGACGCTAGTCTACATCCGAAATCGGGTCCAAAATTCTATCCTATTTATATTTCTACCTGGGCTAGACATCGACCTCCTAGAGACCCCCCTTAGTTAAGAGTATAAAAAAAAATGTTCAAGAAAGAATTTAAATGGTTTGAACAAATTTTTTAAAGTCAGATTTACACTTCGAAACTAATCAAATGATGTCCAATATTTTTTTCCATCTTTACCACCATGGGAGGTATTTAGAAGTTTAGTTTCTAGTTGACCACTCTGTATATGTGTATATAACATTGCTGTCGATTTCGTCAGCTGCTACAAGATGAGCTGATGCAACGCCTGTCAACAATTAAATAGTAACGGACAAAACTGTTTGATATTAAAAGTGTACAAAGTACGTTGGATAAAAAGACCAGCGAGATCCATTATTTATGACTTTTTTTTAACAAACAATGCTATATCAATACATATGTCATTGTGCAATGCAGAAGAGGTTAATGGAATAATTTTCGCTTTCAAGGATGCGAATTTCACCAACACATTGTCACTTTGTGATACGAGATAAATGTATGCTGTTTTGACACCAAACTCTGGATAAAGAAACTACCTTGAATGTTAAAAGTATTATTTTATTTAACATGATTAAAACTGAAACTTCGATTTTCGATAAGTTCCAGACCTTTAACTATGCCTCCAAAATGCAGTTCCTCGTTGAGTAAACACCATTCTGTATCAATAATTTCATTTGATATCACTAGTTCAAGGAGTATTACTAAATCCATCAATTCCTAGTGCCCAAACTGTGAGTATCATAAAGCAGCACTAACGCGAATTGCTAGGCACCCGGAAACTGTGATGGATTAAATAATGATTACGTTAGATTAAAATAGGTTAGAGTATGCTAAATTTCCCAAGACTTATTTATTATGCTTTGGCGGTTCTAAATTTTCTTAAAGCTAGCAGCGCCACAGCTTTTAACTAAAAGAAGTGAAGTTCTAAAATTTGCATTAGGGCGCTTTGTTACCCCTCAACAGCTCTTAATTTGGCAATATGTCCCCTACAGATTTTAGTTAAGAACGGAACAGTCCGATAGTGCCTGTAAATCATCTTTCCGAAACTATAACGACCCCAATTTATCGTACAAAATTTAAACCATTGATGCAATTTGGTGTTATTAAATTGTCAATTAACAAGGGGAAGCCCAAGTAGGAAAAAACTATCGCCCCTATACGTAAAATAAGCTATAAATAGCAAAACTTGGATAGAAAATTAATTTATGATTTAATTGTTATTTAGTTTCTGAAAATCGAATTTAATTGCCGTATTGTATTAATAAAAAACATGTTGGATGCTAAGTACAAAAAGTTAGCATCTTCCAGGCATAATCTAAGCTGAAAACGGCAAATTTATATAGATATGTATTTCAATGCTCTATTTCTATCTCACTATACATATATTTTGTTTCACCTGTTGCTACTCTATGTCACAAATGTAATAACATTGTCCTTGGGTATACAATATTAGTCTTTAAGAATGTATGCTGAAGAAAACCTAAGGACCTGGAAAGGAATAGGAAACGCTACGGCACAGTTCAATCATCAATGATAAATCGTTAGCACCACAAATTCTACTACCATATGAATGTTCATAACAATTTTACATTCTGATTATATTTCGTGGTGGTCCGCTATGACAGCGAGCTACTTTGCGATAACAGCCTACGTAACCGCCAATAACGCAAGCAATCGCGTCATCCTTAATCCGTGGCTCCTAAGCTAGACTCATGAGAATAGGCATGCGTCAAAAGTAAAGCAGCACTCAATGATAACTCGACTAAGAAAATCAATTGAATTCGCAATACTTCGTGCTCCTGCAGGCATTGCTAAATTACACGCAACATCACAAACAAAAGCTATATGTAACCTATCGTACTATATATGCTACAGTATTGCATAATATTGTGTCAAGCTACCTATGATGGAAAATAGTTATTTAAAAATATGCAAAGACTGAAACTGTTTAAAATTAACGGATATAGTCAGTTTACAAGTTCAATATGATTTTTGACAGGTAAGAAAGAAAAATTAGCACGTGTTTTAGCATACAATCACTAAAATATGTGTTTAAGAAAAAAATATATTTCAATGTAAAATTATGCGCCTATATACTTCTTTCTAGCATACATTTTATCCAAAGCCACACGGGCGTAATGCAGAATTTATCGTTTACGACCTATCAAAAAGTACATTGAACTTGTGGACAACTACTTGATCTAAAAATATGTGAACAAATAATCGAACTAAATACAATAATTATATGGTGAAAGAAAGCCTCGTAAGTGATTTAAAAAAATATATATATAAATATCGTTTTTACTCCGAAACTTTTAATGAACATCTATATCCTTCGTAAATTTCACAATGTTACACCATAATATTTTCATATAAATAAGTTTAAAAAATTTCAAAAATTGGTATCAATTATTACAAATATTTCATCGGTTGATATGATCTTATTATCCATATTTCAACTGTGCAATACACAAATTTGACAGCTATGATAGTTTGATACAAATGATGAAAGCATATTGTGTCGAACTAATAATCCGACGATAACAAATGATAAAAGATGATAGAAAAACAAGAACTCTACTTGCTTCATTTAATGCAGACTTGAATTAGCAAGACACTACATACACATGTGCATAAACCTATCTGGAAAAAAAAATCATATCGCGTGCGTACATACAGTCGAATTTAATGTTTCTTAAAGAATAACAATATAATAATAGAACAATTCTTCTTATATGTTGGCTGATATCAATCGAGATATTATAAAGGGCCAATAACTCATGATGACTAACGTATACTGTAAAACATCTAGAATTTTCATGTTATAAATCATCAAGAAAGGCGTTGCCTTTGTAGGATGTCGCGACGCACCAAGCCAACTAGTGTGAGGGCTCCGAATGGGAACCCAATATACATATCTCATTCATAACTTACAGATCTACTATCGCGCAATACGAAAATTACAATTATCGTTGTCATTTCTCAATAACAGATGAAAGACCCATGATCATCTGGAGCCTGACAACGAAATAATGAACATGATGAACAAAAATGGGAAGTCGCAAGGGAAGGTTGGCAAAAAAATCTAGAAGAAACTAAACAGAAGAAAGAAAAAAAGGAAATGCGACAGAGCGAAGAGATACAGAACACGATAAATTGTGAACGCACAGAGAGAATAACGGCTGTGCAAGAGCCGCCATGCCATACAACATGGTCACGACTTCGGAACCCCGGAATTGAATCAATGGCGCTGTCATCAAATTGCCTTCACAAAATACAGACGGAGATGCTTCATCGTTTATTATTCATCTCCGTTTCATAATAAAGGTAGGACGAATTTCCAGGATCATATCGCGATGAGAGTAACTTATTGCTTTGCGAATCTTATCAATATTATATGCGTAGATAAGTGGGACAAAGTGGAACGTCGCAACAAGTCTGCTTTCGTAAAGTCGGAAAAACGGCGAAACACAAAGGTATTAGCCACTTCGAGAAAAGAATCGGGTATCCTCGGGACGGGAATATACCAATTCGGAAAAAGCCTAAGAACTGATAATTGCTTAAGGGAATAAGTAGAGACATACCTGAATCGCCATACACATTGAATACAGAAGATACGGTGGGGTGTTCGTCGTTAAAAACGAAACTCCAAAACGACAGCAATCACAGATTACTCACAAACGCCCGCACGCCAGAAGAGCCTGTGGACAACTGACGAAGATGGCCGCACATGACGCGCCGATTGTAACATCACATACTATTGGTCAACTAACCAATGTACAACCGCGAAATTTAAATGTAAATTGTAACACAAGTTTGCGAGAAGAGGTACTACCCAATCAAATGTATTTTGTATTCGAATGGAAAGGGTCTGTCTGATTTAAATATATAATTACAACACAGAGCGAATACCAATTTTTGTGTATTAAAATTTATCCCACGCTTACATTTGACATCTACATTTTTTGTTTGTAAATTTCCTATCCAAATTTTATTACGTGTGACACAGAGCATATTTATAGAGATAATCCAGTTTTTCTTTACATTTTTTTCGAAAACAAAAAACTTTTCCAAACGCAACCCAAAATAAACTTGTTTATTTGAATAAATCAAAAAAGTTGTTCATTGCACGAATTTCAGTTACAGGAACTTAACTGCAAGATTAGTCTACTTGTCTACTTGTAAGCCATTGTAAGAGCGAAAATTGAATCCGTATTAGAGAAAAAAAAACTATCGTATTTCCAAATTTAAGTTTTATATAAAAATATCATTATGGAATGATAATACCTAGAAAATGACATAATACTTTACTATATTGTTTGGATGCCTCAGAAATTGCGACACTTTTATCAATGTTATCGCGGTCATACAGATACTGCTAAAAATGATCCTTTCAGAAAATATTCGCGTTATATAATGACGTTACATACGAATTTAGATAATCAGGAATCTTCGTTTCCATTCCTCACCTTGAAATGTCTAAATATAATTTTCAAACAGAGGCTTCAGCTATTTTCACGATTAAAAACGTTCTACTTTCAATTCTTTGTAATGCTATAACTATTATTACTATTATACTGTAATGCTATCAATCGTATTATTTGTTCCTAATTAAAAATCTGTCACTTATCAGTCATTATTAACTATATATTACTTCATCAAATACAAAAAACTGGAGAAGATATTAAGATTATATATATATCCAGATCAAATATATCAACTTTGAGTTAGTATGTCCACTTTATTTCTCTGGTAAACCCAAATTCATTTGGTAGGTATGTCTAGAAAACTATGTACGTATATTTCAGAATATTTTTATTCTTCCCAGCCAGGTACATTCAAAAATTCACTGTTGGTAATGCAAGCATCATTGTACCCCACTGTCTGTATGTGACGTACTTTACTCTAGTATACTACATATACCAGCCTGAAGTCTGTAGTCAAATAATCATATTTGTAATAATATGAAAAATGATTATTATTTGATATTTTCTTTAAAACAAAATATATTTGATATATGTACTATGTACATTATGTCTATATCATAGTATTAATAGTTATATATTATTATTTATCAGCAAATTGTTTTTGTAGCAAGTTATCTTTTTCGATATTCTGATTGCATTAACAATTAGTGTTGCCCTTTAATCAAATGTATAAAGGATCTATAAAATAAGATCTAATTAGGTATTTAGAATTGTTTTGAACCTTATATCTTACTCCGACAAAATTACTGATAAAGAGAATCAGCCCCCATATATTTTGTGTCTGAAATACAACTTATACTGTATCAACCCCCTTAAGAACTTCTATGCTGATCCTAGCATATCTCCTATGTCCATTGTGATAGCTGATAATGCTATACAGCTTGCTGCTTTACTAATAGCTCCTTGGTTTTTCTTGTAACACATTTAAACTATATTTTGGAAAACTGTTATGATAACCAATAATACAAAAAATATAGGATCATGATTATTATAATCTAAAATAAAGGGGTCATATTTAAACTATACATACAATGAAAAAGATTCATTCAATAGATTCAACAATTAAGAGTACAATTCCTTTCTATTAAAAAAAACTGTGTTGATAAATACATAGAAATTTTCACAAATCAAATTATGAATATTAACACTTTTTTTTGAAATGGTCATCAAATAGTTTATACTACTGTCTTTGTATCTCACTAATTTGAGGCAAACATTCATTGATTCATTTTATTTTTGGATTTTGCAATTAAGTTTATCTCATAAGTACGACTCCATTGTTACTTAATACTGAAGAAAGAAACTAAAGATTAATTAAAGAAAACAAGCCATAACAAAAAATGTTAACGAAGTAGAGAATACTATCATGATAATAACTAAGAAGTATCTTGCATATGTTTTCTATTTAAATATTATAAATGCAATTAATACTCATATCTATATTCGCACCATGCTTACAAAATTACTGATTCCGTTTACACGATGATCTTAAACCGGTTTAATTATTACGGATCTGGAGAAATTGACCAATCCCAAGTATTCCTCACAGGTCACGACAAATCATAGACATTTTTACTTATAAGGAATATTTGGGATTCGTGAATTCCTTTAGATCAGTATTAACTAAGTCGTTAACGAGGTTCGTTTGTGCAAAAGTTTTTACGTTCCCCGCAGTATATAGGTGTGTTCGAAAATGAGCCGAGAACGGAAACTGCATCGTTGCTTCGCTCCTTATTACATGCATTTGATCAAGAAACAACATGCTCTTAACGTTCTTGGTTCATTTTCGAACACACTTATAGTGCTTTGGAGCATGTAAAAACGCCTGCTCGAACGGACCTAATGACTCACAATCAATTTGTAAAAAACATTAATAAAGTTAAGATTAAGCGGTAAACTCAACAAAAGTTGAGTAACAGCTATTATCAATAGATACAGTGGGTTTTCTATTTATCGAGGTAAATCGATTACAGTCACCGAAGTAATATCTACTCGCTCGCTCTAACGGAAAATTTAAAAAATAGCCAATAATAGTGGTTGTGTTGCCTTGTGCCACTCACTCACCCAAATGTAAATTCACACAGCAATTGAGTGGAGTGTAGCTCATACATTGAAAGTGTAGTTCGTGTAGTTTGTCAGTGAGTTTGTCCCTGGATACGTCAGTGGTTGTTGAGATTGTGCCAGTAAGTCATAGTAGTGAAACCAAGTCTAACGGAAGTATTCCTGGAATTGGACTGTCAAGTATCTTCGATCGACTTTTCATCAGATTCCTAATTACCGTAATTTTTATTTAATATTAATGTTATGAGTGGTTAAATTTACTAATTAAATCGTCAATAGATATACCACAGAGCGTGCTCTGAAAATGTATTACTAATTATTTTATTTCAATTATCAGAATCTCGGCGAAATGAGCACCAGATTTTCGAACATCAAATTAGGACCACCAATCGAAGTGTTTGCATTGCAGAAAGCCTTCCTCGACGATACATTTGAAAATAAAGTAAACCTCACTGTTGGTGGTAAGTAACTACACAGAAGCTTTTGAATTATCGTACGTATTGGCCAACGACTGTTTATGGTTTTTGTCTTTTCAATGTCAATTTGATTATAGACAATCACATCACGTATAATTTATATTATATAATATTCAATACATTATCTAGTAGCAGTCTTGTTTTTGGATATATGTTCGTATAACCTTGAGTGACCTTCGGAACGATTATGTTATGCATTACATAATTTATTATATAATCTAGATTATATAATAGCATTAAGGTTAACATCAGTTTGTAGTATTACATTAATAGTATTTATAATTGGCTATCAAAACATGGCTTGCACTATTATGATTAATACATGTATTTATTGTAAGATTATATTTAACACAATACCCTAGTATATTTCTGTTTTTTCAGTTCTAGCTTGAATATGATCATTTTTAATACAATATTATTGAACATTCAATTTATTAAAATTTGTTAGTACACTTAATTGTTCTCATAGATTATTATATCCACAATAATATTCCTATCATTATTTATTAACAGCTACAAATGAATGAAAAGCAATGTTATAATTAATATGATATGGCTGACAAAAACTATATAAAGATTTTATTGCTACAAATAATAACTGATACTGTTTATTCTGACTGATTAGATTAAAATAAATCATAATGTTTCTACTGATATTGGTAACTGACTTTTACTATTGAATCTATTAGGGAAATTGGTGAGCTCTCATTATCATATGAGTAAAATATTAATGATAATTATAAATAATATAATTTTTGACAAACATTTTTTCCCAATGTGGAGTTAAGTGCATATTCTGTAAGATCAACAAAAATGTTGACACTGCTTTTGCAATAAATAACCCAAAATTAAAAGAGTAATCTGAAAAGAAAATTTGTATATGAATTTGAAACATATGAAAATTTTCTTATCTCATTACTTGTTTAATTCTGGGTTAATAATTATGACTGAGGTGTAAAAACGATGGTTGATCTTGGAGAACATACTTTAAACTCTACTTGGAGAAAGAATCTTTATTAAAATCCTGTCATTTACGATTTTGGTTTACATTTTACTTGCATGGTAACGAGAACTCCTTAATCACCTAAAAAGTTTTATTTATATGTTTTAAATATTTCTGTAGCATCATGATATATTTTAATAAATTAAATATTGCAATGTTTTACTTATGAATCATATGTGTTAGGAAAGAACATGATTAATTATAATAATATATAAAGAAACTTTGTGTAGTGCCATGTTAAGTATAGGCTTACAGAAATATAGATTCTTTCAAATGCCCTTCTTATTTACTTTACAAACTTCAAATTCAATGAAAAATCATAGTGCAGTACATAAATTTATACACAATAAGCATGCGTACTTCCAAATATGATTTATAATAAATTGGAATATCAAACTATGAAAATACAGTAGTTTCAGATTTAAATTGAATTTACTATATCTGTGATTATATTGAATCTTGCAGCTTACCGTACCAACGAAGGAAAACCATGGGTGCTACCTGTTGTAAGAAAAGTAGAAAAGGCATTGGCTGTCGATGAATCACAAAATCATGAATATCTACCTGTATTAGGATTGGATGCTTTCAGCCAAGCAGCAACAAGTATGTTATTAGGACCCAGTTCATCCTCAGTATTACAGGGTCAAGCTTTTGGTATTCAAACTTTATCTGGCACGGGCGCGTTGCGTGTAGCTGCTGAATTTTTATCCCGTATTCTTCATTATGATACTTTTTACTACAGCAAGCCTACTTGGGGTAAGTAATTAATTTACTATTAAATTTATAGATACAAATAAGAACGGGTACATACAAAATAATATAATTGAATATTGCAATGTGGTTTGACACTAGAACAACCAGAATAATTTTGGGAGTATGAAAGTATTCTATATACGGAACTTTGAAACTAAAGTAGTTGATAGAAAATAAATAGGCATATGTATTCATTTTCTTGTCTCGACAAACGTCAATATAAATTCCATAGAAAGCACCTTTAAGAGTTTCTGTAATTTAAAACAAGAAATCTAAAATTCATCATTTTTACGGATTCGATTGGTCTAGTGTTAAAATAATAAGAGTTATAATGTACTTGACAATATCTATTCTTTAAAAATATTAAGATCAACATTTTTTTGACTAACAGAAAATCACAAGCTAATCTTTACCAATGGAGGATTTAAGAAAGGGTGCGAATATCGGTATTGGGACCCCGAAAATCATAATATCGATATAGAGGGCATGTTGGCGGACTTAAGAGAGGCCCCAGAAAACGCAGTAATAATTTTACATGCATGTGCGCATAATCCAACAGGCTGTGATCCAACACCAGAACAATGGGCAAAAATCGCAGATGTGATTGAAGAAAAACACTTATTTCCTCTTTTTGACAGCGCTTATCAGGTATACTTATTTAACTATCTATCTTATTTATACATCCTATATCGTAAATAAAAAGTAAATATAATATGTGAATTCAATTACATCAAATAGGGCTTCGCAAGTGGTGACTTAGATCGTGATGCATACGCTGTACGATTATTCGCTGATCGTGGAATAGAATTCATCTGTACCCAAAGTTTTGCGAAGAACTTTGGGTTATACAATGAACGTGTTGGAAACATGGTCGTGGTGATGTCCAATACAAAAGAAATTGTTCAAGTTAAATCTCAATTAACTCTCATTGTTCGTGGAATGTACAGCAACCCGCCGAATCATGGAGGTCGCATTGTTGCCACTGTGCTTAAAAATCCTGATCTCTATGAAGAATGGTAAGTCTTTTTCATTATTTTTTCATTGTCTGATGATCAGATCTGCTCGGAATCAATATGACCTAATTCAATTAGACATGAATTTTGACCCAACTAAATAGATCTGATTAGATCTGCTATGAAATCCGAAAGAATTACAAGTCAAATATTATTAGATTTGTTCAGATCTAGCTAGATCTGATGGTATATCTGGTCATATATGATCGTATGTATAACTTTACAATTTATTTGGATTTCATAGTAGACTGCTTAGTTCTGCCGAGGTCTGGCCGGATCTACTCACATGAGATTTGATCGCATATCACACTGCAATCCCAATAGCTATGCATAAGTTAATTATAATATTTTATTAGTACTTTTCATGCTTTTCATTTCTCAGTATGCAATTTATAAATTAAAACGGTCAATATCGATTAATCATAATAATTATTATTCATGCATTAAATATTAAATGTATAAATATTTGCTTGCTTTTTATATTGTACAAAGAATAAAATCAAACTTGGCAAGTTTGAAAATTGTATAAAATTTTGTGTATAAAAATTTAATTTGACAATACATATGATTAATAATTAATTCTATATGATAATGACATAAATGACGATAAAGAAAACGAAATTAGCAACATTCTTTTACTTCAGCGCATAAAATGATTTATAGAAAAACTGTATAGTGAGTCTAGCTTTATTAACAAATATTTTAAATTATCGTTCTTTCTATTATTTATATCATATACGAAACATCAGTTTGACCTAAATGATATAATATGATTCAGTGATAGAATGCTCTTTGTCCAGTTTATGTCGTTTTGACTCTAAAGCCACAAGGACAGGAAAAAAGTATTTAAGTGAGTAGTAACCTTGAAAGTATAAAACGATCTATGGTCGGTCCACGAGTTCAATGTTTAAAGCAAGTTCTTTAGGTACACAGTTTTTTTGTTTCTCGCTTCTCCTATATGATTGATAACTAATGTTTTGAATGCTATCATAAAAATTAAGAAAATATTCAGTTTGCAATGTGTATGATTTAGGAAAGACCATATTCGTACAATGTCAGGAAGAATAAAAGAGATGCGTACTGGTCTTTATGATAGACTAGTAAAACTTGGAACTCCTGGATCCTGGGAACATATTACACAACAAATTGGAATGTTCTCATACACTGGTCTCAATGGTAAATAAATGTTAGCTAAATAACAAATATGATGAAATAACATTTTGTAAAACTGGAGTATCATAAGTGGCATGTTATCTTTTCAGAACGACAGGTTGAACACTTGATGGATCATCATCACATCTACCTATTACGCAGTGGCCGTATAAATATGTGTGGCCTCAACGAGAAAAATATTGATTATGTAGCAAAGGCTTTCTACGACGCTGTTATACAGTTTCCGCAAACACAGAAAAAATGCTCTTGTTAGAACTTGCAATGCCACTCACATATCCCACTTCTACGTCCGTTTTTCTTTTGTTATCCTACAATCTTTATTGTCGAGCGTAAAAGAAGCAAAATGTCGAAGTTGTCCTATCCTTAGTATTTTAATATAATAGGCTAATATTTTATACACCAGGTCCCTACTTGGTATAATTTAATAATTCGTCTTACAATAGCATCTTTTCAAATCATGTTTCAATAAATGTTGCCTTAATACAAAGAGTACAAACTATTCATATAAACATTATCTAATATTACGGATGTTGGATGGGATATTTTGACTGTCATTATATACCAAACGATAGTAGCAGAAAGATGCTGTGCATTTCAATGTGTATATATACTCTGATAGCTGAGAATTAATGTATCAGTCCACCAGTTATTTACAAACGACATTTGAAAAGAGAAGTAATGTACATACATAATGTATAATCTTGCATTTTTTTTTATGTAGTGCTAAGTGCAATAATGAGTTTAAAACTTGGTACTAAGAACTACATTTAACTATCGAAGATAACATCGAAAACGTAATTAACATCTTATATTGAAAGTACAAGAAATGTATTACTCTTGCAATGAACATGACTAGATAGAGGGAAGGTATCGATTGATAGTAAGAAATACATTATTTTCATGTGCATTTAACTAATTTGAAACTTGACTGTGTAATAAATAAAATATCGTATTCATAAAATTGAACAATACATGCATTTTGTAGATTTTATTTATGCTTATGACATGTATAATAAAGGTGACAGCCACTTCTGCGCACGCAATCGCTTAAGACAATAAAAATTTTAAAAAATAATTTAATACTTAGTTGATAATTATTTACTCTATTTCGAATTTGTTCCTTTAGCTCTCACCGGAAGTAGTGGTTGTGCCAGGTTGTGTCTAAAGTCAATGCCAACAACAAGGTATGGATAATAAAGGAATTTTCGAGTGAAATATAATTTTTTCCCGGGTGATTTTCTTTCTCTCGTGTAATACATCAAGGTAATTGTACCGTAAAATCATTTTTGTCAGAATCTTCTCAAATTTTGATAGTTTATTCTCTAAATTAATACCTACAGAACAGGCCGATTTTTATTGAGGTACACCGTTCTGATGTTATAAAAAACAATGTCAAAGTTTGAAATTTTCACATGCTACATGCAACACGTGTATCTCGAGCACATCATGTATGACACCGTGTCTTATTTTTGTTATGGAAATCGCTTGTCAGATTTTAATAAATAAGAAATGTTATAATATTATAACTTATTTATATGTTATATGTTAATGGACTTAAATGAAATAAGAGGGATACTTAAAATTTGTTGTAAAATATTCGTCCTACCCGTTTCAAACCTACAAATATTTAAAATGCAGAATGCCTTAGAATTTCTTTTCTTTTACAAGCGATTTACTTAGAATCTAGTCAACACATTCCACGTTTGTTTATATTATTTACTAATCGTAAATGCATTCTTTTAAAAAATTTCATTTGAGTATATTATCCTAATCATGCGATGCTTTTGTTTCTGACTGGCATAAACTTTTGGACCTTACCGTCGCGATAAGATATTTTAACTGTTACTGTATAACAAACGCTAGTAGCAAAAAAATGTGTATTTGGATATTTGTATTTGCGTTTCATATACAGAATAGGGCATGTAAAATTTTACAAAGCTAATTGTACAGTCTGTTTGACAAGAGCGTGTACAGCGAGACTCGAAAATTATTTAAAATAAGGCATTGAAAAAGAAATACACACATACTATATGATATAATCCGTGATGCTTTATTATTAATATGTTATCCAGTCGCCTCCACTATTAATAATTGCCTGGCATCTCCAAGGCATACTTTCTACTAATTTCATAACATAAATTGGCGAGAAAGACCTCCATATGGATCGAATCTGTCGAAATAACTGCTTGACGATCCAAATTTTCTTCCCTCGGAGCTTGAACTTTATGAGTGCCCAAACAGTTTCTATAGGATTTGCATCCGGCGACTGCGATGGCCAATTCAATAAGTTAACGTTATTTTCTTGTTTCCACGTAGTACAAAGATGACTCCGATGTTTTGGGTCATTATCCTCTTACAGTAGCCAATTTTCATGTTTTCTTCTAAACCACCCTTGGGCAGATGGTAATAAAGCCCTCTGATATATTTTGATCATTTTGGCAGGGTCCAAATTATCGGTAAAGATGTGCAAAGTGCCAAATCCCTGCTTTGAAGAACAGCCCCAGACGTGCACTTTTACCGCGTGTTTAACGGTCCGCTGGAGGAGTCTATTGGTGGGGGTACACAAGGTATAATTAATAGAAGAACGTGACCAAAAAGTAGCTTCATCCGAAAAAATCACGTTGTCCCAATCGCGGTCCAAATTTTCTTTCGCCCAAGTGAGTCTTTTTTCGACTTGTTTTTAAGACAGTAGTGGTTTTTCACTGGGCTTCGAAATTTCACGTTATGAGTCAGTAAACGTCTTCTTATAGTGTCACATGACACATTTAGACCCTTTTTATTCAAAACTGCCTGCCCACCACGCAACGATAGACGAGGCTTTTTTTCATTTTTTTTTCAATTTTACATCCGTAAAATCACTCTGTCCTCCTTTTTCGTTGTTTTACGAAAGCCACGATATGGCAGGTCATCAACGTTTTTTATGTCGGAATAACGTTCCACCCACTTACTTACGAATGCTTTCGATTTTTTAATATATTTAGCAGCGGCTCCGTACGACATTTTCGGTCCTTTCGGATGCAAACACAAAAACACGGTTTTGTAACGTGATGCGTACTTAGTACTCATGGTGAAATACATTCTTCTGCAACGAAGGTCAAACGATACTAAGGCTTTCTATGCAAAGCATCTTGGTGGAGGGGTTCCGCTACATGCTCGCGTTTGAATCTACCCTCCAACAGTTTCCAGGAAAAAATTAAGCCGTATACGGTCTTATCAAACAGACTGTAAATAGTAAAGTTAAACATGAATTGACCAGTGATCTTGGAATTGCACGGTTCGCACCCATCGAAGATTTATATCTGCCTAATTGGATTTGCACAGAAATGTGTCGCGATGGACAGTTTTTACTCAACATACTGTTTTCTGACGAAGCAAGTTTCTTATATGTAGATAAGAATTTATGTGTCAATGCACCAGCTATTGACAAACGACATTTAAAAAAAGAAATAATGTATGTACATAATGAATAGTATTGATGATACAAATTATGCGAATTTGTATTTTATTTATGTAGTGCTAAATGCAATATAAGAGATTAAAACCTAATATTAAGAAGTACATTTAGCTAGCTAAGATACCATCCAGATATACAATAATTAACATCTTGTATTGAAAAAATACAACAAATGTATTACTGTTGTGAGGAACATGATTGATTGATAGTAAGAAATACGTTATTTTCTTGTACCTTTAACTGATATGAAACTTGACTGTATAACAGACGAAATATTGTGTTAATAAAATTGAACAGTACATGCATTTTGATGACTTTAATTATGCTTGTGGGATAGTAATAAGTAATACAATAATTATACAAATATTTCGTCTTTATTACTACTAAACTATAATTGTAATATAAATTATAAATACATTTAGTTTAAAAAGGAATTTAATCCTCCCACTTTGATACTTTTTTCTTGAATGTTTCTGATCCATCCACTGCAACAGCAGAATAATATCCCATATTCTCATACTTGCTGCGCATATAAAGTATATAACCAGCACAACCTGCTATTGCAACTATACCCATTGCCATTATCACAGAATTCTAAAAATAAATTGATTAAGTCAAATCTGCATTATTTTTCTTCTTAGCTGGCAACAGGAATATGAAATCATTACAAATGAAGTAAGTGTACGACAACCTCCAAAACAAATTGCTCTACAATATTTTATGATACTTTGTACTTCATAATGAAATAACCTCAACGGATCTGTTATCAGATAACCCATATAAATAGAGCTATAAAGAAAAAAAATATCACGTAAGAAGTGTGTGAACACATACAACAGTGCAAACGTTTTATAAAATAGAATAAAGGGGATAAGCATATAAATGTGGAGGAAAAGTATATATAAAGCTGATGAAAATGAGTTATCCGACAATGAAATCCAAACATTATTACAAGAGAAGCCTATTGCAGCTACCTCATATGGTAATTGTATTGCCTCTGTATTCCATATACTGTAATCCACCCACATATTGTAGGTTATATAAAGTGATATAAACTTCACTTAAAAGTATATTTTCAATTATTGTAAAAAAAATATCTTACCGGTTTCACATATAATTCGTAATTAATTGCTCGAAACAACATTGTGCTCCGCAGAGATCGTAATCCATCTCCTGGAGATGCATTTGTTTCTTTTTTCCCCATGCTTGTTAAAAATTGTTACGATGTATCTGAAAATAGTAATAACATTTACAATCGTTTTTGTATATCCAGAGAAAAAAGTTGTAACTACAACAATAAGAAACTGGAAGCAGGGCTTTTTATCATGGTTCAGTTGAGCTAAATTTTAACTAACTATTAACAGACATTTATGGACATATTACACTCATCAATGAAAAAATTATTATGCAATTTACAACAAATAATCGAAATGAGATTCATAATTTTATATTGTACGCCGTACTTATTTTTTCATTAAAAACCTATACGTATTTTACTTAGTTTTCTTCTCTATTGTTTACTAGCATATTCTTAATAATGCGTAACACTTTTTATTCGTTATTTTTTTAGTTTATCAAGTAGTAAGTACCAAATTTATTTTATAATATATTTTCTTATTATAAGTAATAGTATTTAGATACATAAAAATGAAAAGATATTTTTCAATAATGATGGAATCAGGCATAGATTCCACGTCCAAGAAGCTTATGAAAGTAATATGAATAAGTAGCATTTAGGTTAAGACTATTGCACATACAAATAAGAAGACAGATTATTCTTGAGGGATGACAGACGAACTATGCACTCGCATTTTGTACATTTGCCGTGAAAAGAAAATTAATTTTGCGTATATACTAATTTTAATTCAATACTGCTAAACATTTGTGAATGCTACTTTGTTGCATCTATATCTAAAACATGATTTTCCTTATAGTTCACTTCAGACGGTATATGAGTTCATTAACTTTAAATGGATATACAAAGTACGTTTCCGCTAGAGTCAAAATGAATGAACTAATCACTGGAGTCTAACTTCACCTATATTCTTGTGATCTGATTGGCTGTCTGTTTCATCTTCTTCTGGCTTAACCAAATCTTGAACACATCCTCGATCACGTCTGATGGGAAAATGCCTACCATGTCACTTTTATCTGTTTGCACAATCAACGTTTTGAAATCAGACGTCTGCAAGTATCGAATATTTTACATACAATCGGAACTTGTTATTTGCAAGTTTAATCTAATTAATTTAGCCGTTTTCCCGGAAATTTGGATACATGCATTTGAAACCACGGAAGACCATACGCATTTTATTTAAGCAGGTGGTTGCATAACACTTCACACGTTCGAAGCCATTTCCGTTTCGAATTGAAACAGTTAGAAACGGCTAGTATCTCTTAGTGAGTGAGAAAAACTCGACAAAAATGAGTATGAACATATACATTTAGATATGTTGAAACTGGCAATGCTTATTTCATCTGCTGAAAATCAATTAGCGCAGCGCATCAAAATTTAGCATGAACAGAGTTTTAAATTTTAAATATCGTACCCTATTCTTATCGATAAATCTTTATCGATATGTCAACAATCGTGAGGATCAATGTGATCAGGTAAATATTTATCTTTCTGTTGATACAGTTTATTTATTGAGGAGACAACGGACGAATATACATATACTATACTAAACGAAGAAAAATAAGAATTACAGAACTTTAAAAACTAACGTTATGGTGCTGACACCACACGTCATCCTCTGCCAATGTAAACTTACTTTACCAACAGCTACTAAAAATTAGAGTTAAATATTTGTATTAATACTCATTTGATTACACTAGTACGATTTTTAAATCACGATTTCTGAGATATCTTCACATTATCAGGTACCGGGCACCTAAAATAAAGGAAGTGTATTTGGCGCAAAACTCTACCAATTGTGAGTCCCTTAATAATAATATTCACAGCTGTCCAGCATTTCTAGAATAAAAACGGTATCCATCATTTTGAATAAACTACTAAACCGAACTACTAAATCCCAATTATTGAAACAAATTTTTATTTGTGCCAGCGGATGTGGCAGATGCAACATGAATGATACAAATTATACATTATTAATAATGTTAGTTCTCGTTTACAGAAATTCCAAAATGATTAATTTATATTTCAAGATTATTTTCTTCATTAATTTCATTTCCAAGTCGTCCATGTTATATTGTATGTTTGGCAGTCATCTGATATTTCCATTTCGATTGCTTCTAATGATCAAGTCAATATATGACACCATTCGCACATGCTAAAGAATCGTCATTGTCTTTTAGTATAATCAGTTCACAAGAACATAAATCATCGGTAATGTCTTATTTTACCATTGATCATTTAATATATAGCTAATTGGTGCTGCGATATCCAGAATCTTTGTCTCCTTTTTTCATCAACGGAATTTTGAGAATATAAAGATATTTGAACTAATATTACGTAAAGTATGAACTACATAAATAAGCTTTGAATACACGCAGAAAGGAAAGCAGTAATGGTTACCAGTCTGGTTAGCAGTGAGTCCCACCTTGTACCAAAGTATTCGTCACTAACGAACCCAGTAAGAATTTCCTTCGAAATAGTAGTGGTTACTGTCTTCTAAATAATTTGTGCAATTCCACTCTGCTCATCGTTCATCTTCTATGCTATCTAGGACTCGTGCTAATCAGACTAGTAATCATTGCGGTTTTTTTTTCCCGCGTATACCACGACCTGAGTCTATATTGAATAAAGTAATTGGTTTTTTGAAAGTTTACAAATTTTTTACTTTATCACCGAAGACATATACAGGATGTCCCATTTAATTCTGCCACTTACAAAAACTTGGTTATTCTTCAAGATAGGAGAAAAATGTCACAGAAGAAAATTGTTCCATTTGAAGGAGGAAATTAGGACATGAAAGTAAAATTCATCTAAGTGTCATAATTTCCAAGATTTCGTTGACAGCAACGTTTTTTTAAATGGAACTTCTTATTTTTTTCCTACTACAGAAGAGCTGAAATCAAAACACATTCAACCGTGTATAATAACTTAACCTTCGAATAACCTTGAGCTTCGAAATTCATAATTGAATTATCAACATTTATCCGTCTGTACATCCCAATAACATATAAAGGAACATAAAGAAAGGAATATAAAGGAACGTATTACGAATGCGTGTGCAAATGTTGATTCGGAAATAATAGCCAAGGTTAGGCAATGTTATATTATGCGTGTGAACAAGTGCATTCAGGTTGACGGACAATATTTTGAGCATATATTGAAAAATGAGTGAGTGAAAAATAGTATTAACATTGCCACTATATCTACTTATCGTTGAATTTTCACTTCGATAATTCAATTATGGTTGATTGCGTTTTTGATTTCAGCTTTCCTGTAGTAGGAAAAAAATAAGAAGTCCCGTTTAAAAAAACATTGTTGTCAGCAAAGCTTCGGAAAATATGAAAATTAGATGAATTTTACTTTCATGTCCTGATTTCACCCTTCAAATGGAACAACTTTCTTCTGTGACATTTTCTCGTATCTTGAAGAAGAATCAAGTGATTGTAGGTGGTAGAGTTGTAAATGAACTGTAAATGAATAATTAAATTTGCACTATACCCTAATTCAAATTCAATTGCATTAATGTACGATATATTTATTGAAAATTCAGTTTATTTTTATGTCAAAATTATGATCATATGAAGATTTATAAAGGACATAACCTTACTTTATTTTATGGCTAAATGCAGCGTCAAGTACCTGTAAAGTTTGGTTACATCAATTTATTTGTGCACCAGTTATAACGCTGGCTGTAGTTTTAAAGTTGCAGTGATTGTGCATTTGCATATACATATACATAAATTAATGTATGATTGCTCATTTCTATTTCAATACGATAAAAAGACGTTGTGTATACATATTCGAACAATTTGTATTATTGTACTTCAATGTATAATACAATATCTCGTAGTGTGTATGTACAAATGATCGTTTGTACTAAACATGTATGTTACGTACAAAGTCTCTAGAGGTATGAGTATATAAGTCGAATATATATGCTATCAATTCTCATTAAGTTACACTAATCAATCTGAGACAGTACAGTTTTACAAAAGGCCTAGACTACGTCGGATAACTTCGTAGCATCACGCGACCTTTTTATCTTTACTCTGTACAAAATGCTAAGATTTTGATTAGCCAACAGAAGCGTTATATTACTTGTTGAGTGATTCTCAAGCAATACTGAAGGATTAACAGATAAATCACGATTATGTACGTGTAGCGAAGTAGTGAATGTGAAGGTAACAGTCATAATAGAGTTATGATTAGTGAGAGCGGTATTCAATGTTCGAACTTGTGTCTGGTGACTATAGTGGTTGCCTAAACTCAATTTAAGGTATCGTACATTTAGTTCAGATTTACAAATATTTTATTATACTTTTTAGATATCTAAGAAGGAAATTTTTAAATTGCCGATATATAATTGTTTCTTTGTATTTGCTAGGTATATTAGGTAGCAGACTCTATTTAAATATTCAAATGCAAAAATGATGATTGAGTCTACTCAGACAGCACAAATCTCGTAGTCTTATATCAAAATGAGATCGTTTAAACACTAGACGTCTATAAAACGTCAAAAAATGAGACATAAGACTTCCTGAAGATGTCTTTTCGACATCTTCGTAATTTGTGGTGTCTCCATAACTTCATCCTTCATAAATAACTTGAATGCGGTTTTAAACAAAATGATCACTTTAATATTTCACAAAATCGAATACAGTTTCTACTTCATCTTCACGGCTCACTACTACATATTTGCACTTTTTATAGTTGGAGATACTCAATTTCAGACTGAGATGAAATACATGTACATATTGTATATTTGAATATTGACAGGGTTATTCACGGTAAACGCACCAGCTGAAGTTGGACGCGATTGAGCATTTTTGTCAATCATAGCAGTGCAGCCTTGTTAAACAAATGAAAGAATATAAAATTCATGATCCTAACAATGTTATGACGTTAACTATCATTTCTTTGATGATGCAATCCTGCTCTGGATTCATGAAATCATCCGCTCACGGTCAATTTCGTCTGGTGAATTTACCGTGAATAACATGTTGATAAATTATAGATATACATACGTGCAATGTATTTCAAATCTTGTCAAACTTCGGTGGAAGCACATCCATAACTACTTAAGGAAAGTTTGTTTATTCCTTAGCGTTTTTGTTCAACTGATAAAAATAAATAACGCATATATTACTATCTACTCAGTTTTATGATCTTCGCTTATTTATTTATAAGTGATAAGAAGATATATATCTTCTACGTGAATTAACCGAGAGATAGATGAATAGGTATTAAAGTATTTAAACGATTAGGAACTTTCACTACCAATCTTATGTAACTTCATTACGTAGTAAAAACTACGTGAAGTATGATATATATTACTTGCTCAAGGAAAAATTCAACCATATTCTTAAAATAGACCATTCTATAATCGAAAAACTGTAATGAAATGAAATTGTTTCCCCATAATTTTTTGTCATATGATAATTACTACTTAATACATATGATTTACAATTAATGATACATTAGAATTGTGGTCATATTACACAAGTTCATCTAGCATTGCGTAAAACAAAAATGTTGCTTTTTTTATTACGTACATGTGTTATTTGATTCAAATTATATCAATTTTTCACAGGAGGCGTTTGAGGTTAAAGCACATATCATTTACGTCACTTCGCTTGTACTAACTGCTTACAGGCGTTAAGTATCCATAGCATTGAAACTTTATTTTGTCAATTAGTGGGAATATATACCTATATTTCATACTCTTACAGCTAACATGATGACGCAAGCAAATGCCATTAACAGAATAAGATGTAGGATTTGTGTTATTATAAACAGTGTTGTATTTCATAGTAGTTGATCTATATTGAAAATTGTAATTGGTTATTTATTGCTTAGGTATACGGAATGTTACTGATGAATGATAGTTGTAGATTTATTAAAAAACATAACCAATGTACAGTCTTATGTATATTTGACATATCACATTCTTCTAGGAAATTACAAAATTTTAGTAACAGTTTTTTTATGAAATTCAGTTCTAATCATGGGTAAGCTTAATAATAACATATCATTTTACCAGCAATCATAAGTATTATGATATAGAACTGCGCTATTTGCAACTTACATTTATAATTAAAAATTAGTATATTATAATAGTATATACAAGTCTTTGCAAGATTCCATCATACAGTAATAGTATTACTTACTGATTATGAAAATAATAGTTGTCAAATATCTATCTTCAATGTGTAATATGTTTTCAGTAAATGTTGATTAGGTTTAAGAGGTTAGATAAAGTTACATTTTGTTTGCGTATGGTTTATGTGAGCCATTTGTAAAACTGCATGATAATAACTAAAACTATGTCTTAATGAACTGTACATTTGCTTAATGATTAGGCAAAATTATATAGTTGGAAATAAAAGTTTATTACTTTAAAGTTAAAGATAGGACTATAACCTCCGTTATTAATGTATTATTTTTAATCCTGAATATATTTCTCAATTGAATATTTTTTTTTAATAGTAACACCTGATTGTTTAATTTTGTCATGAATGGGATAGATGATATTTTTCAGATACATAAAATAATTACATAAAAGACAGCAGAAAACTTGCAGGAAAATAATGATAGCTAGATTTAAAATTAAAATCTATAACATTTTCCTTGTCAGAGTCAGTTTGACATACATGCAATATAAATTTATATTTATAATGGTATGTAATAACTTAGTAAAAAGTAAAAATATTATTTTAAGGATATATATTTATTACAATGATTTGATTACTATCACAAGATTGGACAATGAATAAAAATTTCTTACTGATTGGAATGTACAATATTACTTTTCAATTAGAATTATAAAGAATAATAAGCTTATTATTCTGATTCTTTTAGGTTATTTGCACTAATAAAATATTATTGATAAATAATTAATCAATGGGTAATTAAGTATATATCTATCATGTCTAAGTTCAAAATACTGTAATAATTTTTCCTGTAACTTTTAATCATTGTTTCCTCAGTTAGTATGTAACATTGTATCATGTGCTTAGTATACTTCACTACACATATTAATTTAATCACAGTAATTAATTTCTATAGACAATATCTATTAATAAAACCTTACAACATAATGTGGTTCCATATAGGTAGCATGGGAAAAGAACATGATGTCTTACAGGAATTACAAGTAGAAAGACCATTATATGAACAGGAAGCTTTGAATGAGGCATATCATTATGAAAAGCCAAAAGTATCTGGTAAGTAACCATAAGGGCTTTTGCAATTTTTTTTTCAGTAAACTTGCAATAAGCTATTACCATTCCAAACCAATTCAAATATAGCATTGAGTATAAATTTCAGATACTTATGTTTTATGTTCACAGTTATCAAGAGTATTGCAAAGTCATTGAAGCCTGAAAGCTGTGAATCGTGTTTAATATCTACAATACCAGCATTGTACTGGTTAAGAAAATATAAATGGCAGGAAAATGCTCTTCCAGATATGATTTCTGGTTTCACAGTGGCTATTATGCACATTCCCCAGGGTATGGCTTATGCTTTGTTAGGAAATTTACCTCCGGTGACTGGTATATACATGGCATTCTTTCCTGTTCTTATCTATTTCTTTCTTGGTACATCTAGACATGTTTCTATGGGTAATATTTTTTAACTATTTGAAATATTAATTGAAATACTTTAATAGTACGTATTCATCTTTATATTTATTCAATAGGAACATTTGCTGTGGTATGCTTGATGACAGGAAAGACGGTGTCATCCTATGCAACCCCTTCAGATATATTAGTAAAAATGAATGAAACAGCTTCAATTATGGGTTATCAAAGTTCAGAACCACTGCCTATTTATACACCTATGCAAGTTGCTACAGCTGTTACATTTATGGTTGGCACATTCCAAGTAAGTGAGCAATATAATAATTATTTGGAATTTCATGACATTAATAGTAATACTTTTAGCTTGTGATGTATGTATTCCGCCTGGGTATCATAAGCACATTGCTAAGTGAAACATTGGTAAACGGCTTTACAACGGGAGCAGCGATATATGTTCTAATGTCACAAATTAAAGACCTCCTAGGACTAAAACTACCTCCGCAAAAAGGATTATTTAAACTTATATTCGTATGTATCATATATATACAATTTGAAATTGGATTATGGTAAAAATATTATTTTTCTGTTTTTCTAAAGAAAAAGTAGGATCATTTATAAACATGCACATTGTCATTAGTTTAAAAAAATTGACATATGTATTATGTTTCAGACTAGTATAGATATAGTACATGCATTACCAGATGCAAATATAGCTGCAATGACCATTTCAATAATATCAATAACTATAATGTTGCTCAATAATGAAATTTTAAAAGTAAGTTCACAATTTTATAGACAATTCAGACTATTTCATGTGAAACCAATATTTGATATTGATTACAACTATAATTATAGCCATGGTTCAGCAAGCGTTGCCGGTTTCCCATACCCATTGAGTTAATCGCTGTAGTTGCTGGAACTTTAATTTCTAATTACTGTAACTTATCTAAACTGTATGATATTGAAACAGTTGGCCATATTCCTACTGGGTACGTAATCATTTTTTATGTAGACTGTATTTGTTATTGAACATATTTAGCATACTGGAATATGTGTTATATTTTATCAATTAATAGATTGCCCATGCCAGAGTTGCCCACTTTTAAACTATTACCTATCATTGCATGGGATAGCATAATGATAACCTTGGTTTCGTATACGATATCGATGTCCATGGCGTTAATTTTTGCACAAAAATTAAATTATGATATCAACTCGAATCAGGAGCTACTTGCAATGGTAATATTATATATCAAGGTGGTATTATGTACGGTTTTGAAATTCGGCGTAATTCTGACAATTAAAATTTATATTTTAAATATAGGGGAGCAGCAATATAGTAGGATCGTTCTTTTCATGCATGCCGATGACTGCATCACTTAGTCGGTCTGTTATTCAGCAGTCAGTTGGTGGAAGGACCCAATTAGCCAGTATAGTATCATGCATGATACTACTGGTTATATTACTGTGGATTGGACCGTTTTTTGAGACTTTGCCACGATGTGTTTTAGCCTCTATCATCGTTGTACGTAAAGTAGATTTTTATGTTATACACCTTAGGTTCAACAGTATTTGATCCCTTGTATTTAAAGAAAAATGAATGATTTTCTGATGAAAAAATTATTGAATTTACTTTAACAGGTCTTTTTTTGAGTTATTGAATTCAAATCTGAGGTTTCAATTCTTTCAATCAATATGACGGCAAATAATTAAAAGTTATTAGATATACACGGTAAATTTTCTCCAGAGAATTTTCAGTTTCTGCTTTAAATTACAAGTTAGAAAATTTTTATGTTAAACATTCAATCATAGTAAATCATTTTTGTAAATGTCTAACTAAAAATTTGGTACATGAGATTCCGCGGAGACCAATTGCCCTACGAAGCTGACTACGTTTTGCATTGTTAATTATCGTTTTTAATTAAAAATTTTTGATCTTGAATTTGTTTCAAAGATCTTTAATATCCTCGGAAATTAGTTTTCACGTAAATCAAACAATTTCGACTCTTCGATCGTCATTTTGGATCCGTTATTTGAAATTTTTTAATTTTAATCTCAAATTTTCTCTTTACGCCTAAAATATTTTAACTCATTCGATTCTCAAAAAAGATCACTTCATATATTCCGGATTTTAAAATTGCATTATATTTTAAATATGTATAAAGTAAAGCATTCAGTTTTTGAGCGGCACAAACAAGCAAATGGTATTAAATCATATAGGGATCAGACAGACATTGGTCTAATGAAGCTTATATAATGGGGGATTATAAATTACCTATAAGCTCCTAAAAGGTCAGAAACTGCACACTTCACCTTATAATTTATTACTTGCATTCCTTATTAAAAATTTAAACGCTTACAATGTATCAAACAATGTATACATAATAAAATTTGTTTACTTAAAGGTGGCATTAAAAGGCATGTTACAGCAGGCAAAACAGTTAATCAAGTTCTGGAATTTAAGCAAACTTGATGCATGTGTATGGATTGTTACCGTTTTGACAGTGGTGTTAATAAGTATTGATATTGGTTTATTGACAGGATTATTAGTATCTCTTGCGACTATATTATTACAAAGTATCAAACCATATACCTGCTTATTGGGGCATATTCCAAACACAGATCTGTACCTGGATTTAAATCGATATAAAGGGGTATGTATGGATGATGATCAATGCAAAATTAAAGAATATGTTGATTATTTTTTAAAAATAAACTAGGAAGTAAGTCAAAGAAACTAGAAGCAGAATTTAAAATTCAAAGGATGCTTCATCTAACTTGATCATCTAAAATATCTTCGCTATATATAATGCTACTAAAAAAATTAAGCATTTATTTTTTTTTACAGACGACAGAAATATGCGGAATAAAGATTTTTCATTACTGCGGAGGGCTGAATTTTGCAAACGCAGGCTACCTCAAGTCGGAAATATACAAACTCATAGGAGTGGTCCCTCGACTAGTTCTGGATTGTAGGAAGAAATTAAAGAATGATATATATTCAGATATACACGATATCGATGATAAAGAAACATTGCGATGTATTATATTGGACATGACTGCACTAAGTTATGTGGATCCAAGTGGTATCAAATCATTACGTAATATTGCTGCAGAATACAAAAAAATAGACGTACAAATGTATGTGGCAGGATGTTCAGCGCCGGTGTTTGAAAAAATTAAGAAGTGTGATTTATATGAAAATGGAAAGCCTAGTTTTAAAATGTTTGTAACTGTACATGACGCTGTTTTATTTACGCAACATGAGCTATGTTCATGAATATTGTTGAAAACAATTTTAGAAGAACATATATCTCGTGATATTCTATTCGTTATGTGCGTACTAATACAGTTATATGTTAATGAGCGCGTGTAAAAGTGTAAATAGAATAAATATCTATTGAGAACTTACGGTTAACAATTTAAATGTTGCCGAGATATAGTTGTATTTGTACGTACAGAGCAAATTATTAGATGAAAAATTATTCTAGCAACATACCCATCGCTAGAAAAAAGCCATGTCAAACGAACACAAAAAATCTGAGCTTTAGTATTGCGTTATAAGGATTTTAAGTGGTACTTATATATTTACATACTGGCATATTTTTCAATGGTACTTATTTATCACCTAAGTTTATTCTTGAAATATCTTGTTTGTTTTCAAAGATATGCAAAAGCCCTTAAAGACGAAGTTGTAAATAACAAAGAGAAACATGTACAATGATATAAAAGTGATTATTTTCAAGTTGCATTTTTTTATATATTAAGATCACCTTCACTTTTCTAAATAGAACCACCCGCTTTCAGATACATGAGATCGTGGTCCATCTTACTGGAAATTCAATGACCATAGTCATTCGTGTCATCACTCCGCGTATGTGTGTACGTACATGCACATACAGTAGCTGAATAATAGCCTTGGGGATTCTCTTCCCTCTTTCATTTTCTTTATGACTTCATCTTGAATACGACATGACCAGTAACTGGGATACTTTTTGATAAGAGAGAGGAATTTATAATTCAATCAAATGGTTTATGAGACGGCTAAATAGACAGGATATGTGAACTTATAGCAGTTTAGGCACTAAATCGGGACAGTTGCTATGTTTCCACGGGAGTATCTATAATTAAACTCTCGTTCGACTCCGCTAGAAACAATCTGTAGGTCTGTCTTGTTACGTACACTTTTTGCACTTTTCAAAAAGTGAAAATTCTTATTGGATGATATCTTTAAGTAATCAATGAGAATTCGTACTTTCTGAAAAATGCAGAAAGCATAGGTAACGAGACAGACCTAGGGGAGTGTGGGTGAATGTCCTATATATCGGAGTGTTTAGGGTTTCCGATGGATTTCTGTTTGAAAAGAGGAAAACTCATTGGTGAATAATACCATGAGCGAGACGGGAACCCACATCCTATGGCATGCGACTAATTTTGTTGTCGCCGGTTGAAATCAGTGGATGCAATTGGCCGGAGTTTAATACCACAAAGTTTACTGGGGTTTGACTTGTACGATTAGCCAATGAAATGTCTGTATTTACAGAAATTCTGGATTTGATTGGCTAAACTCGCCAGTGGAACCTCAATTAATTTTGGAAAAATCTGCTCTTAGTTTTTTACTATTCCCTTCCTTCGTATAATATATTAACAGGTTATGTCAAGTTCGTAATAGGTAGAGAACTTAGTATTTATAAATGATTAGGAATTTGAAATGTCATTGTGCCGCATTATCAAACAGCAAAGTTTAAGGAATGTGCTGCTGATGAGAAAAATTGAAGAAGATTTAAACATCCATAAACTAATATCGACTATTAAAGTACTACCAGTATTCACGCAAAACAATATTCACACTAGTTCCAATAATGGTCCTTGGAGTGTATTATTTTTTGGCACCGATGAATTTGCTTTGGAAAGCCTCAAAAAACTTCATGCCAAATAGTAATCATCATAATTTTGAAGTTTTATAATATTAAATAATTGTTGTTCAAAATCTTATCAATTTAGTAGGTCCAAAAAGTTATTGCACAGGCTGGAAGTTGTGACAGCTTACAAAGGTAAAGAAAATGCTGTTCAACGATATGCCAATCTTCATAGTATTCCCATTCATCATTGGCCGCTAAAGATCAACACATCAGAATTTCATATTGGTTTGGTTGTATCTTTTGGACATCTGATTCCATCTGACATCATACACTCTTTCCCATTGTAAGACTTTTTAAAAATTGCTTTTAAAAATGTTTTCTCTTATCAAATGTATTTTCCTTTATTCTGTGTTAATATTATAGAGGTATGTTAAATGTACATGCTAGTCTATTGCCAAGATGGAGAGGAGCAGCACCAATTATTTATTCTTTAATGCATGGAGATACTCAAACAGGAATTACAATAATGAATATAATGCCAAAAAAGTAAGCATCTTGATTATCTAAAAAGCTATTTTGTAGTTAAAAATGGTTTCTACCTGATGTAATACACATTACTAAGTGATTTTGAGTAAGAGTTGTATGTATATTGATATTGATGGGTTTAGGAGTCACTGATTTTAGATTTGATGTGGGAGCCATCATTGCTCAGCAGAAAGTTGATATTCATCCTGATGAGACAATGCCAGAATTGTATAAAAAATTGTCATGCATGGGAGCTGATTTGTTAGTTAGTACAGTTGAACAGTTACCAAAGGTTTTAACATTTGGGAAACCTCAAGGAGATACTGGTATTACTTATGGTAGTTATTCTTATATGATGTGTGTAATACAATGAAATTTTATAAAAACTTCATTATCCTATGAATATAATTTCAGCTCCAAAAGTATCATCAAAAATATCGTTAGTGAAGTGGAGTGAAATGACTGCAAAGGATGTATATAATTTACAACGTGCGATCACAGGCTTGTACCCCTTGACTACAAAATTTCAGGATATTACGATCAAGATATTGAATATCAAAGTGCTAGAAAAGCAAACTCAAGCATATAGTTCATCACATAGTTCACCTGGTAATACCCACTTGATTCGTCTTTCTTAAATATATTTTACTCAAATTAGCAAATTACTTCAAAAGATTATTTTACAGGATCAGTGATATATGACAAGAAGAATGATATTTTGGCTGTATGCTGTCGAGATAACACATGGGTTTCTATTGAAAAATTGGTTGTACCTGGACGCCAACCCATGTCAGCTCGTGATTTTAATAACGGCTTTATATCTAAGCATAAAAATTTTGAAACCTACTTTCAGTGATAAAAATTAATGATAGTGTTCTGTATGAAAAGTAAATATAAAGTTAATCATCTTAGTGGGTGTTACAGAAAAATCCATGTCCTAATCATTCTATCTGCAATCAAACCTTGAACTTCCCTTTCTGATAAGCTTTTACTTACAAGTTTCGTATAGTTAAAGTAATAATAAAAGGCAGGATTATAAGATTTCATACTGATTTATTGATGTATATTCAAATAGTTATAATTGTATATAATTCTAAATTAGGTACTCTTACTTTACATAATTTTTCTGGTGGTTTCAAAATAACATTGGCTTCTACCTATGTACAGATACAGTGCAATGTATATGCAATAATAATAATAAACGCTCTATATTACAATATTGTCAACCGGGCGTCGACAACCACTCAACATACAAAGAAACAAACTTTTTGTATACATACATCGTTTCGTCTCTCCTTCTGTACGTTTCGTCGTGTTACTTTAAATTTCTCTTCCTAAGAGTGTCACAAGTAATATACAAGCGATCATTGTTTCTGGTCGACAAAGTAAAACTAATATTGTACAACTTTGGAGGAATGTCGTGATGGCGTAGCACCAACTTCACTATGAATCGATTAGTCAAACTGCAATGGCACTTTACATTTTAAATAGTACGTCTAATATATGCATATATTACATCTAATACGTACGATTAGATATTAGACCTAATATATATATATATTATAGTATATAGTATATATATATATTCCATGTAAAACCTACCCAATAATAACATAGCAACAAATAACAACAGTGGATGGGAGCTCTTTTAGTTCATCCATTTGCGGCAGTTAGGCGCGCCACACGCGCATGCTATCTTGTGCTGGTCATCTTCTATGTCAAACTTATAATCGTATGCCAGCTGTAACACATCCAATCGAATAATTTTATTAACATCAAATATGATGGGATAATTTTGACAAAATTTCAAATCGCATCACAAGCACATACGAGTTATTTTAATGCAATAAACATACCTCTTCGCCACGTGAGATTCTGCGCTTCGCAAAGATAATGATTCTTAGGTCTCGTTCGACCTCGACGATTTCGGCGACACAATTTGGATTGCAAGAATGATTTATGTAACGAGCCAATCCACCGCACAGGGTCGCATCGACTACTCTCTCTTCATCCAAACGAAACATATAGATGCCACGATTCTAAAATCGTGAAAATTATATATTTAAAACAAGTTTAGAATAAGTACTGGAATGTTAGAACGATGAGTCTCTATAACATACCCTTGCTTCATACTGCTTTTCTCTCGTTTCAGCTAATTCAGTACGGATGATTTCTCCTATATATTCGATGACCATCGTGTGCTTTTCCAAATCTCGCGCGGCGTACAGTCCGAGACCTTGAATTTTAGATCTAGCCAGATAGACGTTATTACGCCATTCTTGTTTCATTTTCTTGTACTGCGAACTCTTTGAGTGAACGAATTGCTTAGAATATGGACATGCTACTTCACCCGCCACAGTAGCTGTTGGAACAAAAGCAGCGCGAGCAGAGGAACCTGTACGCTGCGTATGCGGCCTTTTCCAGGGTAATTGATTTCTCATTCTAGCTTCGGTCCTTGCGCTTCCGGTTGGATTTATAGCAAGCGGTAACTCTAGTAAAGGATTGCGTCCATATTTAAATCTATAGTCTGTCAGAGTTTCAATTCCAGGTAGACTCTCCAGAACTCTTACGACAGCTGGCTCTGTGAGTCCAAAAAGATCTTCTCCGGATACATAACGAGGAAATAGTTGGACGCTGTGCGTTGTTCTACGTAACTCAGCAAGCGGTTCCAGGATTCTACTCCACACAGCACGAGGTGTGGCATCTCGCAATTCCACATCCTCCTGACATGGTTCTTGAACGAGAACTCTAAACTCTGGTCGGCCGGATACGTCGTGAATCGAGCAGACATATCTACAACGTTTGTTAGGTCGCCTCATGCTCCAATAAAATCTTACGATTTTGTATCCGACTGGGTAAATGTAGTTTGGTGTATGGAAGTTTGTCAGTTGGTGGGGCAGTAGCTGTCCGACGCTCAGAAATATGAGACTTCCAACTCGTAGAAGATGATTGTGCTCCGAGTGGTGCATTACGGCTGCAACTTGTCTATTTTCATCGCGGTTGACATAGACTCTACGATATACTGAGAGTGTAGTTAGTTCGTTATCCTTTTCATTTTTTTGTACGTGTTGGGAACAGTACGTGCTCTGAAATACATAAACAAATGTTGGGATCCGTTGCTACATAGAGACTCAACATTTAAAAAAATATTATATTCTCATGGATTTTAGTACTAAAATAAAGAATTACCTTGTTCTTATAAAAGACACAGCTATCCTTTACAGCACAGCCCAGATGATACACGTTTGTGCAGCGCATTTTGAAGCACTTGACTGTAGCCCCTGGCTTTTCACAAACAATGCAATTGAGTACAAGACTGTGCTGCAGAGCAGTATCCAAATTCATTAGGGCACCATTGACTGTTTCATAAACATCCTCAGACCAGAGAGCACAATTGAGATGGACCCATTTATCAACATCAAAGTTGAGCAACCTAGCTGGTCCATCGGCTGCTCCATCCCCTTGACTTTGACAAAACATGCATCGTCGACTGTCCTCCGTCTTGGCAGGAATTACAGTAACACCCATGCGGAAGAGCATCTAAGAAATAAGGGTAAGATCTAGACTAGAAGATAATTCAGACGAATCCTACAGTTAATTAAAGGTATCGAAATTATAGTTACCTCCGTGATTTCTCTGTCGGTAGGTTTTTTATACTTAGTAGCTGGATGTATAGCACCAAGAGACCAACTTTTATAACGGAGACCTCTCCAAACTTTCGATGGTGGAGGCAGTTCTGTTACGTCATTCAATGGCTCTTCAGTCGCAGGGTGCTTTTTGGATCGTTTTTCATTGATCAGTTCTTCCTTATGATCAGACATTTCGAAATCTTCTTTTTCAGTCTTGATTCTAGTTTCCGTATCCATTTCTATCGGATCGACATCCATACTGTCGATAGATTCTACAGATTGTTTTGTCATGAATTTATTCTGTTGCAATTTCTTTTTAAGGTCATGTTCCAGAAGTTTGGTTTCTGCTTTCTGACATAGGTGATCTACGATCGTTGCAACCTGTATATAATAGATTAAACATTATAATTAGATAGTTATAGAAACGTTATTCGGAAAATACAACGTGACTGTTACAGATTAGTTACGTTACAATTTCGTACTCAGCGGTGTCATAGTTATAAACCACCTGACGCATGATATATCATACATTATATCACATTACTGAATAGTAAATTGTAATGTTGCAACTCTTACTTTATGTTGACTGTGTAGTTATAAAGGTTATTATACTGAGCGCAGTAACGCCCGTACCTTATCCTGTGTATTTGAAGGAGCCCTATGCATTAGGGCGAATTGCATGTAACAGGCAGCTGAACAGAAACAGAGTTCCTCGCCAGGGTCTGTTTCTTCTTTGCTCAAAAATGGTAGATCTGATACTTTCTTCCTTATTAAGCTGTTCAATATTACGACGTCACAGTGACGACAGAATTTTGCGGCACCATTCAAAATACTTTGGATGTCAATCGGAGCTACAGATCAAATATTGTGATTAGTAAAATATATTGGGACATGAAAGTTACAAATGAAAGCAAATTAAAAGAAACGCACCTCCTTCCTTCCCATCTTTTCCTTTAGTCCTATAAAGTCCTAATTTTTGACTAGGTGGTGTAGTTGTGCGCTCTACTATCTGGTAACCAGTAGGTGGAGCTATATTTAGAATATTAGCCAAGTCTTTAAGTACTCCCATTATATCATCTGCAGCTTGGCTATTTAAGGTCAATGTAACAGTAACATTTCCATTATCTCTTAACGGAATGGGTGGTGATTTTCCCAACCTAGAAAAGAATGTTATAGTTGCATATACTGTTCCATATATACTGAGCGTCATCGATAGCCTAGAGTGGAGATGACTCTAGGGCATTGTTGACGCTCACTGTACTATGTAGAGTTCTAACGAAGTAAACATCTTGAGTTTTTACCTAGATACGCCGACATTTTCCTTATCCTGTTTAGATGTGTCTTTCGCGTGTCCTGGTCTAAGTCTAATAGGAATAGGGGAGACTAATGGTATGACAGGAGAGACGCGTTTCAACCAATCAGACTCTTCATCAGAATCTTCCTCAATCAATCTTAGCCCAGGAAATCGATGTATGAATTCAGGAATCACACACTCTGGGGACGAGGAGCTAACGATCGTGTCTGGCGTATCAACCTCACGATTCATAGTTAAACAATTTTCTTTCTTCTCGTCCGCTAAATATGAATAGCAATGCATTTATGTAAGTTGTGATTACAGAGAAGTTGGTAATAACTGGGCTTTTAGTTAAATTAATATAATTATAATTACAGTCATCCAATTTAAGTGGTGCAAATTCTTGATCGTAGAAGCCTCTTTGAGTGGATGCAGGTTGCTGTGGAGGTAAAGGTTCGAGTTCTCCAAAAGGTTGAGTGTTGTAATGATCCGCAACACCGAAAAGACTCGCAGATCCATAAGAACCAGTAAGATCACCAGTTCTGGTATTGTAATCTTTCTGATTACCAATTTTCGATAGGTCACCGGAACCGAAGATAGGACATACACCGTAGTTCCTTCCCAGCAGCGGTTCCAGTACTGCCATAGGTTGGAGTTGTCGTAGTTGCGTCATGAGATTGTCAATAAACGTATCATAATCTTCATCCAAGCGAGATACTTTTCTTGAACGTTTCTTTTGTGGAGCCGCTGCCGCGTCCTTCCCTTGGCTTTGTCTTCTCTTTTGTTGGTACTGGCGCCTTTTCAACTTTTTAAGATCTACAAAGACAAGTTCAACAAGTCCATACGAATGGTAGCGTAACATAATCCCTGTACAGGTATAAACATAAAATTAAAAAAAAATTACCGGTTTTGTCATCGATAGAACCATCTATAAGCTCTTCTTTGGCAGTAAGAAAGTCTTTGGTATCGCCTAGCTGAGTAGGTGTACCGCCCGACAAAACTTCATCAAGTATTTCCTTCTTCACTTCCACTAAAGGCACTGTATGTTGCGTCATTGCACCCTGTGGCAGCTGAGCTTGATGACCCGTCGGATGGGGCACCGTATGAGGCACTGGTGGCTGTATCACGTTAACGTGAGAAGGTTGTTCTGTCGAATGAGGTTTCTGAGCGGTTGGTTGTTGAAGTTGAGATTGTGATATTGGAGCTTGTGTCGTTGGTAGAGAAGCCGCTTGCTGAGAGACTTGGCCAACATTTGAAGCTTGTGAAGAAGGCTGAATGCCATTCGCACTGATACTACTAATAACGGAAGTTGACTGGGTAGTTATTCTAGAGATTGACATGGGTGTTGATACACGTTGCTGTACTTGGGCAGTGCTTATAACGGGAGGTTCGTTTGCCGTTTTGTTTTGCAACTGAGATGTTGAAATTCCAATTTCTTGTTGAAGTGGAGTTAGACTTTCTGATGTTGTTGGTTGCGTTATCGAGGTTTGTTTCACAATAGGAGTAGAACTTCCTGGTTGGATTCCTTGCGTGGTGACAGGAAGGGTCTTTGTTTGTTGGATAATGGCTTGTTGTTGCTTACCAAAACTATCGTTACGCTGCAACGATTGCAAAGGCAAAGCAGTGTTCGACGTTGACGATGACGTAGACGATGGTGGTGGTTTTGGTGGCTCTTCGTTAGTCGGAGGACTCTGGCTTTTTACCGATGTTATAGGATGGGACACGAATGAAGTTTCTCTATTCAGAATTTGCTTGTGGGTCGCAGCTTTGCTAGTAGGTGTCTCGTTAAGTAATGGTGGTAGCAAAGAAGATGGTGTAGGCGGCACTGGCCTGGCTAATTGTGCTTCTAGCGATGGTACCAATGGCAAGCTAGGTCCTTGACTAGTACCAGAAGCCGTGGTTGTTGTAGCACATGCTGTGTTCTGCAAGAGCTGCTTCAATAGGACATTCTGTGACTCTTCCATTCTATGGGAATTCGTACTGACTTTGCTGCTATCCAATTCGGATCTAGTGGTCGATATCTTCTCACTGCTTGATGGTATCTTCGCTGCCAACTCTTCGGTCTCCTTCTTAACTGCTGCATTTTGGATAAAACTCTCCAGTTTGTTACTCTTATTATCGATTGGCAGAAGACCCGTTGACTTGTACTGACTCTGCCCAGACGTAAGTTGTGAATGCAATAATGTGGGAGCTTGCGATAAAGTCGACTGAAGTATACTGGTCGTGACATTGAGGATACTGGTAGCAGTGGTGATTATCGGTGGTACGATGGTTCTTACAGATTGCATGGATGTGCTTGTTGTACCTGATGTGGCGCTGACAACGCTCCGGGAGGGCATGGAAGTGCAATTAGAGCTCACCTGAAGTATAGCTTGCAAGTTTTGACTACGCTGTACCGAAGAGGAGGGTATCACAGAACTTAGTAAATTGCTAGTTTGTGTTAAAGCAGTATTAGCTCGATTTCCGGCCATTGTAGGCTTAGCAGAATTCGTACCAGCGAGCATAGCATTCAACATTGCATTTGAGGTAATAGATATCCCGGAATTAACCGGTGGTCTTGCACCCGATGATGTCTGTAAATTGGTAGTACTACACTGCGATTGAATCGTACTAGTACCGATACGTAAAAATTGTTCAGATGTCGTAGATTTGCTGATAGCTGATATCACACTGACTGAAGAACTTGATGCTTCTTTTATTTGAGTCGCATATGTTGTACTCTTCGATTCGATTTCGCTTTTGGTTGATATGCTAGTGGAAGCACTTGTGGAGGATGCCTGTGAGCGAATATTCGAATTGCACTGAGAAACAATCTGAAAGTTTGGGGACGATGTGCTTGTTGCTGTCACAATGTTTCCAGCTTTAGATCCTGCTATTACCGATGACACCATTGTCACTATAGTGGGCTGCGCGGCAGTGGTGTAACTTTGTGAATGATTCGTCTGCAAAGATGATAATAATGTCCTTAATTGATGAGAAACATTAACCACGTTGGATGTAAGTTCCGTAGGTTTAGATAGCGGTGAGAGATGCGGTACTGTTGTTGTATTTTTTTGAAGTTGAGCTAAAGTACTCACAGCAATGGGCACAGAATGTTGTGTTGTTGGTGGACTCTTTTTTGGCACTGGCTGAGTTGTACTGGATTTTTGTAATTTTGGTGAATTTCTATCACCCTGTGACTGATTTTCATTTTCGGCTCCAGATCCCTGTTCCAAGTCCATTAGGGAATCCTGTAGGATATTTAGAGGTAGAGTATCCAGTGGTGTTGGCAATTGATAGATGAGACTCGACTTCCTAGATCTGTCCTCTTGCAATATATCCCTGTTAGCCATTTCAGGTTTTGATGAAATAATATTATGTAACATGTCCAATATATCATCTGACGATTCCTCCATTAAATTCTTTCCTTCCGTATTGTCGCTCGATTGAGAATAAGATTTACTCGTGTCCTTACCAGTAGGCGAGTCTTTTCGTTCTTCCTTATCTGAAGCACTGGCTGTACTTGTTTTATTAGCCGAGTCTGTTGTGTCTCGATCTACTTCCGTAGATTTTGTAATTTCCTGTCCTTCGAAAGTTGCCGCATTATCATTTCTATTTTCACCCATGACCACTGCCGGCTCTACGTCATTTTCCAAAATATTTACCAACGATAACTCATCGGCTACAGGTGACATTCGCTTCAAATTGGAAACATTACTCTTGTTATCAGTTTTTGAATTTTTTTCACCGTTTACAGTGTTTTCAGCTGGATTGTGAATAGCTTCTAGCATACTTTCTAACTCATCAGTAGTGTTCAGTGGATCAGATTTTTTCTCATCTGACAGCGTGGTGTCTTCTGATGTTACTACATCACTACATGCACGATTGCTAACGACCGATTCCTCTTTTTCTATTTGATCACTCTTTTCAACATTTATATTATTATTCTCTCTTTGTTCCTCTTTAACGGAACATTTAATTTCACATTCTTGCTGTACATTTTTTGGCTGGACATTTGAATTCTCCGTCACAGGTAACTCAGGTATAGACATTTTAGGTGCAGATAAAGTGACTAATGTTGACTGACCAGTCACAGACAGTTTAACAGGTTTACTAGCCTGTACAATAGAAATTATCTTTGTCGTTTCCGCTATGTTAGAAGATTCACAGGATGTACTAGCAACAGTGCTAGTAATATTTTCAGAAACTGCCATTAATGGCTGTGACATCGTGCATTGTGTTTCAAAAGTGACGGCATCAGATTTGGGTATTGGTTGTACCGATGTTAAAGCCATTTTATCAGAATTCACAGCAACAACTTCCAAAACCTTCTGACTAAGTGTAGCCGCAATTTTCGCATCCGCTACAAGACTCGCCATTGTTGATGGCAGAATAGTTTGATTTGAATTGGTGAGATTGTTTGTTGCTATTACTTCCTGTATGGTAGGCAAAGTAGCAAAGGACGTTGTTATCTTGTGGACACTATCCAGTGTTATTGTTGCAGTTGTTATCGCTGTAATCGCCGGAGCACATGCACATATTGTGGGATAAGATACTGCCGGTCTGGTTATACCGGGAACACCAATATTAGCTTGATGCAAGCTAGATGGTGGTAATTGATTATGTGGAACTCTTTCTGGAAATACAAAAACCGTAGAAACGTTTTCTTCTTTAGATTGTTCTTCCGACTTTGTTTTATCCTCTGGCGATTCGGAAGGCTTGTTATCTTTTAATGTTTCAATACTGTGATCATTGCTCGTCTTGTCTGTCTCATTACCGCATGACTCCTTGGAAAGATTATCTTCCGGAGATTTCGTGCTCGGATCAATTATGACAACCTCCGATTCCTCATCTAATGAAACCATCAAATCCTGATCGGGAGAATGATCTATATATGGTCCCGGGGATGGATCTACGTTAAGTTCTTCTTGATCCGGAGATTCTGGCGTGTCAGTCACGGCCATAAGCCTTTTACCAGTTTGTAGAGTCCTGACGATGTCAAGTCGCAATCCTTTCTTGTTCCTTGTTTGAGAAGGAACCAATTCCTCATCACTCAAAGCCGCTCCATCGGTTTGTGTTCCTGGATGTTCAATTTCTAGTATTTGTACCAAATCGTGGCTTTGATTGCTATCATTGACTAAAGCATGACTCAATGAATCATTACTATCCACTGATAAATCCACTACCATGTCTGGTTCAAAAAGAACATACTCCTCTTGCATATCAGCTTCCAGCGTTCCAGATATGACATCAACTAATTCAGTATCACCAAACTGTTCTATAACTGTAATGTCATCGTTATCCCTTTGCGCAGTGGAACTTAATGTTACTTCAGTATTAACGATCGTTTTATCATCGTCGTAATCAGTGGTATCAGGAATAGGTTCGAGTTTATCGCTCGGACTACCCAACGGTAATGTAGGATTATCAGCCAAGGAGGAGGTTGGTTTTGGCTCCACTTCTGTTGGTGGAGTTTGAGGTGGCGTGTGAGAATCATCGTCGAAGTCATTATAATCAGCACATACCAAAGAATTTATTTTCGATTGCGAGATACCCGTTTTTCTGTGCACTACTTGTGATGTGTTTGGTTTCTCATCCACATTTGTTAAATGCGATTCTGCGGTTTTTCCTTTACTGGATTCTGCCTTCATGGACCACATAGGTGATCCTCCTCTCAATCCAAGTTTAAAGTATCCAAACCTACCAAAACTTACCGGTAGAGGCAACGCATTCGATGGATTGTGTGGATTTCCTCCCCCTCTACTGGTAAGATCTGAGGAATTTTGATCTTGATGTTGTTGGTGTTGCTGATGTTGTTGAAGTTGTTCGTTCGTTCCTACGTGATTTCCTGAATTCTGCGAGGCATATGGAGTGTGGGGAGTATGTGGAGTATGCGGTGTTCTTGGTGTTCCAGGATTTTCAACACTTTGTGGCCGATCGGGCATTGCTGGGCTGTTTCCGCTCGACTGCCTTCTTTGCATTTGCATTGGAGAACCACCTACTACCATTGGACTTCTAGGCATTGGTGAGCTAGGAGTTTGTGAAGGTGGCGGATGATGTGTATTGTTCAACTGATGTTGAAGCATTGGTGAAGTTGAAGGATGATTCCGTGCCATTGGGCTTGGCGGCTGATACTGAGATACCATTGGAGAGTTTGGTGGATGAGAATGAATTCGTGAACCCATTGGACTTGGAGGCTGAGAAGTTTGGCTTAATTGTTGTTGTAGCATTGGAGAACCCATGGTTTGCTGTACCATAGGACTGCGAGGCATAGGTGAACTGGGAGGTTGACCGTAATTTTGTTGAATTTGTTGGTGCAGTTGCGGACTAGGCGAATTCGCTGGTTGGGATACCATTGGGGAATTAGGGGGCTTTTGCATCATATGCTGCTGCTGCTGCTGTTGCATTTGGATAAATTGTTGTCTTTGTTGCTGTACGAGTTGTTGTTGCACGAGTTGTTGTTGCTGCTGTTGCAAGAGTTGCTGCCTCTGCTGAACCATCTGCAATGTTCGCTGAGTTATAATATTTTGTCCTTCTTGTGAGATATTACTAACTTCGTGCTGCTGTTGAATAATCTGTTGTCTTTGCAGCATTTGTTGATGTTGCTGTTGCGTCATCATTGGTTGCTGAGAAGGTTGTGGACTTCCTAGTGGTGAGCGTTGTCCATAAACAATTCCACTTTGAAGTTGCATTCTCGGACGCTGACCGGGTTCACCAACAGCCGGAGGACGAACAAATCTTTGTGTGAGCCCATGAACTCTTACGGCTTGTTCACTCATTATTTGTTGAGGTGGTCGGCCATCTGGATTAAAAGCTCCTGGACTTGTGGCCAATCGACCAGTTATAACAGCTCTGTGTTGCGGAGATGCCATTCTTGTAGTTGTTGGTCCGCATATCCCTGGAGATGGCATTGCACCAGGACTGAAAGGACTTTCCTCGCCCTGTGAGTGCGGTGTGCCAATTCTTGGGGATGGCTGCATATTATGAGGAGACATCGTCCCAGGATTCGATGATTGTGGATTTCCCGGACTGTGTTGTAGCAATGGCGGATTTGGACTGTGTTGTATGATAAAGGTTGCCGGTGAATGCTGAATAATATTTGATGGTGCACTTCCTGGGCCAGGACTATGAGAAACAAGAGCTGCCGGACTGTGCATTGGCGAAGAGTGCTGAGACGGCGACATCAAAGGTGAACAAGGTTCGCTAGTTTGTGGTTGAGGTTGCCTTTGTTGTTGCTTACTACGATACTCCTGCATCAACATTCCATGCTGACGAGCTTGTTTTCGACTGGCATCCAAATGTTTCTGCAAAGCCGACTGTTCGCTAGAAATTCGTTGTAATTCTGCGGCGTCGTTTTCCGCCAATTCATTACCAGATTTCCGCAATTGACGTTGTTTACTGTTGAGTGACTAATGGACAGAAAATGATACATACATAGATCAGAACGTTCCTAGTGCACTGAATTATTCATGGCTACAATTCCTAACAGAACTCACTTTTCGTATTTTACGTAACTTCTGAACTTCGGTCTCATAGTACTTCAGCTGTTGAGATAGAATTTGATCCTGATGATTCAACCATTGTTCATACTGTAGTTGTATCTGACGATCTTGTTCGTTAACAATGTTGTCTGGTGGTGCCGGAGGTGCTGGCATGTGTGGAATATTGAATGTTGCAATTCTCGCTACATAAAAATGAACAAAATATAATAAAATAACGTTACTAAGAATTCGAAGAATGTTATTATTTACTAACGTTCTGGAGGCGTTTGCGTAGCAATCGGCTGTCTGGGTGTTTGTGCTACTAATTTTGCATTGTCCGGAACACCCTGAGGCCATCCTGCACCTGCTGATGGTGGTCTTGGTGTGCATGGCGCCCTTATAATCGGAACACCGCTAGGGGGGACCGTTACAATCCCCTGAGGAGGCGATGCAAGTGGAGTAGATCCTAGAACGTCTGCTCGAAGCCTTTCGAATTCGCTGTCACTAAGCAATGCACCGCCTGGTGTCGTAGTATCTGCCTGTTGTTGTTGTTGTTGTTGTTGTTGTTTTTCTTGCTCACGTTTCTCTTGTTCTAGCAGCTCTTCCAGCAGCAACGGTTGCTCCTGCGAACATGACTGCTGACAGTTAAGGTCACTTTCACCTGAATCAAACTTTGCTACATGGTGAACTACTCGTGTTTTTGTCATGTTATCTTAATAATTATGTGTTCTCCTCCATCTTAACTCTTGTTTACTTTCGAATTCTAACTAATGAATTACTTAGTGTGAAGTATCATGATGGATTGAATATATCTAAGAAAATTCGTACTTTAATCAACCTCACTCCTAGTGCAAATGCACTGTATATATTTAATCTCAAAATCATCAGGTTCAAAAATATATATAAAACAGAAAGCATGCAAAAACATCATTGCGGCAGCCATTACCAATGCTTTGGAGAACAGTGACGATTGAGAGAACGTTAAAAATAATACCTACTACATTGTTAAAAACATAGTCCGTACAGTATTTTATCGCGAAATTGATTGAATGACTAAAAGCTAATACGGAAATTACTTTTTAAAACAGGAAGAGATGAATAATATGGGCTAATCGTCGATATTACTGATTTCCTACAATTTTACATTTCAAAATTATCGCGCTCTGACACGCAATCACAATATTTTGATATTCAGTGGACTTTATTTATATTAAAGTTTCATAAGAGAAAAAATCAGCAGACAGGTGTGAAAAAAAAAGTGTGGTACCTCATTCGAGGTTGTCCATTATATGGATACACTCAGATAGCAGAAGTTTGCTAATAATAAACAGTAGCCGCATAATTAGACATACGCAGTGTTATGCCAGCACAAGTTGCATTATTGATCAGTGTATCCTTTACTATCTGACTAGTAAAATAAAATTTCAATTTCAATTTTCATATGGAGAAAAGTTAACTTTCTCTGTTTAATTGTGCGGAGTGCGGGAAATGCCCCAAGTCTTGCTCACCTGCAGAAGCAAGGGTCTCCGATGTGGATGCGGAGTCATTGGGGGAGCACCCGCATGAACCACTGGGGCCATTGGTGGACCTCCCACAGGGACAGGATGCCCTATATGGACTGGGGGTCGCGCCATAGCCCGCCCCCCTGGGCACAGCCCCATCTAGACATGCACCAACACCAATGCATTGCAAACACCCAGGCCAAAACACCATTTTACCAGCCAATACTGTTATATCAAATAAATCACTCGTCTACACCTACTTCTGTAACAGACTTCTATAGTCTGTTGGTGCTGCATTTGCAATTTCAGCAGAAACTTTCGTGATCTTGATTTGAAACGTATGGAATGCTAAATTAAATTATTGGCAATACGTCCGTTGTTAAAAAAATACTTAAACGATTAAGAGTTGCTTGATTATTATTTATGTCACAGGTCTAGTCAATAAGATGAAATCGATGTTGGAAACGAGAGCAGTTTGATTGATGATAATCTCACATGCCCTTTTCACTAAGCGATCAAAGCGCTTTTGCCAAGGCACGTATTATATAAAAATATCCAAGGATTAGAATTAAGTGTTAACAGCATTAAGTGTAAATACTGAATCTGAAAGCGATGCATAAATTCCATGAAATCAGGTCTATCAAAATTCTGTACACACCTGTATAGGTCCCGGATATGGCGGCGGTGGTCCGGGATAAGGTGGCGGTGGAGGAGGAGGCGGTGCAAGTGGCATTCGTGGTCCAATCATATGACCGACAGGGACAGCCCTACCGGGAACACCGGATACACTAGAAACGCTAGGAGCTCCAGTAAGTCTCATACCATGTCGTTGTTGTTGTTGTTGCTGTTGTTGAGCTTTAAGCAGAAATGCAGGAATTAATATAAAATGATATGGCAAGAAATAGCGTTAATAGTAAAACACTTACCTTGCAAGTGTGCTTGTGTGATTCGTTGAGGATGACCAGGAAATGTGGAGGGGTAACTAACAGTCACAGTGTTAGTCGATGTCACAACTCCAATAGCACCATCGGGAGAGAGTAACCTGGTACCCGGTAGCATAGGTCTCCCCATAGCTGCTGCTTGCTGCACTTGTTGGTGCATCTGTTGTTGCACGACAACAGCTTGAGGAGGTGGAGCCTGAGGTGGCATAGATGCTTGTTGCTGTGAATGTGTTTGTTGAGAAGTTGGTACCGATGGAGCCAACTGTTTCCCTTTAGTAAGGGCATTGGTGGTTGTCTCGGTTGGCGTTTGCACTGTACTTGTTGTATTAGCTTCACTGATATCTGAATGTGCTGTTGTTGTTCCTCCCAAGTCCTCGGACTTTGGCTCTTCTTCTTTATTCTCTTTTTTTTGCTTCTCTTCTTTAGTCTCAACCTCTACTTGTTCTAAATCTAAGTCAAGAATATTTGTTTTCTCGCCCCCTGTTATGTTGTCGAGTTCAGGATCGGCATACTCCAAAATGTTGAAATCCGCTCCCATCTCGGCTATGTGGATCATAAAAATATTCCTATTTAATATAAATTTCAAATCACTTTCATAAATAATTGTTGAAAATGATACATACCTAAAAGCTCATCGTCGTCGTCAGCTAAATCCCCTAGAATTGCACTTACTCCCTCAACCTCGACCATTGGCGCTCCTTCTTGTTCTAGTTTTTCAAGTTCCGCTGTCACGTTATCCGGAATTTCGGAAGCATCCGATGTATTAACAGTATTCTCGCTGGAAGTTGCGGGTACAAGAGGTGGTCTAACCATTCCTTGAGATCCCATCATTCGAGCACCTGGATTTATATTATCTTGTCCCGTACGCACTATACGCTGACCTAAGTTTTGCCCTTGATTAAGTTCTGTAAATATAAATACATAAAGATTTTTAACCATCGATCTAGTACAATGTAAAATTAACAGAAACTAATTTAAAAATAGTGTTTTTCATAAACACATGTTACCCGAGTTAAATAGATTTTCTTTATTTACCTGAAAATCTTGGCTGTTGTAATATATCATATTGTTCTGCGAGTGGATTTCTTGGACTAGGCATTCGTTGCTGCATTACTTGATTGCCTTGAAAATGTTGAGGTATACCTACTGATACTGGCGGTCGCTGAAGAAGCATTCTCGTACGTGGATCCATTCCCTGAAGTCGAGCATCGATGTTTCCTGCTCCAGGATGTCTTGGATTCATACCTGATACACGAAAAAAATGTGTAAAGTGCATGCCAACGGACATATGTGAAATATACGACAATGAAATTGAACCTATTGGATTCCGTATAAGGACGTTTGGTTGAACAGGCATCCTTGGTCTGACTATGCCAGGTGGTAAAGGATGCCTAAAAGTCCCTTCGCCTGTATTTCCTGAAGGTTGAGAATGCTGAGGCAGTTGCACATGACCTGATTCAAATTGTTGTTGTCCAGTGTCACCATTATTTTGCCCGTCTGAATATAAAGTTAATGTTAAAGTATTCGCCAAATACCGAAAAAAAATACGAATTTTCTTAAAACAGTAGTAATACCCTGACTCCAAGATGGATTCATTGTATCCATCTTTTTATTAAACTGCTGTCGTTGTAGAAGGTCACGAAGTTGGCGATTGACCTCAGGCTGTTGATTAAACGCCTCAGGCTGTTGGGGATCCTGTCGCGATTCCGGTCTAGGCGAGGTATAGCTTGATGCCGGTGAAGGTGTCTGAGGTTGATTATTGTAGGGATCAGGTGTACGAGACGGCGCATAAACATGACTGGAGGGACGAGGCGTAGGAGCATTAAAGTGAGGCCGTGGCGTACCCGGAGGTTGAGAGTAGGCATCATTTCGTGGAGAGGTAGAATATGCCGGAGTTCCAGGCAACTGCGGTCTAGGCGTTTGGGGGCCCTGAGGGTAGGCATCCCCAGACTCGAAGCGCTGGAAGTGATCCTGCGATTGGGAGGAAGCTGGGGATTGTGGGAAATCATGAGGAGACTGAGGAGCCTGAGGAGAGAATGGAGAGGGTGGTTGCGTAAATGTATTTGGAATTCCAGGTCTAACGACATTCGCGACTGGTCTTGCAACGGTGCCACAAGGTTGATTGGGCATTCGCGGGATACCTTGATGAGGACTCTGCGGTGCCACTCCTCGTGTTAACTTTATGGGTGGAGTGGCAAACGTACCACGGGACCCCGGGGATGGCGATGCCAAAGGTCCCAAATGATTTCCATCCTAGAATACCCATAATTCATTCACATAACAGAATTTGAAGATGTTTAGAAGAAAGCAAAGCGTAATACGAGTAAGAACAATATCAAGTGAGGCTGATAAACATAGTAATTGCTTAAAAAATATCAGAATATACCTGAGACGTGGAGACTTGTAACTGCGTTGTAAGCCCCGAATTGTTATCACTATTTATTTGCGAAGTGCCATCTTCACTTATCTGCCTATGAACTCTAGCCATCGCTATAATAAGAAATAAAGTATAATAAGTATTATCGATACGTAACATATCCAAGAGTAGGGTATTAATCTTATTATACCGTTTACACGCTGATCGTGAATAACTTGTTGTTGCAGTTGAGCTTGTTGTTTATGCAATGCTTGCATTTGCTTCCACTGACGCTCCTGCTCGGCTTCTTTTGTTGACCTATCTCTATTCGAGATCCTATCTTGCTCCTGTTGAAGAAAAATTAATTAAAATTTGATATTTACACTGTAATTGAGAATCATTACATCCTCGTAGCGCATACGCAAGACTTTTAAACTATCGTCACTTTGTAATCTCTTAAGTTACGCACGTCCGGTGATAAGACAAATCGTATACAACAAAATTCTTCAAAAAAGAGTGAAACAACAAATGATGACTTGCGTATCTTCAAATGAAGGCAATAAAATATGTCGGCAATAAATGAAATTTTTTCCAGGATGTAATGATCGAAATTCGCATTAAACAATTTGTAACGCGGGATTGAGGCATCAATGACAACCAGCCAAAATTAAATAGCAAACCCCAACATTCATAGAAAAAAGAATATAGCACGATATTAAATTAATACGTTTAACGAGAGTTTGAGAAATCTTTTCTCTGTACAAGATATAATATAAAATATACATATGAATATGGCAGAGGCAACAACCAGCACCATCTAAAATAAAGAACACAAAGTAGTCACAGTTTACATCAAAGTTCCGTTATACCACGCAAATAAAACAGATGCCATAGAAAATCCGTCATTGCATATTACATTCAAATAATATGCATGCAAAGTATCCCCCACTTATTCTAGTTATTGAAAAATTAAACGATTATTATAATATTGTGCGACAAGAATTATCAAATGAAAGTGGTGCATCCCTTTGAAAATTTTACCATTATTGATTTAGTGACGCTTTTTAATGCTTATATTACATGTTCCTTATGATCAATTTATAAGGATACCTAGTCTAATCATTAGTGAATAATTAATATACTTTAATTCATATTCAGATGATTATCCCCAAGCCACAAAGTAAAAAATCAGAATTCCTATGTAAAAAATCGCCCAAGAAAAATTGTGACACCCCAGTCACAAGAAAAAATCAATAGATCCGAATGACAGCGTTATGTCATTAATAAATGAGTCAGTCTATAGTGAGATGAATATAAAAAAAAAAAAAAAAAAAAAAAAACAATTCTGTTACCATACCGCGCAATAGAAACATAAATTTACTGAGATAGAAAAGACAAAGCAAAAGAAATGAATTAATATTCCTATATGCACAGACTCCATAAGCTTATACAGCGTTATTCAAAAGTAACTTGCCATTTTGAATTAACAGTTCCTTCAGGCTGCTGAGTTATTTCTGAATAACCCTGTATAGGTATACCATTTAAACAACCTAGCAAGAAAATATATGCACTGATAATCGAACGAATCTCAACAAAAAGCAATGGGAACGTTGATGAATTGAGTGTTCAACTAATGAATGGAACAACTGTACAAATTACTACTACAATACAGTACAAGACTACAACCACCCAAAAAAATAAATAAATAAATAAATACGTAATAAGCAAGATTATTAGTAATCGGGAATGAAGAGGGAATTGTATATGGAATGTTTCATTAGGATCTATACAATGGACGAAATAAAAACATGTGCTACCAGATGTCTTCAACATGCCATCGAAAATAAACATCATTGAACATCACCTTGACTCAAACAATTGTAATCGTATGGAATTTCATATAATATATCAAAAGTAATATTGAATTATGTAGAGCAGCCACCCAAGAAAATACACTGTTACTAGTAATATGCTGAAACAGTGATCATTCCAAATGAAGTAATGAAATACCATTGATAACTCGTATGTCTTTACGGTACATTTAAATTGCGCAAATACCAAACTAAGTCTATATCTTTAGACAAAAGATAACGACCAATAACATTTCGCACAAATGATTACCTCAACTCCTCAGGTCATCAAAAGTGACCCTAGGCAATACACAGTGAATATTATGCAAGTAATGTTATCGGTGGTCATACATTTGTTTCTTCAAAGGATAAACAAGACGTTATTGCATTGAAAACCAAGGTGGCATATAACGTGACAACCTGTGTAGTCTCGTACTAAAGAATAATAATAAAAAAGAGTAACGGACACTAAATTTCGATCCGATACGTGGCACAAGGCAAGACACTAGAGGCACAGAATAGGTGGCTCACCATAGCCGGGGACTGTACAGGTACAGTGTGAATAATTGCAGTGGGTGGCGGATCGTAGTGCTCCTGGCTGAGGGAAGGAAGGGTGCGCATGATTTCAGATGGGGTGAGCACTCTAATCTGATGGTCTACCGAGGATAATTGACGTATAGGGCCTTGGCCCACAATCACGTTGGCAGTGGGAGACTGCTGGGGTACGCTCAGATTGTTAGCGATAGTACTAGTACTGATCGTGATATGAGCGGGTGTAGGACGTTGCTGGGGTGGTGACGTTTGATGCGGCCCTTCACCGACGCCCATGTTGCAGTAAGAAGCAGTTGCTGATGTGCAAGGCGTGGCTGGCGACTGAGCTACTCTAGCCTGGCCACCGGCTACCTCCTGGTGCGCCAGGCTGTTAATGGAACTGATAGAATTGACAGAGCTGGGTCTGGGTGAAGAAGATGGGGTCGTGGAGGTTGGGGATGGACTTGGGGAAGTAGATGTTAGCTGCTTCGGCGGTCCTTGCACCGCACACACCTCCGCTAGATGACCACTGCTAGACGCTGCAACCCCAGGAACTCCTGTAGCAGTCGTACTCAATCCAGTCTTCTCCTGGGACTTATCACTGCCCATCGAGGTCAAAAGTCCAATTTGTTTTTGACTAGCGGCCATAGCTACTACTGGAGAAAGTTGAGCTGATGTTATAGTTGTGACGGGTTTGGTGGTGATGGTGGGTGCGCTTGTTGCAGTGACTGGGGTCGTGCTTGGTATGTCCTTGGGTATCTGTCGGTTCAAGGGGTGCCTCGTTCACACACTTTTATATTACACAACAAGACATTTCTTACATAGTTTTAAACCAGGTCGCATCGCTTGGGAGAGTAACATTATCCGTTAGTCATAACAAGGGTACGAAGGAACGTCATAGAGGAAATAGATGATCAAACACAAAAAAACTTATCTCTAGCTTTCCTAAAATTTACTAAATGAGCTGGGACTGCGCTCCTAATATATATTATATTAATGAATCACGTATATAATTAGAATCGCTGGTGTCTTAACCGAGCACCATACGTCTAACACGGAAGGTACCTCAGGCGTCTCCCTCCGATTTCGTTCGTTTTTAAATATGTTATTCTCCATCAAAATCTGAGAGACACGCGTTTTTTTTTTCATTGGTGGAACAAAGTTGGGCTCCTCCCAAAAATGGGACCAATTGAAAGATAATCCTCATCATGAATAATGAAAAATGCATTTTGGCCGGTTCTGGTGGAGCGAATGCATAAAAATTTATAGGGGTTAAAATGTGCGAAATTTGTAAAACAAAAAACCTATCGATTCGATTTTGACGAAACCAATTGCATTTACAATTAGTAAAAAGAAGTAGGAGATACATGTTTTTGTGTTTTTCGAGAAAAAAAATTGTCGTTCAAGGGGTAAACCACCCATATGCCGTGCAACAAATTTCTCATTAAACCGGCACTACCTTGCTGCAATTTGCCTTCCCGATTATTAGAAAGTTCTTTTTATGTGTTAATTAAGAAGCTTAATCCTTTCAATAAAGTTCGGCTGTATGTTTACCAAAACCACCCTGTCGTTTCCTGACGCCCTTGTGGCTGGATTACCCGTACGATCGCAAGGTCTTCAGAACTCTTGTATCCTAAGGGTTTTGGAAGTCGCTGAAACCGATTCTAGACTTGAATATTTGAAATTCACAGTATACTGTTAAAATGCAGTTTTTCAATTATTATGGTAGGGGGTAACTACCCTTAAATGCATTTTATTACGGTTTTATGGAAGTATGTAACTTCTACGAACGAATGTCATTAAAAACGACTCATCACTGACAGATACAGCATTTAGATCTCATTACTCATCGTGATACTAGGTTCATATCAACGGACGAATATTTATCATATGATAACACGTTATCGTAAAAACAACATGAAACTGCGCAGTAAAATATGTATAAAAATGTGAGCAATGCTATATAAAAACAGTCGATCGCGAGAGTGCTTCGGTATTTCTTGAATGGAAATAACTTTAAGAGTCTCTGAAAAGCATTAATAATGCAGATAAATCCTCTATACAGGGTTAATCAGTAGAAACGCACCAGCAGAAGTTGGCCGCAAGTGGCCGACACGGCAGTAAAAATAAATCTTAAATGATATTACATTTTGTCATTACAATATTAATAAATTATTTCAGTATCCTAACTATTGAAATATTTCAATAACCTTATTGCTATGCGAACTGTCAGTTTGTGCTTATGGGAATGGGCAGAGAACATGCTCTGGAATGGGTCACAGTCACATGTCATTTTTTACTTTTTACCATACTGCCGTGTCGGTCACTTGCGGCCAACTTCTGCTGGTGCGTTTCTACTGACTAACCCTGTATGTTCTCAACGTTTTGCTTGCCACACTTCAATCACTAAAAATAAAAGAAATTCCCATAAATCATAAAGAAATCGAGTTGAGACAGTTGAGGAATCTCTAGATTTTCAAGAACCATACAAAGATATCGATTCACAAATAGTAAATGATATTTTACATACCTTACCTGACCGATTCTGCATCGCCTGCAAATGAGTGCACAGTAGACAAAGAAAAATTGATCTTACCATTATAAATCAAGAGCTGTTGAGTATTGGAGAAGTGCAAAGAAAAGAACTGAAGTATTGAAACCGTTCGACAGAAATTCAAAAAAGTGAAATCGTTAAGACAACTGCGACGCTGGGCTAATACTTTGAATGAAGGTGGCACTTATAGAGAAAAAGTCGCTAGGATTTGCGAATTCATGTTGGAACATTTTAAATCGGCGATCGAGGCTTGCTCAATTATTCATGATTATGATTTACGCAAATGGACTATGCAAGCCCAGAAAGAAATAGGATATGAAAATTTACGATTTAGAGCTTCGAGAAACTGGTTCACACTATTTAAGTATTCATATAGAATCGTATCTAGGAAGATTACCAAATTTATCCACCTTTATTCAAAGTATGAGCCCAGCGTTGCAGTTGTCTTAACGATTTCACTTTTTTGAATTTCTGTCGAACGCTTTCAATACTTCAGTTCTTTTCTTTCCACTTTTCCAATATTCAACACAGTTCTTGATTTATACTCGTAAGACAAATTTTCTTTGTCTTCTGTGCACTCATTTGTAGGCGATACCAGATTGTCAGGTAAGGTATGTAGAATATATAATCTTCTACTATTTGTGAATCATTATCTTTGTATGGTTCTTGAAAATCTAGAGAGTTCTCATTGTCGTTTTGAGGTCATTGAACTCGTTCATTCCATTAAATAAAATAGTTTCAATATGCTCTTTTAACTCGATTTCTTAATGATTTATGGCAGTTTCTTTTATTTTTAGCAATTGAAATGTGGCAAGCAAAAGGTTAAAATCATCTACAGGATTTATCTGCATTTTTAATGCTTTTCAGACACTTAAAGTTATTTCCTTTTAAGAAATACTGAAGTTACAGCACGTTCGTGATCGACTGTTTTTATATGGCATTGCTCCCATTTTTATACATACTCTGCTACGCAATTTCACGTTGTTTGTCCGATAACGTGTAATCATATGAACATATTCATCCGCTTGCCGCAATTTTTTCACATGAAGCTATTGTCACAATGAGTAATGAGACTCATCAGCAAACGAAGGGGTAGTTTTGGTAAACATACAACCGGACGTTATTGAAACGCTTAAGCTTTTTAAATAACAAATAAAAAGAGCTTTTTAATAATTGGGAAACCAAATTGAAGCAAGATAGTGCCGCTTTAATGAGAAATTGATTGCACCGGCATAGGGGTACTTCACCCCTTAAACAACGTTTTTCGAAAGATGCAAAAACATGTATCTCCTTATTTTGAAGTAATTTCAAATACAATTTGTTTCGTGAAAAATCGAATCAATAGCTTTTTTTTAATAATAATTTTCCACTTTTCAACTCCTATTAATTTTTATGCATTCCAGAACCAAAATGCATTTTTCATTATTCATCATGAAGATTAACTTGCAATTGGTCCCATTTAAATATCTCGACTGGAAATATGCGAAACTGCAAAAACCGCCCTCGAGGAGCTTAACTTTGGAGGTTTATTTCATCCCCTAAACCCATTTTTCCGCCGATAAAAAAGCACGTGTCTCTTAGATTTTAATGGAGAATAACATATTTAAAAACGAACGAAATCAGAGGGAGACGCCTGTAGTACCTTCCTTGTAAGCTACACTGTAATGTCAATAGGAAATTTTCCTAAGAAAGAAAACCCTCGTATACTGAACCAACCCTAATTTTGATTGTTTCAAAATTGGATTTCGCTTGGCTTAGGAATCGATTATTAAAATAGTATTACGGGTATATTCTGCAATTAAACCACGATTGCGCTTATTAGGATAATATTTCGTAATTGAACCACGGTTGCGGTTATTAAATTTCAGCCATTGCAACGACTGGTGTCGGCCGGGTGATAAAAATCGTTCGATGCCATTGGTTGAAATTTAATGACCGCAACTGTGGTTCAATTACGGAATATACCCTACATTTGAGCCAATTGCATTAAATGATTTCGGCCAGTGCCAAAATCAGTCGATATCATTGGTTGAAATTTAATAACCGTATCCGTGGTTCAATTGCCGAATATAGTCCAAGTTCAGTTATGATAAAATTACGAGTTACACAAAATCAAACAAAGGCTAACGAAAACTTGACTGATTTGTTCTAAATTCCAACTTAATATTCATTCAGTCATAATTCAGGACTCAATGTTATTCTGTGATTGAATTAAAAAAAGAAACTAATATTTAACTATTTGTAATTCAACATTCACATTCCTTTTATGGGTGATCTGCGAGTGCGGATGGTATAATTTAAAAAAAAAATATTTTTTTTAAAACCAAATTGAGTTTTGGTCAGTTTGTTAAATTCGTGCACATAGCAACCAGTTTATTTCAGATTATTTTTAGGTCGGTTCAATTTACGAGGAAAATGTTTAAACGATGCTAATACCTTTGAGACCAGAGAAGCTGACATTGGTAGATACAAAAGTAAGGCTCAAATTAGTCCCATTATATACAGGTTGCAAAATAGTGTAAATTAAATAAACGTCTGTCGTTCATCTGTACATCATTGTAAATGGTGTATCGGTAATCTAAATGGCAGCAATATGTTGCGGCTTCCCGATCGCTCTAAAGAAAAAACTGTTGCTTTAATATCGTCCAAGGTGAACCGTTATCGATATATTGAGCTCATTAAAACACCAGCGTGTCTTCACATTGACTAATATTAAACGTAGCATAACGTAACACAAAAATGACGAGCTGTTAGTTTGACTTATGTGTTAGCACAAGACACCCGTATAAGACGAAGATGACTACATATTATGTAGGCAACATCAGATTAACCATTATATATCACATATAAGTATAGGAAGTATCGTTACCTGTTGAGTTTTCTTCATACGGATTGCTGCCCTGTTATCACGGGCTTGTGTCAAGTACGGAGCTTTCTTTTCGTTTGGCAATGCACGCCATTTTTTCAATATTTGCTTGCATCGCTCAGACCAAGCTGAAACAAGTATATTAAAGACAAATAATAATTAATCTTGATTTTAAAAACAATATATATTGTCGATACTAGATGATGTGTATTCAGTGTCAAGGAGAGAATGACTGTTAAGAGCTGTACCTGGATATTCACTTTTCCACTCTGGATGATTCATATTTGCATAAAGTACAGATGATATGGTTGCACCACTACCCAGAGATTCATCTGCTTCCATTTTTAGATTACTTCTTTGATTGTAAGAGATGGCTGCACCACCAGAGGGAGCCGTACCCTCATCGTCTGGGTTTACCCACGGACTCGGTGGTTCCGAGAAAGCAGGGCTAAATTGTGGACTGCTGTAAAATAATAAAAGAACCTGACAGTTACGAGTTGTTTCTTAAATAAATTTTGAGAAAAAATGAAAAACATTGAGAAATAGATTTTGTATGAATTTGTTTTTCACATACTTGCTATACTCTGAATGATAAGGCGATGGCGGTGGGAAGCTCATTGGAGAGTTCAAATTAGATTGAACAACCGAGGGTAGCGGTCCAGGAACTTGCGGTCTACCTAATGGCAATCCTGTCTGCATTCCTATCAAAGAAATGAATTTAGTGTTAATTCAGGCTCCGTAAAAAAGTCGAATTTGATCTATTGTGTGTTGCTGATAATTATCCCTGCAACAAAAAAATTTTAGGATTAACCTGGATGTGGAGAAGGAGACACAAGTGGAGCCGAGGACGATGGTGCATGAGGTACTTGTGTCTGCACAGGAAATACCGACGATTCCTGTGATTCTTGAGACTCATCCGTTAAGACTCCTTTAAATATTTCTTCTACGTCCTTACTATCCATGTTTGGTAGTCCTGAACAAACATTAGCAGTTGGCATACAATTCATTATGAAAGAAGCATGCTATAGAAATGAAGTACACACCAGTATCTCTGACCATCGACTCCAGATTAAAATGTGGACTAAGTATATCTGTTAATTCATCTTTACTAGGTCCTGGAGCATCGTCTAATTCCTCTAGAGCTTCACTGGCTTTTGCTAGATCCTCATCCGGTTCATTCATAATGGTATTGACCAGATCACTATCGAGAAGATCACCAGAAATGGGTAAAATATCACCGAGGGCTTCGGTGTCGCTACCATCATCATCCAAAATTTCTTCCCGCTTAATTGGCAATTCTGTGGTTAATTTATCTTCTTCCTTTTCTTGTTTTGCTTTAACCTGTTCTATCGCTTTCAACTCATCCTGTGAGAGTTGTATGGTATCTGCATTTCCGGAAATATTACGCTCACTATCCGAATTGCTACTACTCTCCAAATCTTTCTCTTTGGTCGTGTCCATGAGGTCTTTGCCGAAAAAGGCCTCCTGCATGTACAGAGGAAAACACTCAGAGAGTTTGGTCTTTGGTTTTCTTCTTTGTGGCTTTCTGCGTGGCTTATCTTCCCCTAATCCAATGACTCCCTCGCTTGGCTTTTCACCACCTTCGCCCTCTTCTTCCTTATCCTTACGAGTCCCTCTCAATCTGACTACGAAGCCACCGATGCCCAGTTTTTGTAAATTACGCTGTCGCTTTCGCCTCAATACCGGAACTCCATTTTCCGTGGTATAGATGCTGAAACCTTCTGGCGGTGGTTGATCTCCACGAGGAGTCCAAACCATACCTTCTTTGAGTACCTCAGCCGGTTCATCCTTTACATCTAGAAGATCCAATTTTCCCCCATTTTCTTCTAGAGAATTATCTAAGCTACCACCAGCTACTACGGATTCAATGGTTGCCATGATATCCGCTTCCTTATCAATCAAAGGCAGTATCTTTCTTCTCTTCTTCCTAGTCTGTTGCTGTTCGAATGTTAAAGATTTAATGTGATTCATACCAGCCTCAGACAAGTACACGCCGTCGACTAAATACTGTTGTGGCGAAGGTTTATACAGCTCTGGACTTCGTACAGTTGGCGGCGGTGAACGTGGATATTTGCTTGGTTGCGGTTTTGGCATATTACACACAATGTGGGGCGGTGGCACGTCCCTTGGACGACATAGGATACAATTGTAACCCTCCTCGGCACATTTCTCTGCTTCGGCTTCAGTTTTTATAGAGTCACAAGCGCAATGCAGCCATCGTTCACATTGAATACACTGTATAATAAGATCGCCCTCGAGATATGGTTCTTGACAAGATGTACATGCTGTATGAGAAGCGCAAGGACCGCACTGGGTGTAATTCTTTTGCCAACTACTATTGAAGCCAGGATCGTTAGAGCCACAGGTTTGACATTGTGCACACCATTTGCACTTCCAAGTGCCATGGGGTACGTAATCTAGTGGAGGGTCCATACAATAGATATGATAACTGATATCGCAATCGTCACATAAAATTAAACGACCTTCGTCATTTCTCTCTCCGCAGCCTTCGCACACGGTACAATCAAGGCATCTCCAACCCTTCTGCAGAATCACCTTCGTAACCTTCACGTTAGCACAGTAGGGATGATAACACTGACCACACTGCGCACATGCTATTAAACATCCTTCTTGATCGGTACCTATTGCCCCACACATAACGCAAATGTCTTGCGTTAAAACAAATTTATCTTTTGCCGAACATAACACTAATCTATTCTCGACGCCCGGTTCCTCTTCTTTAGATTGTGAATCCGAAATGGGTCTCTGGAACATTATGAATATTTTCGATTAGACAGTCGGTTACTTTTTGGGTAATTGTTCACTATCGCTATCATGTGGAGTTCTATCAATGAGACTTTAATTTACTAACTTCATAACTATACTGTACTCTTCTAATGAACTTTGTACTGTACTTTGAATTTTTTTTTCTTTACGCGTAGTGATCGAATAAGTCATACTGTATGATTTAATTTTTTATTTTAAATGGGAAGATTTTAAAGATTTAATTACTGTATGGATTTTCTAGTTCACTGATAATACTAATTACTCTTTGGTAATAACAAAAGACTCTGCAAGGACATTAATAACGAGCATTGTGTAGGAATCCAATTGAAAGAATAAACACAGTTTATGTGTTTATTCATTTATTAGCCTCGAAGAAATAGGGTGCAGACGATATTTTGCAGTGTAAGTAAAATGACATACCTGTAGTCCTACACCTGGAACACCAAAAATTCCTCTCATTTTGGCTTTAGGTCCTCTCTTTCTTCCGAATTCCGTCATTTTCTGTCGCTTTTGGTAACCTAGTTTACCAACTCCTTTCGGCCTCCCGATCATTCCACTTCCCAATCCAAGTCTCTTCTTAGCTATCTTTGAGGCACAAAATGGCTTTCCTTTTCCAAGCCCAATCGAATAAAGCGTATCTTCAGAACCACCTTGATAATCGAATTCCGACGAGTCTCCATCGCCGTATAAGCTCTCTTGAGAGGCTGTCAAGCTAGAGTCACCTCCGTACTCGTCGGCATTATCTTTACGCTTCACAAGAGCCATGTTCTTGCAGTGGAGGCACACATAGTCATAGTCAGGCTTTGCTTCTTTACGGTGCTGGTAAGTAAGAGGATCAGCATCAGGATCGCAGGTGCCATGAACGAACTTTTTACATGAACTGCACTGGACCATTTCTCGATATGCAGCCGCACGATAGGCTCTTCGACACAGTGGGCAAGAAAAGCCCTTGTTTCGCTGCTGATAACATGAATCACAGACCGTGTAATGAGCGTGCCAACGGGACGATAGGCCGGCACCTGGCGTACGCGATCCACAATCCGTGCACACACGACAACACTTGCACTTCCAGCCATACTTCGGTATGGAAGTCACTATTGGGCGCAAGCAGCTTGGATGGTAAGCCTTTTCACACTGTTCGCATAGCATAACCTTAGAAAGTTCCTCCGGTTGCCGGCATACTTGACACACACGACATACAGCACATTGCCAGCCAGCACGCACGCCTGGAAGAAGAGACAGACCCACGCAACTTCCATGATAATGTTGCCCACAGATTGAACACATGACCAGGTTAGAGACATCCCCCATTCCGTAGCACTGTATACACGTGACATCACCATTCACTGGAATTCATAAAAGACAAACACCAACTAGAGAAGTAAAAAGGCAGTATGAACAATTATGAAAAGTTTCTAAGATTCTCCATAGACTCACATAATAAGGGAACCTGGCCCAAGTGCTGACTGCAAAACAAAGACAGGGTTTTTATGTCTTGAAAACAACCCGATGCTGCTGCACAGGGTAAGTGAAAATAACGATTGCACGATCCCACCTGCCGAAAAAGTTAACGTTATTTATAATCTGACGAACTATGTAAGTAATGAGAATCAAAGTAAAGGAATGTAATCTTACCTTGCAAGGGATTCCAGCTCCATAATGAGAGCAATAAGCACAACGGCGAGAGGATGCCTGTACTACAGTTAGACTCACAGTTTCAGTAACTAATTCTTGACTATTACTTGACCAAAGGGCGCAGGAATGATGCACATAATAGTGTCCCATTGATTCAAACAATATGCTCACTTCCGGTTCATCCGAATATCCAACAATAGTTAACTCTTCCACCGGCTCCGTGAAATTTGTAAGACTAGGATTCCTGTGAAAGAATCGATTACATAATAAGAAAATGTATGAAACATAGAAATTACCAAAAGTGTTCCGCTATTTACCTGCATTTGGCTAAACTCTTTTGCCGGCGACAAGTAACAGCCCCAGGTCCCGCTGCGCGCGGACTCTTATCCCCTGTGGAAGACACGTCTAAAAGAGTATCCGGCGTTTCATCACGATTTGTATTTTTTTCAGGAGTAAAGCCTTCAGGGGAGGTCAATCTCAGCAACTCTCCTTGTCCTAGTTGACTTCGTTCACCCAAATTGCACAGTGCGCACACTTTACCGGGCCTAAGAATGTTACTGGATTAATCAAGTGCAATTATTGATCTGTAGACTTTATCGATGTGTTATGATAGAATATGGATCGTTGGATGAATTTTAAAACGACGACTGTGATAAACATTAAGATACCATTGTTCTGGAAAGTAAGGTGGTTCTTCCGGGGCTGGCATAGATCTGTCCGTACTGGACGTTTCACCATCGGCTGTAGGATCCTCGCCGATTCTCAGGGGACTCGGTGATTCCGAATGAGTATCGTCATCCTTGCTTTTCGTACGACGAGGTATACCCCTCATATACCCAAGACTATGATAAAAAGACAATGCAAATAAATAAATTTTATCCCGTGCAGCTTCATCGATATATTTATATCCCATAGGCATTAACTAGTGTTTTTCCTAGCATTACATCATTGCAAATTACAGCTCCGTGATATATTGAAAGTTGAATATTTTTCCAGGCATCCTGTATACGCTCCCATAAAGATTGCTAGTGCCGTAACCATATCTTGTATATACTGAATAACACCACATAAAATGTACCAAAATCATTCGACAAGACATGACTTTTCGAGAATATTAATATGATAATGTTTGCATACATACTTTAAGTATAATTAATAATTTAGTATGCTCTTATCCATTTATGCGATTTATCGTTACGAAGGACATTCGACTATATAGGCAGACGATAAAATTAACTAAAATATATCGATGAAGAATCTTACCCTTTGCCCCGGGTCGTTCCTCTTCCGAATGGTCTGCGTGTGACTCCTCCGCGGAGAGTTCCAGGCGGTCGTTCTTTTCTCGGCCGGCCTGGACCTCTCCGGATGCTTAATGGTTTCCCGCCGGGAAATGGAAATTTCTGGTAGCGTATCGGATCAGGAAAAGCTTCTTCCGGGGTTACTGAAGAAACCGCAGAATAGTACGTCATTACTTTTTGCAAGTTACGTGTGGCACTCGAAAATTTGTTGGGATACTGACTACTGCCGGGAGTTGGAGCGCGCCCGATCAGTTGATCGGAATTAGCCGGGGAGACTGGAATTCCCGTGGTTTCGTCGTCCTCATCTTCTCCGTCAGAAGCTTCGTCCAGCTCCATCTCTTCCTCACCCTCGAGGCGTTCTTCGTCCTCCATGGCACTTCCTTATTGGACTTACGTCGCGATACCTACCTATATTGGCAAAATTTCAATCCGTCTTCATAACTTGTTAACACTACTGTTAACACTATTGTTAATTTAAGGAATGCCTATATGTTATATATATATATATATTGTCAGATGAGATTGTAGATATGAAAATGTTGGTTGTTATCATTATGCTTTCTTTTTCTAGAAAAAGATATATGTGCAAACAATGTAATAGTTGCTGATAAATATATGTATATTCCTACATTGTGTAACCAAATTTTATAATGTCTAGTATTTTACTTTTCATTGGTTGTCATATGTAATGCAGATATTTTTTGAAGTATTTTGATAAAATGGATTTACTGCTTTAAAGCTTATAATACACATTTAAGATTTCTGTAACTGTTTGATATTTAATTTAAGTTAGATAACAGTCAAACGTTGATGTAGATTGGCTACATTTTTATATTTATGATATAAAATATTAAGTATTTTATATTATTAAAGCTTTTGTTTGGAATTTTCAAAAACAACATATATTTTACACTACTGTAGAAGTTTCTTTATTTTTTGTGCCATTTTAAATAATAAAAGCGTTTACTGCATACAGGTAGCACGCATTTCCCTATTAATAAACTATATACAAGGTTGAATCTTCATATCCATATCTTTATGCATTTTCCATATTTCAGAGTTTGGTGGTAGATTAATGGTTGCTATCCACTAACTTCATGTTCCTAACTGCTGGTAGAATCACACTGCCTGTCCAATACTTCTAGCTGGCAAATAGCATCCTGAACTATGAAAACTGTGCAGTCACCTAATTTACTATTAAAGTAGAGCAGAAAAAGAACACAAAATTAATAATATCGCTGTTTGAGAAACATCAGTGATATTAAGGCAACATTAAAAACAAAATGTAAAATAAAATTAAGCGGATTCTATGTGCCAGAGATTAAGCACGATAATTAGCCATTCATACATGCCGCCCATGGTACGAAATGAACCGCACGATAAAATTGGAAAAGCGGGTGCTTCTGCGTACAGTGATATTCATATGTCCCGAAATCGGAGTAAATTCGATATATGTATATCCTTTTAATGCCAGTAATACATAACATTAGTCTTACATTCAGCACTCGGCCACGGTAGGATGGCGTGCCGCTCAGCGATCGGCGCTCGCCCCACTCGGAAACCCACGACACTGCAGAAACCACCAGAAAGCACTTTTTAACACGAAAAACCATTGAAAAGCGGGTAATAAAGTGGCCCCCCGATTCTATGTGTTTTCTGCTTATAATTTGGCACAAAATATTCGCGTTAAATTTACGCGATTGGAGCACAGGGAGGATTTTGTTGGCACAGCTTTAGGGCGACAGAAACGCCATTGCTATGTCAGAGTTTGTAGGCTATAAACACACAGCCTGAGTCCTGGTCAATGACGTTCCACGTACCTTCCAATTACTGCAGTCTCCTTAAAGGTCTCATAGCGGTTATGTCTGCGGAATGAACGAGACGGTCGCTGAATTTTGCACGGTTTATCCAGGTAAACATCTTGTAGTAACAGAAAAAAATGTCACAAGCTACTCAAACGGAAGAGTAAGCGACGAACGAAATTCTAAACTCACGGAGTCCGGATGTCGAAAGCCCGCGGAGAATGTATTCACCAATGTAGAATTTGTCGGTGCTGCCGCGATGCGGCTACTTAACAATGAACGGATCAAGGTTCATTCTGGGACGCTATTCGTCTAGCTCGGCAATCCTACCGCTAGAGGGGGACTATATTACGAAATTTACTGCTTGTGCGCATTCGTCAGCTCTGTTTATCTGTATCACGTGAGAGAGCTACAAATATTACAATTACAGTATATTTACTGAAAATTTTGTAAAATTAGTCCTATGTAAGCCAAGTGGAATGGTCGGATTAGTTAGCAGGTGATCCTATGTTCATGACATAAGAACATGGTTCAATATATTTTTAAGTTTTGAACTATGGTCGTTGACATTTTCCTATACTTTATTAATTATATAATTATAAACATCAGTGATAAAATATGATTAAATCTTGTATGCTTGACGTAACGCTGAAATGTCCAATGATCCATGTTGCTCCAAATTCTTGAATATTGTTTGGAGTACTGTAAAGTCAAAGAATCATTAGAGTTGTAAATTAATAATTTCAATAGTAATTATATACCTTCGTTATCATTGGAGTTCATGAACATGCAGATGATTGAAAAACGACTTAGATGACTTAACGATGTTAAAAATCCGAAAACCAAATTCATATCTTGCGGATCACTGAAGTGTTGTTTCAAACACTGTAAGATGGTACTGAATATATCTCCGTCCAATTTATTTCCTACAACTGTTATCATTTGCTGTGTTTCAAAATTCCATTAGCATAGATTTATGTTTAAAGTACAATATAAGGAAGCCCTTACTTCTTTCAAAATCGTCTGGTGTCACAGATCGCAAGAGTTCAGCATGCATAGACAAATCAGAATCGCCTTTCAATGATTGCCATTTGCGAGTAAATTCATATGGAGATTTTACAATATCCTAAAGTGTAGAAAAGCATAAGTTGAAAAACATCTTTTCATTATTCATATATGGAACTAGTTAACTCAAATGCATGAATTAAAAGCCACAGCAATCAAATTAGTAGAGTAACTTTGCTTTGTGTGTCGGTTCAATAGCTCTGTATAATATAAAATAACCTACCCTAGAAGAATTTTCTTTTGTGCTACTGCCAGGTTTTTCATATTTGATCGCCACTTTGATTTTGTTTGAACTAAGAGGCTCTTGTATTATAGTTTCACTCGAAAGGTTATCTTTTTGTGGTGACCTCTCAAACTGCTTTTTGTTTTTTTTATCTCTCTGCGTTCTTTTCCCAACTTCTTCTATTCTAAGAGGTTTCTTTAATATTTCATTACTATCTCCAAACTTCATTTCATTTTTCTTATTATTTTTATCCATAGTGTCTTTCGTTTTCGAGCTATTCTCCAATATAGGATCAGGATTACACTTTTCGCTTGGTATTTCCTCTATTATAATTCCAGAGAAACTTGACATAGATTTAGTATTGTCCACATTAGTGAAGATGGATATCGGTTTTCCAGTATTAATATCTGAACGATTCTTCATAGTGGTTGAATATGAATCTATAGGAACACAATATTCAGTTTTTATATGAAACAAAAATGGAATATATAAAAGTACCCGGTGTTTTTTGGTACAAAGCAAGTCTGTGTCCGTTTTTTCAAGGATTCATTACTTGTTTTCCGCGCGTTTTCTTCATTTTCCAATTCTAGGCAGTAATTGCTTTTAATATGTGGTCGTGGGTGTAAGTTCTTCGATGGACCAGGCGCTCCATCGCAAAAGCAAATACCGCAATCATTATTTTGTTTCGACGAAATTCCGTAGTTGTAATTATTATGTGTGAGAATTTTAGAATACGGAGACACTTCCGTATTTCCTTTATCGTCACTTTCTTCCTTAATTTTCATTCTGCAAGCAACAAATCCATTTTTGTTCATACCTAAATAATGTACGTCGGATATAAATCTATCAAAATATTTGATATATTACCTCACTCCTTTCGAATCGCATGCTTCTCTTAGTCTGTTGATTGCAGCAATAGCTACTTTATTTACTGGTTCCAATATTAAGACCGCCTCATAGTCTGCCAAAGCCTTTCGCACATAACAGACATAAAGAACATATTTGGTTTAAGAAAAAGCGCAAAATACTGAGATTAAGTTATTTGCATTTTTATGTTTCAGATAAAATACCTGTGATTTCTTTTTTAGATACTCCGAAGCCAGCGCACGACGAAGAAGTGCTTTGATATTCATATACTCCATACAAAGTACTCTGTTACATTCTCTAACTGCATCGTCGTATCTCGACAGTTTAATATCTGGTGTAAAATCATTAAATCCGGTAGATAGCTAATACTTGTTTTTATATAAAGAAAAATCTTAATATAGAGCCTTACAAGTGATTGCTAAATTGTTATAAGCGCTAATGGTAGGTTCTATGTAGATACTGGAATTGTAAAGTCGTAATGCCTCGTCGTAATCGCCAATTTTAAAAGCTTCATTTCCTTTTTCTTTTTCTTGTTCAGCCATTATTTTCAGTTCAGTTTGCGTTAATGACACTGTTATGAAATACCATTAGGTATACTTTAATGTTCTGTACAAAGTAATGAAGCCGTCCCGTTGAAAACTTACATTTATTAATTTCTACTTCCTTGGAGACTTTCCTTGCCCTCTCTTCGGTTTCCTTTTGGCTTTGTTGATCTCTTTTAATTTCAGCTCGTCGGCATTCTTCGTTTAAATCCATGCGAGTCAGTTCAGTATCGACATCATACTTTTCCCATCCCTCATAATCGCATGATGCCAATCGGTTTTCTTTACTAAGTCGTTGCACTGATTGCGTGATTTTCTGATGAATATTGAGTAGTGAATTGTATTAAAGAGAAACATGAAAAAAAAATCATAAGAAAGTTTTGCATTATTATTAATACCAGAAATCGTACCCTTTCCTTTCCTGCAACATTGATTTGTCTGATTGCAGGTTCCGGAATTGGATCATCGGTAATTAATGAAGTTTTTTCAACGTTTAATTCCTTTTCTTTGTGATGCATGTCTCGCGTCCAACTGTCAATATCGTTTTCAATCTCTTCGCGTGTTTCAATCTCCAGCATGTTCCGAATAATTACTGGTTCTTCCACACGTAAGACTTTACTGTCAGGCTTCACTAATGCAAGTCTCTCTTCTGCGTGCTTTGTTAAGTCTGGATAAACACCTTCCTCACCGGATCTACGTGATTCAATAATATAATAAAATATTAAGAGCATATGTAATATGGAGGGTGTATACTTGCCTCAGTACTAAAGTTATCCGCTCCAATTCTTTATCATTTACGCACGCCGAAATGTATTCGTAAGAAAGGTGTTCTACAGGAATGTCAAAGCGCTCTAGTAACGATTTCTTTTCATTTTTGTTCGATGTTGAAACGTAGCCACTATTTTCGTTGCTCATGATCAATGAAAATATTCAGCAAATCCACCTTGGATGCTAGTTTTATAACCCGATTCTTTTTTCGGATTTTGATTACAAGCGTTGCTATGGATACGCGTATATCACCTGACATCTACTATCCAATGTGAAGCTTCCATGTCAAATTAGAAACACTAAAACCCTACCGTTTAATCTTATACAGGGTTATTCTGGAAGCTTGCAGAACTTTAAAGGTTGTTCTACCATAGAAATCAGTTGGATGGGCTAATCTCAATTATTACAATACCTCTGAATAACACTTTATAATCCTTGAAACCTTCTTTATTTAAAAAATTCGTCGGAGATAAATTGTAAAAATATTCACACATGGTCTTGCAGTATAGCCAGTAATTTTGTCATTATGATCTTCGATAAACATTTTTTAATAATCTATGGTGGGATATATTTATTATATCATTTTTTTCGCTTCTACATCCTATTAGTATTGAGAATATATAATGTTTAATTCAGGAAAGATTCTATAATCGTAAACAATTGCTAAGTTGCACTGTGTACGCATTTTGCAGATGCATGTGCACGTTCCTTGGATAACACAGAATATCAGTGCATAGACTGCAGGTTCTGAATGCCTTGAGCTGCTGCCATCTAGAGGAACTTCTACAAAACATAGAAGCTTTATGCAATACAAAAGTTAAGTAAAACAGTTTTGTAGAATAAAACACGGAAAATGTCTAAGTTATCATTTGTCTGAACCCTTAAATCTCGATTCAGGAATTTTCACTGATCACCGTTTCACAAAACACGGATGTTCTCTATATCCTCCATATCATAGTGCGTTCAGAAACGTCACTCGGGGTGATTTTGACATATTGTGCGTTTTTTAATTAGCATTATTACAAGGGAATAAAGGATAGTAGAGTATATTCTAATGACATGTTTTATTATATCCACGATAAGTACAATGTTTTCATTGCTCGTATAGCAATTCCAAGAATTCATTAGTGAAATTTACCCCATGATACACTTTTCCGTTAAACCGTGAATATTAATTTAATTCTTAGAATCACAGTGTCATATATATGCAATCCTTTTTCTTATTCAATTTTTCAGTAATTTATCATAGATTTCTTGAAAATAGGTTTGGTTTTTTGTTTAGGTTTCGTAAAACTTTAATTTAACATTTCTTAACAATTTTGGTCCAAACTTGTATATTTATTTTATTTATAAAGAGTCTACTGTTACAAAAGGTACTTTTTTGACGTGTAATTCTACTCTTGAAAAACTATTGAACGAAAATATGTAATTACCTTTTTAACGTGTTCAGAACATTATAGTTTACAAAATATATTTTTTTGCAAAATTGTTGGCACGTCTATCTTTTTGTTAGACACAATTTATTTTCAAAAAATTCAAATTGTATTAATAGAATAAAAATCTATTTGATTTCTAAAACGCAATGTCTCGTATTTTTTTTTTAAATTATAAATTTAAATTTCGAAAAACTGATGCCACTTTCATAATTAGCTACCTCAACAATCCATAAGTAATAAGTGTCAAGCGAATCTAAAGAATTATCAAACCTTACGGTCGTCCTTTTAGATTTACTATGTTGTATTTTACCATTTTGACCTCAGATTCGCTACCAGCAGCCCCCAAAATATAGAGGATTATATAGAATATGTGAATTACTCTTATGATTAAACTGTGTCACTCAAAGGGATGATTGAATACGAGCTATTGTGCGCACAAGGCACTTTTCCTCGTAGGTAAAAGCTGCATTGACATGCAATCCTTAAGATTCGAGTTCTTAAAAAATTAATGGCAGTGTTTTAAAAAGATACATAGGTTTTAAAAATTATATCAATAACACATGGCCATTTGATATTTTTCCAGAAGTTATTCCGTATTAAATTATCGATCGGATGTTAAAAAAGAACAAGAACAATTATATATCCCTTTAATTCTAGGCTGTAGGAGACATTTTATCCCACACCGTCGCCGCGAATGCAACCATGCACGTATTTACATGTGCATTGGACTCGCCGTTAACACAACAAACACTTTGTAGTGTAGAGCAGACTTGCGAGTAAAGCCGGTGTAGCCGGTAGTGCATATTAGACAGAGCGCGCGCTCGAATACGAACATTCGCCGGTGAGCGCTCAACGAGAGTGGAGCGATTATTGCTTCACTGAGACGATCCGTACTCGTGAAGCCTTTTAAACTTACGGCAAAGTTTCGCGAGACTATCTTTCCCATATTCCCAAGTTTGAGATAACAATAAACTGAGTGTATTTCGCGATATCGATAATCTCAAGGTGTGGTATTGTCAGACAAAAGCAACCGTTATAATATTTTAAAGAAATGGAAGGATTTCTGTGATATGCGAGTCTATTGGTGCATTTTTCTGCTGTGTACAATTGTTCCGATTCGGAAAATCGGGAGAATTTGAAGAGTGATACATAAATGTATTAGCTCCAAGAGGTGAAAACTGTTATGTGATTAACTCGCAATAAGGAAATTGTCGAGCTGCCGGAAGCTCGTTGTCGAGAGATCGCTTTGAAGGTAAGTCTTCTTCGTTTGTAGTTTACGAGCGAGCAATTGAACAGTTGGAGGATACGAGAGACTCAATGACGTATGGTACTTTTTAATTATATACGTGATTAATAATTATTTTCATAAAATTATAAGTTTAATTCACTTGATAAATATCAGTACCTAAATTATTAAATGCTAACAAGCGTTCTTTTTCGTTGCTCTGACACTATAGTATCAAAGGCTTGGTATTTCATATTTATCAAAACTATTGTACGCATCTGGGTTTCCGGTATATGAAGGGCCAATGATTTTTCATACAAGAGTCTCGCGGAGAAATGTTGACTGCTCGTTCCGCATATATGCGTATAACCGGACATACTTTGTAATAAATAAGCGATGCTATTAATACGTCGCCATGCTCCGTTTCTCTTCGGTTTACCAACCTCATTCAGACGATCGCACGTGCTTTGTAAAATTCCCTAAGAAATTCCAAAAAAAGGATCGAAATTTCATATCTACTTGCATTAACTGTCAAAAAATATATTTTTTAATACTAAAAGCTATTATTTGCCATCATAATATATAACTGTTTATATCCTAGCAAAATCCTTGAACTTGAAACCGTGTTACGATCGCGAAAGGCCAAACACTATGTCTTTATCCCATATGCAAGGACAGGCTTTCCAAGTCGGCAAGATATATCACGATATGCGGAAGATCGCGGTAAATCGAAGGGAGCCGGCGCCATGGCGCGGAGCGAAGCCCCTGAATGGAACTAGTAAAGTGACATTTCTGAAATTATTATTGCCAGCGTTACCGGCGTGTCCGTCTTGGCTCCCTCCATTGCTGTCTCGCGTGTCAACGTGCCAGTGCATCTGCTGCTCTCCTCCGTCAGCACCACCTATACCACCATCGCCGCACTAACATCACTTTACCATCAGCATCGGTAACGCCACCACTACGATGATCATTCTCCTGTCTGCAGTCTTGAAGGCAGCCTGTGGGATGCAGAGAAAGTGAAGCAGCTTAGTGAAGTACAGTTCAGTGAAGAGAGCGAACTCAAAGAGTTAGTCTGGACTGGCGCCTCTCGCGACTTCGACAGCAGGATACGTGCTAAATATACTTCAGGCAACCAGTTTCCGTTGCTCCTGGAAAAGTTGCCAAACGTCCTGGATTTTCGATATTAATTAGGATCAATTGCTAAAGTACAAAGAAAGGATTAAAATAGGAGTTAATCGTGTGTTGATATATGGGACTCTAAACGGACCCGCGATCATCTGGACGCTTCGCACGTTTAGAATTCCTCCTTCGTGTCACGAGCCAACTTACGCAATAGTGTCTTTACGTTTATTGAGTCGTCGAAGCGTGTTGTCCATTTTTTATACGGTCATAAGATATAGCTCCTATCTCAGTTACAGTGAATACGCTCTACATTGAATATGGAATAATGGGACTCTGCTTGACTTTTACCATCTTCATTTTAAAACGTATTGTTAAATCACCTTTATATACTCTCTCGTGTAACTGGGATTGCTTATAAGCATTGGAATTGCAAATAAATATCAATGAGTGTTCGAAGACGTAACCGCGAATCGTGTAGTAAAATACTAATCGTGTACGTATCCTCTTGCGCGTTGCCATTCTTGCGAACCTTCCGCAAGTTCGAGAGTGTTGTGTTTATTTCCTATGGGGATATAATAGAAAAAGTAACAGAAAGACGTGAATACTAGAAGCGCCTGTGATTAAAGGAACGTTACGGAGAGAAGAATACGCCGGGAATAAGGAACTTATAATTTAGTTGGGGAGTCGCTTGAAATAATTATAAAGCGGTTGGCAATCGTGACTTCTTTGTCGGGAAGAAAGAGGGTCGGTAATGTCCCCAGTGAGACACCCACAGACACGATCATCCTCGTCGGCATTTTCAAGCAAGGGACACGAAAAATCGTAAGTGTATTCGCAAGTGCGCGTTAAATAGCCTGCGGTCGGATTTCCAGTTGACAGAAACTTTTCTGATCTCTGAACATAACTGGGTCGGCGGCATTTCTCCCTCTCTCTCTTCTTCTCTCTTACTCTATCAATAAATCAGTATAGAACAGAACCATTTTCTATCGTTGCTCAAGTGATTCACGCGAATGTGATAGACGGAACGATTTACCCGGGAGGGTTAAACGTATAAAATAAGCGTCAAACCATAAAACTGATGCGTGAATCGACAAAGGACTCGAAGATATAATGTGCGCGGAAGAATCCAACGACACTTAACAGTCGCATCGCCGGCCGATGACAAACGTCAACAGGATCAGGGTGGTCGTCCTCGGCGGCCCCAGAGTCGGCAAGTCTGGTTAGTATACTTGTACTATGGTACCATATTTTTCTTATTATTATTTGGTAAAACTTCAAAATAGACTCCTCGAAGAATTTCATGTTGAAAAAGTAAACGATCCACAACTAACTTCAAGAAGGAGTCGTATTCTGCAGTTTAGCCTTTTTAATTAGAATTAACACTATCTCGTATAGACGACCTACGGTATCCCTACTTTTTTTTTAATAGAGTACGTACAACGTGTTTGACGTGACGGTTTGGGTCAAAGACCCATTTGAGATCTGATTCGAACAGGGGAATATGTAAATAGCTCTGTGTATCGTATTGTCGATCGTTGAACAAGACGAAAATGACGGAATCTCCTGGCAAAAGGAGTCATTGAACTCTGTCGAGCCACGAGGAAGGATGAAAGACAGAAGAGTCCTCAGATAATAGACGGGACGGTACGAGCTGTTGTATAGGTCGGTTGTTTCTTTCGAAAAATGAGATATTTAGTAGATGCCTTGATGGACGATATATCTATGTATATATCTACGTATAACTTCCATCGAGCGACTCCTTTGTGGTGCAAGGTCGAATTTAATGTAAGGAGTATTGAGACGGACACCCATAGCCTAAGGCGTAATATAGCGTATACATTAACTCGATAAACACACGTTGCTAAAGCGTAGGCAAACGAAAAATGAGTGCGCGTGCAGATGCACTCCAGGTTTATAGTACGCTTGTAATATACTTTTATCTTACGGTATATCAGCATAATCATCGTAAAGGATTTAACTTTATAACTCTATTCACGTGTATTCTCAGTAAGTATTTTTGTATAAAGATTTTTTTCGTTTCTTCGTCATACCGATGCATACTGAATTTTGACTGCAGTACTGCTATACCCAAGTTTTCTTCTACTCGGTGTAAATTCTCACGCGGCTATTTTTCTTCCATAATGGGAACGAGCCGTATCGAAAAAAAAAAATGTATCGTGTACGTCGTAGGAATCCGTAAAAGTCATGGGATCTCTGGTTCTCCCGACTATAATAATAAGGACCTCCGAAGTGGCTATCGAGTATCACAAAGGTGGTATAGTGCTTGGTTAACGTAGTACTTCGAAGTTACCTCGTAGCAGGTAGACAGAGGTAGATGAGGACATCTGATATCCGTATGGAATCTTGCATTAAGACGAAAATTCCGCCGTACTTAATCCTAGCTGGTCTACGTGGGGAACCAGAAGTCCTAGTGAATTTTTAAAAGAATTAAATTGACATGTTACGTCTCGCCTAGTTGTTTCTATGATGGATTACTGGGAATGATAACAAATGTTATATTTCATGATAAACATTTTCATTATTAACAAATTACGAACATTAATTAGTTATTAACAGCTGATTAGAGGGTGGGTGAAAGACAAAAGTAATTTGGGGTTTTCGAATACCCCACGTGGGCCTTTATGAAACGCTTAGAGAAGTCGACCAGTTAGGGTCAACAGTCGGTAGCAAATTCGTCTTATTGTTAGTCTCTTGGAGTATTTTTCGTGTGTCGTTCATATTAATTTCTGCAATTAGCACTGGACCGTAGCAATTATTTTTTGAGTACACAAAGTCTGACCACACGTCTACGCTCACGCGGGCTGTTGATTGGATTATAATTACAGTGCAAATTGGTCGAAATTTATTAAAATACAAAATTTGACGCGCAAAAATACTTTCATAATGCCACACGGGGCAAACTTCATTTTCGTACCCCTCGCTGTCTACTGGCAAGCTAAAAACGGATTTACCCTCAACCCATAGAAGGGTGCTCGAGCTAAGTTTACAAGATTCAAAAACAGTGCAGTATCTGTCAGACCATAGAGTGGGACTATACAAATCAGAGTATTGCAATCGTGTACATAAATATCTTGCTTAGTACGAATGCACAAGATAAGACCGTAGTGACATCTGGATGTGCTTCAAGCCAAACTTTCTAAATCGGTCAATTGAATCCCTAGAACGAGAAAATATAAGTCATGGTGTCCCTCGTGATGAATAATTTGGTAAACGTCCGAGAATATGAATGAACAATAAATTCAATTGCGACAGCGCATCACGTTACTGTTCCAATAACTGTTTTCAATTCGCCGTATTGCACCTCGGCATCCTTCGTTCTCAAGCTGAGCGCAACACACTGGTCTTGCGTAAATATTTATTTACGTCGACGGCAGTCACGAAAGTTTCATTTGTCCAACTCGCGTTACGGGAACGTTACATAATTGTAAATAGTTCTATAAGTTTTGCAACGGACGTCTCCTTGCTCCCCTTGACAAGTTCAGCATATCGATCGACGGGAACGAAAGTGTCAGCCATGTCGGCGCGATGTAAATACGCATCAGCGACATTGGAGTGGCTATTTGCGATAGTCGAAATATGATTATATTGCTCGCGCAATTTATCTCCGTTAGAGCCTATTTGAGGTACAATTGAATGGTCGATAAGGACGTATAAGCTTCTAGCGTTCACCATAAATTCATTTGGGGCTAATGGGGAGGCGTTTTATTGGTCAGCTGCAAAAGTATATTCAGCAAGGAGCACTGACAGTGAAAAGTCGTGAGGAGATTCGTTGCTTCTCGTTCCCGATAATGTACGGTCGTTAAGGAAAGACAGAAATGTTCATTGCTACAATTGGCAGGTTCGTTACTACGTACGATTGGCTCGTCTTATCACTTATAGGGAATTTATGAGGTGAGAATAATTGAAGCGCCGATTAGCTTTTCAATGATTTTATAAGTAGAACCCAGTGACCTCTGGTTCAAGAAGCGTTTCCGGCTAGCAGGTTCTACCTTTGTAACCAGTCGTACTTCCACGGCACGCCGGTTCGAAAGGCCAAAGAACGAAATGAGGTTGCGGCACTGTCGAACCGTTTTAAAAACTTAACGAGTTGTCGTGCGCCTTTAATTATTCTACTAATTAGCGTATTGAGAGAATTCACAGAGTGTGGCGAATATGGTAACGTGAGTGTCTTCTGAGTTCTCCAAGTTCTTTGGGTCGGATTTTACTTCGGACTGGATTTCGCAGACTGCTCAAGAGAAGGAAGCAACAGGAGAGAGCGAGAGTGAGGGATTCGATTATAGATTCTATACTATAAAAAAAGTAATAATAATTAATTAAAATAAAATATTTAATTTGGCGACATGAAAAGTCGTTATTTTTTAATGTTTAAAAGTCCATTTTTATTGAATGAAAAATCTTCTTTTTTTTTAATGCATCAAATATTTTTATTACTCAAAATTAGTCATACGGATTATGTGATACGATTGAAAATGGAATACTATACGCATTACTGAAATATTAAAACTTAAGGCAAAATTTTCATTAATATGAAGGAGAGGAAGATATACACACGATAGCCCGTATTCAGAACTCGCTTTTAGTGCTAATAGCGCGCTTTTAAATATTTTCTTAGTGACTTTTAACTACAAGTGACTCTGTTACTGACTTTAAGAGCGAGTTGTGAATACGGGCTAATGTATACAAAATGTTACATCGTCTTTACTCCGCGCTTATTCTCCGATCTTATTGCCGTCACGTCCCTTGAACTTCCCTTTTCCTCGTCAGTGCTTCTTCTCCGCGTGTCATGTATGGCCGGCATCATCTTCCAAGGTTTTTCCGATAAACTCCTTGACATTGATTAGTACCAAATCTGCCATGAAAAGCACCCGATCGTCGAGGTACAAAGACTCGTTTCTTAAAGCACATAAATGCGTGGGTCTAATACCCATTATAAACAATCAAATACTCCTATATTAATATATACATATATATTTACACGAAGGTGTATATATATATATATATATATATATATATATTGACACCTATATATGCACGAACACATCCTTATGCGGAATGAATCAGTAATTTCTGACGATTTATTATCGCAGCCTGAATTCACCGTTGCCAGAGGCTTCAAGCTTCCTCGGTTACATTGCTTTATTTGAGATACCTTAATGCACCTATAAGAACCAAAAGTCAAACAGGAATACATAAAATGATCGAGTGCCAGGATAAAACTTATTGCAATTGTAATTAAATTAATTATGAGAAAGTTATTACGTGTCGGATGAAAATTACTCCGTCATCATTCATCAGTACGTCGTGTAAAGTGCCCGTAGATTGCCTTGTAAGTTTTCAAAAAATTTTTGTTTTCAAATATCACATCTCTTACACCTTATCGTATAGTGCATAGGACACTTAACGACCGCCCAACAGTCGCAAAACATTGAGAGTCATAAGATCGCATAATTTCACGATGGTAACTTCGACCGCGATCAAAAAGTAAACATCGAGTTTCATAACTGATCTGTGTAAAAAAAAATTGATTAGGTCAGTCAGATGCTTGTGATCCTTCGTACAGTATCGAGAAGGGCAAGTACCATGAGGTATCTAACCTACCATCGCGTGGTGGCCGGCATACCGCGACTTGCAATGGGGATACTCAAAGTACTATCCCTCTATAGATAGATGCCAGATAACAGTGTTGGTAAGAAAATAGTAATTACGAGCACGACCAATCAGTGAAAAAGCATAGCGACCAGCCAAGCGTAACCTCTCGCCAAACGAATTCTTCGCGATATGCGAGGTCTTGTACGTCCCGAAGCCCGATACACATAGCATCGGTTCATTTAGGAGAGACATATATATACGTGTCGTTATGCACAGGTACCTGTAGAATGAAGTTCATAAATTTGTCGCTAGGTTAGCTACGGAGCGTCGACGTATAACAGCCATGGCTACTCCGGTAAGAGAGTGAAGCCTTCGTAAATATCTTTTAAAGCGCAAGGAGCATCGCGCCGTCTACTCGATACAACTTTTTTTATGGTCTGATGAGTGCATCTGGTAGGTAGGTAGGTAGGGAAGTAGATAGGAAGGTTGGTAGGTGGGAGCGGATAGGGAGGTTAGTAGATACTTGTACGTATGGCTGGTAGCTATTACAAGAGTTCCGTTAGACATCGAGAGCGTTGTACGTAACGTCGTGGTTAGTACGTCACATTGAAAATATAGACGGGCAGGTATGCTAATTCACGATCCGATTCGCGCTACTCGATGATTTCTCCGGAAAGACCGTTTTCGCCTCTTCTTCTTCCTCAGCGATTGAGCAACGACTATGTGTATCCATATACTTATTTACGTATATATATATTATGTACACTCGACTGTGGAACGCTCTTCCAAGTCTTTAACGGTATTTCAAGACGTTTGACGTATCTCTCAGGATTTTACTAGTGGACGAACGAAGAATCTCGTGCAGGATTTGCATGAGTTCTCTAGCATCCTGACGTACGTGACAGGACGTGACGATGCGCTAATGGAAAATAAGTTTCCAAGTAGCAAGTAATGGAACCAGTCAGAACCTTAAAGCGATATCTGTCAACAGCGTCCTGTCGTGGGTTAGGACTTATCGTCAGAGGATTCTTGAATTTCATCTCATGCCGATAACTTATAGACCTGGCCAGATCAAACAGCGAGAATAATATTGACCTCGTTAAGATCGGTATAATTTTTGGTGTACCGTTAGGAAAAAAGGAGACTTCCAGATCGTAGCGTAAATTGGCAGGGTTCTCAATACCCAATCAGATTGACCTCCTGGCTGTGCTTATAATAAATTTCATAGACGATCCACTGTTAGATTTATCGCAATCCAGAGTCTTGGTAATATAGGATTTGCTGTATGCTTTATCCTCTCTATATGATACCTGATGATTCTCGTCTTGGGGTAGGAAAAATCATCGCCGAATGGATAAACACCTGCCGGGCACTCGCAATCGGATCGAGTCTCTATTTTTGAGGTGTTAGAATGTTACGGTATGTAATTACGGATCGATAAGGGAACGTGGTGGTGCAATCGTGGCGCGCCAAATTGCAGGGTTCAATCTGAACGCGGTGCGGCGCTCGCGAAGAAGCGTGTGCGGTGCAGCATGGAGAGATTCCTCGTGCAGCTATACGTGCATAAGATAGGACTGGCAGCTCGTCGACAGGAGGTGGACCCTTTGGCCAATATTTTTATACTACATAATCATAGTTCGTACGAGTTTCCAAGCCTATTCAATGGGTAACTCTATGCCTCATCACGAGAATACTTACCCGCGAAATTTGAATATTTAGGTCGAACAGAAAAATTGTATTTAATGTTAACTTCAGTGTCTCGTACTACTAGACTGCTGAGTCTTCGTATATAATTACGTAGAAAAGCTCAACGCTGCTTACACTATAGCATCTGCACTGTGTTACTGAGGTTCTTACGTATGAGTATTACGACACAATACTAATTGAATCTCTTAACTTTATTATTATGAGATCGGTTCTGATTATCCGGCGCTCTTACAATAGATTTGTATGTATACAAGATTCTGTGGGCCGTCAGTATCGAAATAGTAGCGTCTTTTATTATACGTCGTGTAGTATCAAAGCTACTCTTGTCAATTCTAGCCATGACTTTAGGATTCCAAATTTTTTATGACAAAGTGAAAATGAACAGGCGATTATATATGTATATATGTGTATACTGAGTTGACTGGTTCATGTAAATTTAACGAAATCGTAAAGAGAGCCCATTAACCGCTGAATTTGCCGCGAGATGAGGTAAGTTAACGAGGTGCAAATGAATAACGCATGCAAATCCAAGTACTTTCTAACGGCTGCGACTACCTGTCAAATTTATCGATAGCAATTAGCAATCGGAGACGGGAAAAGCGTGCTAATTATTCATGATATACCATCAGCCTCTTCAGCACGTAGTCGGTAGCGTTAACAGGTGTTTTCGTGCTGGTAGCACGCGATCTGCTGTATTACGAAGAAAGCAGCACATATATGTACACGGTAGGCAGCCCGTAACGAGGGTTCTATAGGAATCGGAATATAATAATAATAAACGACGATAGATTATTTTCGAGTGATTAATTGAATTCATCTTGGATACATTCGGTTAGGGTTACTTCATTAACCAGATACATTTATGATCCTCTTTCACGGATCCTCAAGTACTCAGGCGTTTCGTTATCGAACTAATCGGAAGATCCTTACTGCGTAATCGAGACGCAAAGGTACAAATATTAATTTGTTCTTCGTTTCATTGGTATAATTTTTTTCTTTTTTTTTGTTACAGCCGTAGTCGTGCGATACCTCACGCGACGTTATATAGGCGAATACAGCTCTACCAGTGGTAAGTAGTTTTAGTGTTTTTATATTTTTGCCATTTTTATTTATCTCATGTGCATCTTCAACCCTCGTCCTCAATTGTATCCGAAAATTCTACCTTAACGATTACTCAATTTTCCGATCAAATTGCAGTCTTGCTAAAAGTAGTTTTTGTATATTGATCTCATCTCGATGCTCGAGCCTTTTGTTTTTTTTCTTGGTACTCCTAAAATTGGTAAATCCTAAAATTTGAACTTTACAAGCTGATTTGAATTAGCAGTGGATAAGATAGTTTTTATATTGTCAAAAGAGCCAATTAGCAGGTTATCGTAGAAGCTTTTTTTCTTGTAAGCCTTACTTTGTAGCATCGAACTATGAAAATTCGTGGGTTTACGTGGCTATCGTAAAATTTGGAGCGTGACCTTCGCAGGATTTATTATCGCAGCGGTGGTAGAGGAACAATGGAAGGAGAGCAGAGCCAGAAAGAAAATGGGTATAAATAAAGGTAAAAAGACACGAGCAGAAGAAACTTCAGAAGAACTGGATGCGTACAGATACTATGAGACTGCGGTTTCTTGCCGTGAAATACGGTAGGATAATCAAATCGAGACTCATCAGCGGCGATTAGACGTTTCTCCGGCGTGAAAGGGTCTCGCGAGTGGCGTATCCCGATGAAAAATAATGGAACCCTTCTACGCTTTTATTTTATTATTTCTCATTCCTCGTTCTATGCCTGGAATTATACTTGAACGCTTTCTTTGCATCTGTAAGGTTTTCCACGTTGTCGGTCTTCTTTTTTGGATGCAAGTTACATGCACACGGTACACGGTAGATGGAAGAATCATTACGTAGCTAAGAATGTTAAGAAATTGATAAATTTATTTTGAATATTTGACGTAAACGATTAACACAATATCATTGAGTTTTTGGTAAATTATCGAAGAAAAAGGAAGCGTTGATATTTTCAAAAAATAAATATAGGTCACTGATGCTTTACAAAAGATTATTTGATATCGAAGATTGGGTTTCCTCGAACTCGTACCAACAAACGTATCTCGCTGAATGAGTGATATACAGAAAAAAAACCGCCAGAGATGCTTACTGCTGTACGATGATTCGAGGAGAGATATTAATTTTCCGATTAACGACGCTAAAATAAAATATTTATATGCGAACGACAAGGAGTATAAAAAATCGCGTGCGTTTCCTCCGCGTGTCATTTCCAATTCTTGGAAGACCGGTAACCCAGGCTACCATATATAATATTATCTAGTCTCCACGTACCAAGTTCTAGTTTCCTTAAGGCTAAGTAGTCGGGATCGTGTTAGCGGCGTACGGCCAGTCAGGAAGATGCGTAGCCACGCATGTCCATAAGGGGTAAAAACAACGAGGTGCCCAGAAAAATTCCATCGGGCCACCCGTGTATTGTCTCCTACATCCACGATGGAGAATCTAGGCTATTCGATCCCATGTTTTCCAATATTTTTTTCTTTTCAAATCCTGTCCTATTTTTATCACCTCTCACCTCTTCCCGCATCAATTCCTCGCACGATTGTTCCATTGGAAGAGCGTAGAGATTATACGTGGCGCACGCATGCGTTTCACGCGATAGGCGATTCGCCCAAGTCCAAGAGCGAACATCGTTTGGCTATGGTGGGTGGCTTTCTAACGGATGCAGATACATCCTAGGCAACGCTCCGAGGGCGGAGATTTAAAGAGTCGATATGAAACAGAGCCCGGAGGAAGGCCCGCAGAATGTAGAATGCAGAATGCAGATCTCTCTCATAACTCATGCGGGGGCTACCTTGCCATAATAATTGCTACACGCCTGTGGATATACAAAGCCCAGCGGTGTGTAGACGATAACCACGCGAGACCCTCTATTCTTATACTTGGAAAACAGGTGCCCGTCGCCGATTTATGATATGACACTGCTCGTTATAGAAACGTCGAGAATCGGACGCGATAAAACATAGTTTCATATGATTTGCTCGTTTCTTATTCGACAATGCAACTCATTGTGGTCTTGGGAAGGAATCAAAGGAGTGAATCGGATACGTGTCTTTCTAGATCGTAGATAACTATCTTTGCACGGATTTACACGGATGAACGTCAATTTGACGTATTGCTTATTTATATTAATGGGGATTCGAGTTATTTGCGAAGGTGGACGACACCGTAGGGTGTTGGGAATTTCATGGCTCAAGAACGCCTATTAATTGATCTCTCGTAAAGATTACACATAATAGCTCTTGTACGTAGCCAGGATGTTGGTAATCTTGCGTGGCCAAGATATTACCGGGGCGTAATAGCTTAATCAATTTTCAATGTTAAAAGCGGGAAATATTTGAATCTGCTTTTTTTTTTTCTTTTCTTTTTCTCGTGAGAAGAATCCGTAACAGGCCACGAGGATACTGGACACTTATAAAGGATTGACCGTGTGATACGAAAAATAAAAAAATAATATAATAATAATTCATATGCTTCGTAAGATGAAGCTTGATATCCTTTCGTACTGCTTTTGGTTTTTTTTTTTTTTTCTATAATCCTTTCCATACTTCTCACGTTTGGTCCATACGTAGATTTAAATGGTAGCACGTGAGTATGGTATACTTTCGTCATACATACTTTTTCCGATAAATTTTATAGCTTTTCCTCGTTGTATGCATGTACACTGTCTGCCCATACTTTATTCGTATCTTTTTCCCAGCTGGTAAACATAGTAAGACTACCAGTTGTATACGATTTTTAATTTACAATATCTCGTATTTACCGAGGGATCAATTTGCTGATTATTTTTCTAAAAATGAACGAAACTATTTTTCATTTCACGTGGAGCTTTTTGTCGTCTCTCGTATACGATTCTCTTGGTAATTGAGGAAAAGACGAGCAAATAGTGAAACGCGATCTCCCTGATTACGCAAAGTTGCAGTTCTCTGCTCTCCACGTCTATACTTAGTTCGCCAGTAGACGAAGGATCGGATCTTTCCATCTCCGCGACCGAGCATAATGCCCAGGGTGGACAGGACTATTATTATTTCGATCCCGATTAACAATGCAAATTTCTCCCATCTCCACTTACTGCGTGGAATAACTCTAGGTAATGATTTAGAAAGCGAACTTTGCATTGTGACGCGATTGCCCGAGCGACCGGTGCGCCATCTGCGTTGTGACGAGGATCCAAGAAAAGGCAATAAATTGTCAGCATCGTACTAACGTACCGGATGAAAATTCTCTAGGAAATAATCCAAAGGATAATACTCGGCTGAAATTGCCCGCAAGTGCTCCGACTGCAACAACGGGAGTAACTGCGTTAACGATTTTCGAAATTGCCGCGTAAAGTTTCACAGGCAAAACGCACTTTCACTGGGTATAATTTTTCGGAAAACTCATCCCCAATGATGGGTATTGAAAGTTATTGGATCGGTATCTGCGAGGATACCGATTGTTAGTCGGGAAAGTATCCGGAGACTCTTGAATTAGTAACAGTTACGTCACGCCTCAACGACGGCTTACCACGATGTCCATTTAGGCATTGCGATTCTCGCTCGAAGATACCGATCACTCGTGTGATTCCTGTTCATTAGTAAGTCCGTTCAGGAACGGCGTTCCGTGCAGTGCGTAATCTGCGCTATCCGCTTAGGGAATGTTATTTTTAAAGATCGTTAAATAAAATGGCGCGGATAGGCGCGAGCGCGCATGCGCACGAGAGAGGGGACGATTAGGCCCTGTATTCGTTAACGATTGCACTCATTGAGATACAGTCCTCGTTAAGGGACGGGTTTTTGTATTTTTCATATAATTCTTTTAACACTCTTTCTCTTAAGGAGTATCGAGATATATATATTGATAATTCAAGGATCGATTAATTTTGTGAACGTCGAGGGACGTATGTATATTATATAATCTTTTCAAGATACTTCACTATGCCATATACTGTATGCCGCGACTATTGTACGAAAGTCCAACAGATTAGAATTTGACGGGAAAGAGGGTTAAAGTTCGAATTATGTATTTCTATTGGCAAAGGAACTTTCTACTTGTGGATTATTATTGTTCGCAGCAATAAAATTTTCTTCGAGCGTAACGGAATTATACGCTGAATTTATTTATTTCGTTTCTTTTTTATGCTTCGATTCGAGCGCCTTTACCATCTGGCCTATCGTGGTTCTATGCTCGTTAAGGGTAGGTGCTGTATACGGTTTTATTAACTTCCGCATTGGTTGAATTTTGCTTTCGAAGTTACAGTGAGGTCGATCGAAAGTGTTAAGAAGCCGTTTCAATTAAATTTTCTCAGTGATGGAAGATGCTGTAAAATTATTTATATCGGTATCAGTATCAAGAAGCGGTACGAATTAATCCAGAGTCTGATGTCAGCTGTTTAAATATGTACATTCGCCTGTTTTACTTTTATATTTATTATTACACGCGATTCTATTCATCAGGCTGTACTTGTGTGTAATATGAAAATCAAGGTAAAAAGCAGAAGTAGAAGAGGCTCTCGATATATCAGGGTTCTCACGGGACAGCATAAATCATAAACGTGAACGCTGTACGCAGCGAAAGTTGTTATTGTACGATAGAGCGTAATGACAGAGCGGTCCCGGTCGCTGGAACGATAGCGCGTCCAATTCAAATTGTCCTATCTAGTTTAGTACTTTCACACTTGCATCTATTACCTAGCTACTTAAAGCTACCTACTGATAGTTCCGACTCGTCTAATGGAATTAATGTACGACTACTTTTCCATCCCGTAGGACTAAGGGTATTCGCGTATTTTCTTCTTAGATGTTGCACACGATCGATCCTACTGAGATCATGCAGGTTCAGATCCAGCCGCAGGTCGTGCGATAGTTCTGAATAACCGTATATATCTATATACATGTATAATTTGTAGTGTCTCGTCGTCTATAATTTTGTTTTAATAAATATGAAAAAAAAAGTTTAAAAAATTTTTATCTCTCGTACGAAGTTTTGCGCGACTCCGTCGATAACCACAAAAGAATTCCAAGTATTTGGATGACCCTCGTTATTCCAGTTCTCTAGCAAGTACTCGGTCCTCTGTGCCGGATGATTATACCGAGACACGAAGTACGTGCTTCTGACCGTGACTCGTAATCGTACCGCATATTCATATATGTCTTTAGGTACGTAGGTAGGTACCTGCCTCGTCCCAATTTCCATGGCGCACGTAAGTCATTAAGGAGGCGAAGAGTTTTCGCGCGATATCCTGCATGACCCTCGAGCGTTTAAGCAATTTACATGTTACACGCACATCGCTGCCCACGGAGTCTGTAAACTGTTGCGTATGGGTAGTTAAATGTATATATATATATATATATATATGGCTGCAGCCTGGACCGTCGCTCCGTAAGTAGGTATTTGTATGTACTCTCGTAGGTATGCCATACGCGATATAAACGATTGCCGGTACTGCGAGGACCCGTGAGGACCAAAGTATTGTTGGATGCTGGCATGATGGAAGGAGAGAAGTAACGTAGAGGAACGACCCGAATTCGATTAAAATTCAAGGACAAGGTGCAAGCTGACGTATCGAGACACTTCTGGGTGGAGAAGCCTTGCATCTCATTGGGCGACTGGCCGAGCTCGTGTCCTCGTTAAAAGATCAATTTGGCACCACTGACGGAGAGTGCGGAGGAGTGCAGCGTCACGTGGCTGCATTGTTTTGATAAAATGTACCAGTACCGCAACGACGGCCTCCGGCCAGAATTTATGTCGTATTATTACGAACAGTCGGCGAGCAACACGCCCTTGCCGTGTCGTGTATCTGTCCTTTCTTACTTTTCTCTTTTTCTCTCTTTCTCTTCGATGACCGCACTCCGTTTCCCCTTGCAGTCCTGAGACTCCTCTCTTGCTCTTGTGTTACTCTTCTTGCTCCTCCGCTACGTCTTTCTTCCTGCTCGAGTCTTCCTCCTCTTCTCATATTCCTATTCCATTTTTCTGGCTCAAGCGCCGACTCACTCGTCGCATTCACTTCCTGTACTGTCAATCTGTCACTTCACTCGGGACAATTTTTAGGTTAAGTTCGGGGAAGTAATCACTCTTATCGTTTATTCGCGGTCCCTTTATCAGTGTTCGGACTTCATATTTTGGCAACCACAATTGATTGACAGTTATCAGTTTCACGTGTACATATCACAAGTAGCTGACTTTTCATTTGACACTGTCACTTCAATGCCGTTTTATTTGTTGCAGATTTTCTTTACCGACACAGCGTCACCATCGATAATGTCACAACCGAGGTAGAGATACTGGATACTTCCAGGTGCGAGGTGAGTTTCTACTACGACTAGGATAAGAACTTGTTGCATCACGGAAAGCCTGTGCCTTCCACTTGTACAGTAATATCGATAGCCGTGAAAGGTCTGTATCCATCTATCGCGCTTAATAGATTCCTTTATCAGATAATCAATGGGGAATGATTATTAAAAAACTTTAGAAGCTCTTGAACGGCTATTGTGACCTCCTCGATAAAGATCCCTCGAGTGATCTGTATAGCGTTGTAACACCATAGCGACTCCCTGCTCGATTAGACATCCGACCAAGGGCCCCGCTAAATATCTTCTTTGAACGGACCCCGGAGGTATAACCAATGCACGTCCGTCATACGTCGACCGTGGCGAAATAATGAACCAACACGATGCTGCGCATTGGCTGCAATTCTTGTTATCCAGTCACAATACATCCGTTGAATACGTTAGCACCCTCTGATGTCCACACAACAAGGACGAGTCGGGCCTCGTCACGCTGGGACCCCTTAACGGGGACTGTGCAGGCTATGGTATCGTCTCTGCTCGTATGAGCTTTCTTCTATGGGCTGTATATACACTGTGTATTGTACAACTGGACGACAGAAACTCTATGGTATAAATACTGGTGTAGGCATCTACGTTGTTACATAGCAATGTCCACGTTCTAGTATTGTACAACGTTCAGCAGGTATACGTACGCCAGATGCACGGGTCCAGCACCCTTTACTTCGTAGCGGGTATATGTATGCCATCAACACCTTTTTACGCGTCAAGCCGGCGGCTGTAAACACAACTATTTTTACTTTTATCCTCGGCGATGATGAAGCGTGATGCGTTTTTCTCGGTCTTGGCGCCGCGATGCCCACCGCTGTCAGAATGAGGAATCACGTTGTTATGCTGCGCACGAATCTCCTGATGAAGCGTGCCCGGTTCACGTCACACCCTTGGTCATCGGCCTTTCCAGACCTTCGGGTCCTGCGACTCCTAGAGGATCCTGGGATCTTGGTGCACTTTCTATGGGGTTTTCATCAAATTCTGCACCAGCGGTGTTACCAGGGTGTCGGCCGTTGACAAAGTGCCCGTTAGGCTTTGTCGGCTTCTACGGAGTGCTTTCTATTAGTCTCGTAGGGAAAGTTGATGTGTCCGAGGAATATCAATGGGGAACTTTTTACAGGCGTTGATCGACCCTGTAATCGTAGACTCGTACGGATTAAGCAATGTCGGCTAATCTACAATGTCTTTTAGATGCGTGCTTTGCTATACGTTCACGTATTCGGGCTTACCCGTATTCCAATTTTTATCAATTGGCATTCCATGCGAATACATGGCTAACAGCGACCCATACTGTTTTCTTATTCTTACGATCGCCTTTTTAAAGACACTCATTGAACGGAATTGCAAAAATTTTTTACATCGAAATAAATTAGCAAAATTTGAATTTCTCATACTTTTCACAATTTCTTTTAGACTGCCAGAAATGCTAACTGGATGTGATATTAATTTCTCGTACCGTCGTCGTCTATGGGATTCATAAGTCATCACCTTGGTCGTACAGCCATGTATACTTTCCTTAGCTGATCCCGGCGTAATCAAAAGGTCACTCGTCTTGATGATAGGGGCGGGTCAGGGTATGGCAATCATGACCGGGAATCAAACTACCGTTTCAACCTGTCAATCAAGTGTTCCCGGCTAGTTTGCTAATTCATGAGAAGTATATCAATAGGGACGTGATTGACGCACAACCTCCCAATTACCTACAGCCGCTTTTATAGAGTTTATCCAGGGAGGGCCAAAGGATTCAGTCATCAATTTTTCATGCCTGCACAATGGGTCGCCTAAACATTGTTATATCTTACCCCTCTTATTTTGTTTTTCTGATCTCATGAAAATAATTTCTTTGGCCCTGAACGGTGTCGACAAATGCTCAGTGGATTCCGTGTTCAAAAAAATCGAGTGGCTGAGCTTGTACGAGGATCTACGAATGAAACAGCTTCTTACCGACACGAGGACCCACTCTTCTCCTTATAAATCCAATCCTTGATGATTTTTCGACGTAGGAGCCTAGATCTTCCAAGAATCAATATATCGTCCACATTTTTTTGGATGATTTCGATTTTCCCGCCAAGAAAATAATCCTGCATCGGATACGGATGTCCATCGCCGTATCTAATCCGTGAAATTACGGATATGAAAATTTTTTTTCCTGACTGTACACGGTTCAGGTCCGTTTACGGTTTTTCCGTCGTTCTACCATTAGCGCGTTCATAGTTCATAGGAATCGGTGAATATTTCAGTGAGATATTCTTGAGAAACAAAACCTTAATGTCTTAACGGTTAGCCGTCCCCGTGGTGGCCACTTGGTCACCCGTGCCAACCATTCGTTTCTTGGAATGCACGCAGCAACATTATCTTGCGTTTTCCTTTCCTCCTTTTTATTTCTCCTCTTCTTGCTCTCTTCAACTTCCACAAAAACCAGTTGTAAGATGAGCTTTGTGCGCGCAACAGGTAATTTCACCCACAATAGAACTCCTGCATTGTAAAGCTGCTGCCGGTCCGGGTATTCACATCGTATCCCGGTACCTCTTGAGACGTTCGACAGTTCCCAATGAGATTGGTACCTCGAGGTACCACCTCAGGTACCGATGTACCAATGTGAGACCTCAGTCAAATCGTGACGCAAGTCGTCCGTAAGAATCCACGTGTAAAATTAAATTCCGACTGCTGGCGCCCCGCTCGAGCCACTGAAGTAACAAAAATACCAGGTAGGACGCGCGGCTGGTTCAACCTTTTGCCAGTAACTTTGTTTGAGCACCCTCGAGGACGTGCATTCATATTCGGTAGCTGACTTGGTCGAGATAGGCCGGTTGTTTTTAGCAAACTGGTTTTTTCTCGGTCCGCAATTATCGTGCCTTCTTCTTTTTGTATTATCATTATTACAAACCAAATATGTTTGCACCTGTCGCTTAAAGGCCGCAGGATGCACGGAATAGAGAGCCATAAAGAATTGAAGATGGGTTCGTGAATCAAGTAAAAAATGAACCCGTAATGTGGACACGTGTAAGAAAGTTGAGAGGAATATTTTTCAAAAAATTTTTATACCGAAAATTAGCCTCCTTCAATAAATTGCGTAACGTAGTAAGGTGTCACGTGGTCGTTTCCAAGCGCGCTGCAAACAATGGGCATATCAGAGCGCGCATGCGCACTCACACAGAATAAGATACGCGCGGTAAGGCACGAACCGTTACCGCATGGATCTAATAAATAACCCAGTGCAGGAAGCTATGCTAACGATTTGTATGTACTATGCATAAAGCCGTGTTTGAATTCGTTGCGTACAGTCGCTGCCCCAAGTCGGCAAGTCGCTCGGCTGAACTCAATTGAAGTCACGTGAAATCGTTTAAGCCGTGCGTACACGTAGCATCATAGTTGCAGTCTCACTAACCGAGTCGCGGGGGGATCGCAAGTCATCCGGTAGTTCCTCGAGGGTCGCCTTCGAAAGCTCAAACTCATCTCCACCCACGTATGGCGCAGATCGAGGAACACCAAAGGAACGTTCTCATCTTGGTTAAACATGTTTGTCGTTTTCACAGCGATATCCCATTTCTACATCACAAACGATAACGCGTATAATATATTCCGATAACAAAAACCTGCTACAGATATTCAGATGGACGCCTTTAAAATCCTAACGAATATTAGGGCAACGGCGATCAGAATCCCTGATAATTATGCCCCATTGGAGGCATCGGGCTGTTCGAGTGTTCCACATCGATACCAATCTCCTAGGAACTGGGCTGTTGCGTTAATAGCCGTATATCTCGCTGCTTTACGGGTCAGCGAGAATTTTTATCCAGCTGCGAAATAATTTACTGGATAACCGCAAGACGATTTATGACCAGGCTAAGAGCACGGACCGATTGCTATTATTATTATTTTTTTTCTTCACGATCCCCGTAGCCTGTATACGCTTACGGCTGAACTCGTGCGAAGTCATTCGGCCATTATCGGGACGTTGTCTCGCGCGGTATCAACATTCCAATTAAAGAAACTGCACGTGCACTAGGAATTGTTATCAGGCGAAATCTCGATTCTCGGCATTTCAAGAAAAAATCAAGAGTCCCCGCGCGAGCGCCTATCGATCTGTAATACCGAAAATGGCTCATCGATAATTTACAACGTAGCCAATGACAGTTTGCTTACCTGTACAAAAATATCTACCACCAATAAGTATGTCCCATCGAACCATCCACGTGGGTAAACTAAGCTCACAGGAGATTCATCTAACAAATCATCTCGTAGTAGCTTGTTTAAGTAAGTACATAAGTGTACGGTAGTGTCCTCGCGCAAGACGAGGTTAAGTGGGAGTACGGATGCGGATACACGTAATGATGCGTGGTTGGGTTACGCGTGTACGTACAACGTATATGCATTGGAAGTCTATACGCATCACGTTATAATATGTATATATACACACGGGAATGCGTATATAAAACATACGCAGCGCGCGTCAGCCTACGTAACTTCGGTCAGCCTACCTTACCTACCTTTGATCATCTTACGCTTCATGCTAATGACGAATAACGTACTGATGCAGCGGGCTCCATATCTCCGTAGTTTACCAGTCCTTTCGCCTCGTTAGTTCGATCTCTATATTTTTATATCTGGTACACAAGTCGCAGACTCGAATGCCATTATGAATTGTATATGCTGGCGTCATTGCTGCGAGTCCATCCGCGTGACGTGGCCCGAATTCAATGACAGACAAGGCCACGCTGAAACCACGGCTGCAGCCTCTGGTGCGTGTTACTGTACGGTCGTGTATATTTTAACCCATGCCGCGTGCGGTTTCATCGTACGGCTGCCGCATTCGTAAAGACGTTCTACATTTGCGTGCTGCTCCTGAATATCTCTCAGGATAATCCTCAATGGACGCGTAGCATCGCTCAATCAATTCCGTGGATACATCCTGGCGAGTCCCGGTGGGCTTTGGAGAGGATTCATTAGGGCTTCAGAAAAATTCGTATAAGATGACTGCATCGCGTATACGTCTGTACGTTATATATTGATTGGTTGATTTGCCGATATCCTCGAGCTATATCCTTTTGGTAGACTCGACGGGATGCGTCGATCCTGTATCGGTCTTTTTATATTTTTAATATAAATATAGGTATATTGCTGTATCGATATCTCTCACAGTGGCGCGTTGGGAATTTTTTCAAAATCTATCCGTCACTTTAATACCGTTTAATGGCTATTATTAAGATGCTAAATGGTGTTCATCGAAAAGAGACTTCATAAATTGAACCATGGCAAGCATTAGAAATTGTATTCTAAGAAGTAGAAGCTTAGTGTTAGTTGGGTATATATATATATATATATACATGTATACTATGTGGTCTGAAGTTATCGGTGAGTGCGTACGACGACAATGAACGGCCGAGAATCGTGATGTCAATCACAATGACGGCGAGCGTGGTGTCGTCGTTGCTGGAAGTTCCCTCGGCCGTTCAGTAGTCCCTGTCATTGTAAAACGAGCGGCACGCGACATGCGTCACACCGGGCGTACACAAATTGCGAGCAGCTGCTTAAAGAAGGAAGGAGCTTCTCTCATAAATCTAGTTGAACGGATACAATGTGTATTGCTTGCACGAAGCTTATAAGGGAGGCAGTCCTCGTGAACTGGGACTACGTAGGAGAATCTTCGTATGCAGCGAATTCACCACATGGTAAATAAAATAAAAAGTTCCTATACCGGCATAATCTAGTAGCCTGTTAGATAAGCAGGTATCCTTCCCCCCCGATCTATCTGCGCACTTGGTGAACAGGCAGAACTTTCGTATCCATGGTAATTCGGTGAGAGGATACTGAGAATGAGAAATGCCGGGTATACCCATTTACTTGTATATGCATATATATAGATATACATGCATGAAGAGCTGTGCGAAATCCTCTTGGCTTCTTAGCTATTGTATTTTAATCGATCCATTTCACAAGAACGTCCGACTATGACTGCCTGACTATAATGTAACCGCGTCGTGCTGTGGCGCGGCATCTACTTGATAAGCCGTACGTGCGGACATTAGGCTCGATAAATTTATCGGTCTTCATCCTCATCCACGGTGTACGCCCTGGCGCACAGATCGACGCAGGCGAACGGACGTCTCTTAGCGGCATTCAGCAGGTACGTGTTTACATGGAAATGGAGTATCAATGGAGTCTCGTTTGCTCTCTTTTAGTCCTGGGATCGTTGTTTACACGTCTCTGGAGGTAATATCCGTGTGTCCTTGTTTCCGGCTGGAAAACGAGACGAACGCTTTAATGAGATGGGAGGTGAATGAGATACCGAGAAATATGTATATAAAAATAGGCAAATCAAGAGGAAATCTTCGGTACGTACGTCCAGGCGCAAAGGGATACCTGCCGTGTAGGAAGTCAAGACTACCTGTAGTAGGTGGGAGAGCGTCTGACGTATCCGACTCCGTCGGGATTAATATTTCTATTGAGTATTGTTCCTTGCCACATAAATCTTGATGGACCTTCGAGTTAAGGTACCCAGTGAGGCGGGTCCCGGGGATCTTACGTATGTACGATCATCCGAGCCCCGGGGAATGGGAGTGCAATTGCCCCCATACACCATACTCCACATGCCCCTGCATCCCCACGGTCCGTACCAGCTGTGGCACACTTCCCCAATTCTTACATTGTTCTTCCGCCTTCGCGATCTGATATAACTCCCGGTGCCCGATCGGTAGAGCCTCTTGGCCTCCTATCCGGACGGTAATTGCTACATCCTCGATGGAGTCCCCTCATCATTTCTTAGCGGTGGTTATTGCTCCGCAGGATTTCCGGGACGTCGTACCAACTTCGAGAAAAGTAGTATCCCTATTTCCCGTCGCCACACGTGTACCAATCATGTGTATAAAAATTGCGTCAGTTATTATCTCAATGACATACATATATATATATATAGAGCGAAAAGCAACCTCAAAAATTGGATGAAATCCTTGACACGTGGTACGATACTCAACACGTGTCCATGTACAGTCTGGTCGGAATATTTTTCTACGATATGAAACGCGTAATTACGCTGGTATCCACAATTGACGAATTATTCATTCGCCCCACGTGTAACCTTCCTCGCCAAGACGGCGAAGCGTTATCACTAGGCAACAGCAACGACAAAGTAGATACGCGGATATCGTTACGTGTACTGTCTCCGGAGAAGACACGGTTGGTAAGCACCGCCACAATGGGCAAGGATCGAGTGATCGTTTTGTCTCGCGCCAAGGCGTCCAGGAATAAAGGCCGTACGCGTCTAGCTGCAACTATTTATAGTCCGGGAGGTATAGCCGCCCTCGAGGATCTCCAGTCTTAGGACGAATTTCCAATGCTCCCTATGATCTTCCCTCCTTCTCGCGAGCTCCTCTCCTCGACTGGTTTCCTCGTCCGTCTCTTTTATTTCTCTTTGTCGACCTCCCCGCGGCTATTACAAGGACAAACGACCACGGTCACCTGACATTCTTCGGGCTAAACTTGGTAGGAACTGTATTACGGTAATAAGGGCTTCCCGTGGCGATGCCTCGTGCAGTGGAAACAGTCGGCAAGTAACTGCTCAAGATAGCCTCGTCGCTTAGGTATACGTACTGGCAGAGCCGTATGTGCATATACCAAGGCAGTTACAAAGTATACAGAAGTTGCATAAGCGTATATCGCCAGTAAAGAAGCATCGCGAGCATCTACAATGGACAGCATGACGTGGGTCTTTCTTGGCCAGATGTCCGATAGAGGACTCCTTCCTCTGTTTCTTCCTCATTCGCCCTTTTCTTTCCTTTGTGCTCTTCCTATGCTTCCTTCTTTTTCCCCCCTTCTGTACAGCACTCTTCCTCCTTTTTTGTCTCTTCTCACCCATGCGATCTCCATCACCGGAAGCGCAAATATTATCCGACCGGTTCTACCGGTATACACATAAATTGCACCTATAGCTTGTATAGAGATAGATATACCGGAACGTATAAAATTGTTCAATCGGTCTGCGCTACGTTCACGTGGCGAGCCGAGCGGAACGGGAGGATCGTTATCATTTGATTCTTGGGGGCAACCGCTTGTTTGACAGAGCATCGGTTATCTGCAAATCGCGTGGGTGGAAAACGCCACGTTTCCTCGCCCACTTGGCTTCCATGTTCCCGGTAACAATGAAACGGCCCTCCCGTATCCGACTATCGAAATCTTCTAAGAACGCTTTCGATTTCGGATAGTTTAGTTCCTGTGGATCGTACGTAGACGGTATACTATGTCCGGAGCTGTTGTCGAACTTTTTACTAGTTGTACTTGATTTCCATAGTGAGGCAGGATACTAACGGTCGGATGTTTTTTTTTATGGCTATCGTAACGGTAGGCGATCATTTTTTTTTTTTTGGAAAAAATTTTTATTATTAGTGCATTTTGGAGTATACCTAGGTACTACCTATTTAAACTCAACTTGCCTTTTAAGGATTTCTGGACTTTATTCGAGTTCATGTAAGATGCCATTGCCTATGGTATTACGTTGCATAAGTAATAATTTCCCAATGGTTCTCGCTTAGTGCGCTGTTTCGGGTTGTTATGGGCTAATACGGGAACAACGGTATATTCGTGGATCGCTTTTGTATCGGTATTATTTCACAAGGCTTTGTGTATCTCTAGGTATGGAGGGGCCGTTGCGCAACACGACGGCTTCGCGTCACAATATTGCAAGTGATTCGGTTAGTAGTTACACACGGATTCCATTCTAGTATATCTCATCCAATTGTCTTGATACAATCGATCAATAAATATTTATGAGCTATTAAAACCGAGTTACCACATGCATCGTGTACCTTGTTACGACGTACCGCCATGATAACGTCACTATCGCAGGGGGTTTCGCACGAAGATTCTTTTCATGCCTCGTATTCATCTCGCTGGACGTTTATATTTAAAAATGGAAAGATACTACGAATAAAGTGTGTGGACAAATTTTTTTTTCACCAATTTCAACAATTTCGCTTAGGTTACAACTTTTTAGCTTTTCATCCAAGCTATACGTTCGTATAGCGATATAGTATAGTACAAAGATTTTTCACTTCTATTCAATTTTGACGACCTAATTTCGTTTTGAAAATACTCGAACTGTTTTGCATTCCAGAGGCTTTTGACTTCAGATTATTTTAGGTATGCGCGTTCGAATAGCTCTTTTCCGTGGTAAAAAGTGGTAACGCGTTTCTAAATTTGTGTATTACTTATCAATCTTTTTTTAATGCAATATACATATACGATGTATCTTTTTTTAAATTCATTATCGTCTAATTTCATATTATTCGAAAGGCCATCGATCAGTGTTAACATCAGCCCACGTCATTGATACACGAAAGTTTCTCAAAATTATCTGGAGCAGATACGTGTACATCAGGTATACATATCTGATCAGCCATTATTCATTTTTCATTACCACTTGCACAGGTCGTCGAACCTATCGAAACTATTTGCTTTTCAGCATGATTGTGCATTCATAATGATACAGAGTGATTATCGCCAGGTAGCCAAACGTCAATGATCGACAATATCAAGGCAGCTCGCTATTGTACAGTTTCTCTTCTGAACGAAAGTAAAAGAAAAAAAAGCAGAAAATTACTATTCGCTAGTTGTAAAAAAAGAATCTAATATCCATTGTGCCTCTGCAGTATATACCTACTGCTGTCCAATTAGTTAGAACAAGTTCTGTTGGCTTTGCAGAAAAAAAAATGAGAAAAAAAAATCTCCCGGAGGCTGCAACGAATGAAGTCAAAAGAAAAAGGGGTATTGAAAAAATAAGGTACGAAAAAGAAAACAAAGGAAACAATCCGCGGTATCTGCTCTAGCCGAGTTTCCGGTTTATTCCGAAACACGTAATCTACGTTCTGCCCTGTCTCAACGATCAACAAAGATCTAAGTTAGGATCTGGGTGGCGCGTTCTTCAGATGAGTAGCTAAGAGCCCGTCTTGGGACTCGTGCGAAAATAAATGAAGCGAAAAAAAATTTTGCGAACGGCAATATATCCAAGTAGCAGCACGAAAATGATTCTGCGATCATGTATATGCAAAATAAGCGCGAACAAAGTTTGACCAGTTTTCCCGCTGAGCCACTAAGGCTTTTCCGCACGGAGTTGCTTCGTTCTGAAAGTGAATTTGACCTTGCAGGAAAACGGCTGTCTGTACTCTCACATAAGATGGGGCGAGGCCTTCGTCGTGGTGTACAGCGTGACGTGCAAGCGCAGCTTCCAGGAGGCGAGGGGTCTCCTAAAGCAGCTTGCAGACTTGCGTCTCCCGTCCTACTTCACAGCCCTGCTGCTCGGGAACAAGAGAGATCTCGATCACGCTCGGTAAGTAGTATCGTTGCAACTAGTAGCTTGTAAACTTCGTTCGATCGATTCAAATAAGATCCGCCGATCGATCTTGCTCGGATGATCGGACAATTCTACGGAAGACTCGTCTCCTGCCAGCGAAAGAAAACGTGGTTACGCCATTACTACTTGAACCCTGCAACCCGATCTACTTACTACCAATGTCTACCTACATCTACGTACGAACTATCCATTAATCGAGATCCAAGAGGCTGCACGTACGTACCCCTGTAGACTGAATGGCGAGATCTTCCCCACGTGTATTCCAATGGATGCGAGAGGACAAGAGACAAAGTCTAATTGTAAGAGGAGCAAATCGTGCCAATCGGCTTATGGAAAGCCCACGATCTGTCCTCGACGAAACTCGGAATCGGTTCACTTTCCACCTTGCGCACATTGTAATAGGATCCGCGATCGTGTTTCCTAGAGATTTTAAAGCGTTCGCTCGTGCTCGCGTGACCATCCTCTCTTCGATCTCGTAGACGGTCGACGTCTCGTTCGAGAATCCTCCTTCTATACTCGGGATCGTTATAGTTGTCGTCGTTGAAATCGGAGACGAAGGCGCCACGACGTTCGCCGTACTGGGTTCTCTCTCTCTCTCTCTCTCTCTCTCTCTCTCTCTCTCTTCCTGGAAAACAGATAGAAAAGACACGCGATAGAGGCTCGACGTTGACACACACCCGGCAGTGGTCAATCGGACTTCTCTCACCTAGAAATCGTTCACGCGATCTTTTCTCTCTTCGAATACTTATTATTACTTATTACAGTGACCGGCTGGTGCGATCGATCGGCTCGATATACCATCCCTCGCGTCGGGACGCAAAAGATCGGTATCCACTTGCGAGATTAAGACTGGAGTGAAATACGTGACGTTCGTACGGGCTCGACAATGAGAAATTCCGACGGATATGGCACGGCGTGTGTGTTACCGATTTCGTCCTGTCATCTTTCTATTATTTAGTTTCTCGAAAGATCATTCTTAAACTTTTTTCTTCTTCCGTACGGATCGCGTACATGGAGATAAACACGTGAACGACACTCGGATTTTTCACGACCTTCCACGCGGAATGCGGGTTACGCGGGGGTGATTAACGGTATTAATTAAAATCGGTGCCAATGCCTTTTTTGTTTCAATTAACCGGGCACTCTACGAGCTCACCGATTGCCTACACACTGCTTCTATCCATATGCCTAGACTATAGCCAGTAGGCAGTCACTACTTTTTTTATACATACAATATTTTTTCCCTGAACTTACTTCGCTTTATACTTTTATTTTGTATTTTATTTTCTGCACTGCGTGTCACGGATTGTACCGTATGCTCGCAGAAGGTAAATCTTGTAAGCTTTCTGTACCTTAATATACAGGTACTACAGGCACTGTATATACTAGCTCGTGGCTACTATGACAGTCGGGAACACGATTAAGGCAGCAAATGGGAAGCCTCGTTAATCAGCAAGGGCTATCTATCTCGACGATAAAGCGGTTTGTTCTATGGTTAATATCATTGATAAGAAAGAACTACGATGATAGCGCCGATAGGCATGTTAAGTGACGGCGAACAGCACGCGCTCCCTGTCCCGCCATGTTAACTTAACGCGACGACTGTACCTTCGGAGCTTTCTCCTCTCTTCGCGTCTCGCGCACAAGACTCGAGCACGGCCCATTAAGTTCATACGCGTGAAAAGGGAATCAATATGCAATCAACGTACAATGAGGGTCCTAAACCATTTCCAAGATTTTCGTTTTATGGCTGATCGAATACGAACTAGCCACAGGTGTGCTGTAGCCATTTACATATAGATATAGGATTTGCAATGTTGGAGAAAAAAAAAAACAGTAAAAATAACGAAAACGATCTGGTCGCTGCACTATGGCGCAGTAACGGGGAAAATATCGAATTTCTTGTTTTCCCCGAGATTTTCCGAGAGGTCGCAGGAGACGCGGCTGCGCCGACGGTTGTCCTCGCAGCTTGCAACCTGTTTCTTCGGGCGAGTGTAAAGAAAAAAAAGTCTGTATGATTTCGCGAGACGCGTGGAGGGCTGTTGACCGCGTTGAAGTTTCAAGATCGCTGCCAATGATAAGTTTATTAATATGCGATTTACGGCGGGTAGTGGGATACTGCCGGCACGTAACTCGTTTCGCGGCCTGAGAGGGAGTGGGTTTCGCGTAAAGGTCTCTCTCTGTCTCTCTAATCTACACGAATCGTATTAAGACGACGAGGACGGAGCTACCAGGGTAAATACAGAGATCGCATACCTTGGCTTTTGTACGCGGAGAACCTGAACAATAATAATACAAAGTTCCCTGTGACACTCCTGTTATTCGTGCTCGGGAGGAATTCGTTGGGGGGTAAGATGATAAAAAGGATATAAAAATAGTAATATATATGACATCCGGTAAAGATAATAAAGTTCAGTATAATCTCTTTGTCGTGAGACTGATTTTATCGGAGGCAAAACGATATCGTTCGTATCAATGGACTTCCATATGGGTCTCGAAGGGTTGGGCTGAGCTCGATTGAAGCTTCGTAGAGTTAGTGTCGCTTTGGAGCTGGTTACGTCTGTGTGATTTCCGGGATCCATTTCCCCGATTATCCTGGTCAGCGCTCGTGAAAGAGACACTATAAGCTGGACCGTGAGAGTGCAAGGATCGTATTATACATAATATGGGTACACGCGTGGAGGAGCTCGGAGCGCAGAGCACCGTTGGTGCCAATGGCACTCGTAAAGCAAAGGATAGCCCGTATAAAATAAGGGAACGGATTAACGGCGTGTGTCCACTGCTAGCACGTGTGCAGCCCCATGTAATCCGTGGCTTATGTGCTTTATCGGTGTATAGTTACACATACTTTCTATATCTGTATGTATACCGCCCACGCGATAGCTCAATGCCTCGAATATCACATGTTCAGCGAATTTAATTGCGACCATAAATATCAGCGGTACTAGTCACCAAGAGGGTTGGGATCTTCTCGTCCCGCCAGAGTCTAAAATACGAGGTCTCAAGAGGTGCCGCGGTCCGAGCTGGTTTCTTCCCTTGGGGAAGAATAAAAAAAAAATGATCGAGCTGATCTCGCCGACTTTGTCACCCTTTGTACGCGATTTTGGGTACAAAGAAACTGTTTGTAAATTATAATCGCGACGGATGTACACACTTTTTTTTTGTATTCTTGAGATCCTTCAGGGAGAAATTTCGAGGTCTGAACGATTGAGCTTCGTCCTACCTTGGTCTGCCAAGACTCGACGTTCAAGCTTTGGTCCTTGCTTGGTTCAAGCTGTTTGGATGTTCCAGCTGCAGACCCAAATCCTGGCTAAGCCACGGCTAAGTTTAAATTTCCCAGCTTGTTTCAAATTAATTAATATTTTCGTCTATTTCATTTTTTTTATAATTTACAATACATTTTTTTAAATTAGTTATCGGTAATCATTAATAATTGAAATTTTAGTGACTAACCTTGGTAATTTGCTTACCAAGAATCAGGCTTGGGTCGAGATTTTATAAGCTAACTTACAAGGGGAGCACGCGAGCTTGGGGTCATGGATTTAGGAATCCTTTTGGGGTAGGAAAGTACTTTGTAATAACAAACTGCAGGCCAAGTGGCAGGACGAAACTCGGACCCGTTTTTGAGAAAAACCGGTTTGAAAAACGCAGTATTAGTAATATACCTGCACCGTTGCCAATGTTTTCGAGAAGGCGGCGTAGCTCGGTGGCAGCGCGCCTGACTACCACCCGAGCGGCCAGGGTTCGATTCTCCCACCACACGTATTTCTCTTTTTAATAATTCTTTTTTTTGCTACCCGACAAGCCATGTTTATCTATTAACAATTTTGTCAATTTACGTACGAAATGAGTGCATTGGAACACTATTGTTTTTTATTATCAGCAACTGGTTTATATACGCATCGTATTTTTGTTTCGAAAATAGTTGTACACTCATTGTCAACTAATTGAAGAAAGACCTATGTTCTAAAATGTGAACGAAATTAACTTTCCTCTGTCACTATCAAAAGAACATTGCCATTGCAACGAACAAGAAGTTGCATTCATAAAATGTGCATGGTGTGAACATAATTTATGTTTTGCATGCTTTTATGATACATACCATCCAAATAAATGTAAAGGCTATACAGAAGCCAGTAGTGATAGCGAATAATAAAAAACATATGTACACCTAACAATACGCTTTGAATCTTTATAACCTTTTCCAATAAACCAGTGTCTGATAATGAAAAATAATAGTGTTCCAATGTACTCATTTTGCACGTAAATTGACAAAATTGTTAATAGATAAACATGGCTTGTCGGGTAGCAAAAAAAAGAATTATTAAAAAGAGAAATACGTGTGGTGGGAGAATCGAACCCTGGCCGCTCGGGTGGTAGTCAGGCGCGCTGCCACCGAGCTACGCCGCCTTCTCGAAAACATTGGCAACGGTGCAGGTATATGAGCAGTACTGCGTTTTTCAAACCGGTTTTTCTCGAAAACGGGTCCGAGTTGCGTCCTGCCACTTGGCCTGTAGTTTGTTATTACAAAGTACTTTCCTACCTCAAAAAGACTCCTAAATCCGTGACCCCAAGCTCGCGTCCTCCCCTTGTAAGACGAAACTATCTCGAAAATAATTATACAATTAGAAAGTACTTTCCTACCCCAAAAGGACTCCTAAATCCGTCACCCCAAGCTCGCGTCCTCCCCTTGTTAGTCCAGGACCTCGGGGCTAAGCAAGGTTTAATCAGCCCTAAATACCAAGGTTCATCCAAGCTTTAACATTATACATCTAGCATAAATCTGATTCGAGCGTCAGATTGGTTAATTTCCACCTAGACCAGATCGATCCCCATGAGATCTCATGTCTTTAAGCTGTTATTACCAAGCACAAACGTTTTATTATCACTTTGTTTCAGAGAGGTCTGCGTGGACGAGGGTCAACAGTTATCCTTGGCTCACGGCTGCCAATTCTACGAGGTGAGTGCGGCGGAGAGTCCTGCTGGAGCGGCTCTGGCCTTCCAGGCTCTCCTACGGGAAGCCAGGTCGGTCCAACTGCTACGTGCGCTGCCCATAAGACGAAAACTCGGGGTCCACTCGGTGTCACGAGTACTGGGCACGATCTTCGGGAAGAACACTACCAAGGACAGAAAGAAGAGGCCATCCCTGAGTATATGACGTCTCCTGTGCGCGCTCCTACTCGGAGGACGTGATGACCCCGGGAACAGGACGAAAGTCATCGTGCTGCGTAGCAGCGTGCACGCGAATCGTTGATAATTATTTATAAAATCCAATACTCCTTGGATGACCCTGAAGGAATTCAGTTGTAGGTGATCCATCACCCGATCGGAGGTGTGGATGTTGCCTTGAGAGGAGTTCTCATCCGTGAAGAGAGTGCCACGTGTTCGAGTGACGCGGATTCGATGACAGAAAGCTACAGAGTGAGGAAGTGAGAGGAAAAGTAGAAGAGATAAGAGAGAAGCGCACGAGAGAGATTTAAAGGCTTCTGAGTAGTCAGCTGCGACGTTTTTAGCGCAACGCTCAAAGTGCACTTGGCCGTCGACATTCCACGTTTCCACAACCGGTAAACGATTTGGCGCCGGTAGTGCGTGCGTACGCAATGTATATATGCACACCGGTGCATCTCGTATGATATGCTCCTATTGCAATTCTTGGGATCTTAATCGGAGACAGAGAGAAAAAGCGCTGGGAGCGTGTATTCGGTCGGATGGTACTAATCCGCTCGAGTCAGCTATTCCGAGCGTCTTATTTCTTGTGAAGAATCGTAAATACCTTGTACCGTGACTATAGCAACGGGAAGGCCAAGAATTATTCCATTTTGGTACATAACCGAAATAGGTACGGTCTTATGCATGTATAACTGTGATTATAGGGTTGCAAGCTCAGCCTCTCAGATGTGGCTCAGAGGGCTAAGAACACGTTGGACATACTGTATCCACTTCTGAACGCTTAGCAAATTGTACACTTCCGTTCCTACTCTTTTCTCTTTTATTTCATGCCTTTCGAATCGCTCCTTCTCTCTTTCTCCTTTGCTCGTCTTTTGCGCTCTACGATCCTCCGCCGTGGAGGCTACCGAGTGCTGCTCTCCTAAGTGCCTTATCGAAGCGACTGATGATAACGTATAATTGCCTACTACGATATAATAAATAAACGCCTTACGAGTGGCTCCGTATTCTGCGCGGGGATAAAGGATTCCTCTTGGTTTCTATGCAGGATCAAATATACTGAGAGATCAGCGTAGATACGAAGATACACAGAGATTTTGAGATGCCCGGTGAGAGGAGTACGAAGAAAAAAATATATAGGAAGAGCGATTGGCAGCATTGGCAGCAGGAAGAGCATTTTGTCCCCGTGCAGAAATTTCGTAAATTTTTTAATGTTCCTACCAGAAAACATTAGCGTCGATGTAAAAATTATATAATATATACTATATATATACTTAGTATACGAAGAATTGTGTAGATATAAGGACTAGTTAAAATGCATCGAAGGAGATTGGTAATAAAGAGAAAAAAAAAGATGGCGGACCAATCGAGGAGTATTGCGAGTCCCTTTCGAGACCGAAAAAATTCTCCTCTTAATTGTTTGTACGTAAAGATAATTGATTTGCACGATTATCTTCCTTTCTCGAAAAAAATGCTCATCGATTCTCAATCGACGCGTGCCAAGTATTCGCAACTCTCGACGTTGTATCTTGTAAATGTTTTTCTTTTATACGTGTAGATATTTACAATCGAAGTACTGTCAAGTATTAGCCATGTGCGTACCGATACAGCTATACGTCAGCGAGCGTACGTATAGTTGGACCGCATCATCAGTTTCGTTTTGAGGGGCCAACTTCTTACGAATCTAAACGTAAGTTAGTCCCCTTCAAAGTTGATCCGATGTCGCGGCTCGAGTACAGAAGTGCAGACGTAGAACGAATGTACATTGAGAAGTTACGGCGAGCAGTACGGATAGCACGGACAAAATATATGTATGTACATTTTCATACGTGGTTATTCAGGTATAGCTGTATTTCTACGCAAAGGGCGAATAGGCACTCATGCAGTCCACAATATCCAGAGAATGTCCATTTAACGTCCTCTGTTCGAAATATCTGCAGAATCTACGTTAGGACATCCACGTGGGTATGTCTGCCCTGCATGAGGGTACCATAGCTGTATATTATTTGTGCCTTCCAGAACTACTACTAGGTATTATTACTCGTAGAGATTTTGTCTGTGAGCAATGATAAGAAGCTTTGATTTAAAAGCTTAATGTATGTATGTACTATTCGATAGTCTTATACATTCCAAATGTATGAAAATTGACCTTATCCACAAGATACCGCCCATGCTTAGGGAACGACGGTCTAATTGTATTCTAAGTGCTAGTCACTTGTTATCGTAAATTGAGAATAAAATTCTTTTGTTAAAATTAACGTTTTATATTATATCCGTCATACAACACACACCGCATGTACATGCAGGTACAGTATAAGCAGGCATTGATGCCAGGCAATCGTACAAGGACGTTCGATTAGATGGAATCATCCGTGACAGGACGTCCCGCCCAACCGTCAACTGCCAACGACCTCCAAAACTTCACGGCGAATCCCTGTAATGGTCATACCTGTAAATTAAGTGCGATTCGGGCCAAGGTTTCGTGTGTCATGCAATTGCGTGTTCGGGCGACGCTACAGAAATACATGTTGGATGCAAGTCCCACCGAGATAGGGGGCGACACGTTCGTCTCGCATGCATGCATCCTGTGATTAACGTGCATTAGCGTGTGGACCAGGCACGAAAATAGCCGGATCATCGGCACGTATTGGGAATACCTAATAAATTTCTTTTCGTGGCTACCTGCTCCATTTATGCCTGAGCTGGAGAAATAAAAATACGTGGTATAAGCTGCCTTTATTGTGTACGAATGGAATTATTTTTTAAGAAAAAAAAGATCCTCAAAGATTGTATCAAGTGAATTGGATTCGCCACCCACCTCTATGCTCACGTTGGGTCGTTTGGGAATCTTAAGAATTTCTTGAAGGAACGATACCAGCTATGGTGGGATATATTGAATGCGACAGGTACAAGGGCTGAAAACGTTGTCGATTCTATGGGGTTTCCAGTTACTTCGCGCACGAATCTTCATGGTCGACCTCTGAACGTGTGTTGTGGGTTCGTGTTTAAGTCGCTAGAGAATTCCTCGTAGCCCAGGTCGAGGTCTCGTATTACCTTAGCTGTCCTTAGTATCATCCCTTGTCGTTCTCTTAGTTCTACCGAGCAGAGTTCCCCGAAGATAAATTCTCAGCTTCTTCCGATAAAAGTATGCAGTTACGTATTTATCATAGGACCGTTCCAGTGGGTCAGCCTACTGCGAAACCTTCTAGAAGCTTCTAGACATATCTGGACGCTGTACCGAATCGAATGCTCGAATTCGCAAGTTCAAATAGCTCATTCGATCCAACTTCTCGATATACAGAGAGGTCCTGCTTCCAAAGATTATACTTATAATTCTACAGCCAACGTCGAAGGGATACATCTTGCTGTGTGGGAAACTAAAAAAGAAACAGAGAGAAAGCACGCAAGCAGTGGCAGAGAAGATACTGGCAACGGTAAACTTGGCGAAAGCTGTTGAGTTTCCAAAGAGAAGTATCCATTCCACGAACTAACCTAGAAGGAGCAAAGATATAAGAGCAAAGTGTAACCCTGCGCTACGGTATGATTATTGGTAGACGTAGAGCAGATAGTTTGAGGTTACGTTACCTGGTAAAAAGTAACTTTGCGTATAACGCGTCGTGACACACAGCGTCTCTTACCTCAAGCATACGAATGTATGTAAGTAGCGTGAAAAAATGTGTAATAAGCGTGCGCCATTGAGCGTAATAAAATTGAAATGAACAACGGTATTCCTAGTACTTAGAGCATCGGAGTCGTGACGCCAAGGTCGTAGGTCGGTGCGCTGCACCTTGCACCTCCACCTTCACGGCAGGAACCAGCGTGTCTGGCCTCAGGCGAGAGTTTGAAATTTAATACATGCGCATAACTCTGAGTGCATACAACGTAGCTGCTGCGGACCTGGTCTGGCCCGTGTGCCGTCTATCCACTGTCCTGCCCTTTTGGGGCTACCTCAAGCGAGACTCGAACAGTCTATCGATAGGAGCAGAATGCCTCCCCCATAAACTTCCCTAACCGTACCCATCTCTAGACAGTTCGCTATATACCGCATAACGTAGGCAGGAGGGTCCATTAGGTGTAAATCACTCGAATGTGCCTGGCCGTAAATGTCAAAGTCGACAGTTCGCGCCCGGTCTGGTAATCGAGGTCGATAGGACATGCTATTCTAAATCGAGACACTTGTCCCTTATAGGTTAGGTCCGACCAATTTTAATCCAACGCATCTCGTGCCAGACTGACTGGTACAGGTGAGTGAAGCTCTGCCGTGGTACTGTACCCAGTGCAAGCTCAATAATAAATAGTGGGTAGCACCAGGAACCCATGTGTAATGCTCGATTGATTGAACTTTATCGTTGTTCAAAATAGCCAGAACAAAAGGCTTCTAGCTGTAGGCTGCTTACTTAACGGTGGCATTGTCGGCATTGAAAGGGCCGAGTACCGAGGGCACGTAACGTGGAAGGTTTAGTAATGGTCGTACGTGTAGCATTACTGAAGTCCACGTTACTTGTTATTTCCAAAGGTCATAAACGCACAGGCTGAACAGTATTGGTACGGGTTAGTTTGCTTTTGCTTTACGACGTCTGCGAGTTTAAATGATACGTGACTTCGCCATTGTATCTTTTTTTTTCACCGACTAGCTCTGTCTTCAGTTTCTGATCTCAGAATTATTATTGGAATAGGAGACTAGTCTGGCAAGACGAAACGTCCCTTAATTTTTGTCTTACGGAGTTATAGGTGTAAGCACCTAGAATATCAGAATCACCCATGGCAAAAGCTGCGAGTAGAGCGTGACCAATGGAGGGCATAAAGCACTGAATTGCTGGCATTGATTGAATTGCAGCTCTGACCCTCGCCATGAATTTGCATCCTAACCTGCCTCAACTCTTTATATTATTCTCGTCCGACACAAATATATATATATATATATATCGGATCAAATACTTTACTATTGAATGTATACGATTGGCCACTGCAACGATTAGAATTCCGATCGCCAGCCCATCATAAGAATCGTTGGCCTCAAGTATACAAAGAATAAAAAAATAAGATCAAGTCTGAATGTACATGATTGGCTACGGCAACGATTAGAATTCCAATCACCGGCCGACCATAAGAATCGTTTGATTCAAGCATACAAAGAAAAAAAAAAGATAAAGTTATTTCCAATGTTTGAATAAATTTTTGAAAATCTCGAAAAATCCTCACGATACGAAAACAGTTTAATTATTAAATCATCGACTGAGTTTTCAGAGGCATTCCACCGAGATAAGGAAATAGCATGCTGTTTACATAACGTGAACAAAGCAAATCCCGAGGACAGTGACGATAGGAGGCTGGAGCGACGTGTTTTCAAACACCGAAGGTGTCGCGGAGCTGCCAGTCGCGCAGAATCTTAATTCCCAGGAGTCACAGGGATTATTTTGCCAGCAGTCACGATATAACAAAGTACCAAGAATCCCCGTGTACCGGGAACAATGATTTCACGACGTTAGTTTCATTCGAGAACGAAGATATACGAAACAATATACGGGAAAACTTGATGGTCAAGCAAACATTAAATCTCAACTGCGCAATGAATTTTTAATATTAGTCGGTATCTTCGGACTCGATTTTCTGAATTCGATACTCCGAGTCCTATACTCGTACAGGTCCTGCTAACTTATGTAGACAATAAATGACCGATCACGGAAGAGAGTTCTAACAGTATATACATATATATACGAAGCAAGCGCCAGAATTATTATCGATCTCTATTGGAGTACAAGTTAACGCAGTAGCCAGTTAGTTAAGACAAGCAGTTAAGTAGAAATGCACTTTTATCGGATAATCTTAACAACGCGGAATCGTACTCGGTGGCAGCAGGGGTCGGCGTTACTATAGCCATCGCCAAGAAAAGCCACTTTACGAGCGATCTGATCCAAAGTCTAACGGCATCTGTCGCATCAAAATCCTTAATCCCAGCCAGTGGCACGGAGGTACTTAATTGCCCAGAGGCGGCGGCGAATAATGTTTGCACCGCCGTACGCCGGCACGATGCTTCGCGATAGATACGATTCCTTAAGGCGCTATCGGTCGACGCTGCCGCCGCCGTCTAGAACAGTTTACCTCCACACGAGAGCAGATCCCGGAGATACGTGGTGCAGGAGTCCATAGCACGAGCGGATGGTAGCTGCGGTGCTTTGAAAATCGGTCCCTATCACTCAGCCACGCTGACACAATAAATATCTCTATACTTAAAGTTTACGACAGCCGGCGCAGTCGAGGACGTCCAGCAAGCAAAGTAGAAAATAGCCTCGGCCGCTACGTGAACTATGAGAGTCCGGAGTGCGACGTACCGAGGTAAATAAAAAGTCCATAACTTTTCCGAGCGCGAGGGAAGCGTTTGTACAGGAGGGTGTGGTAATTCCCCTTAAGGGATGATTGCTCGTTCGAATGAGAACTAGCCTTTATGTACTATATCCTATATTGCGCGTGTACACGTATACCATATGCAACGTACATTGTACCCGGGTTACAGCGCGCAGTGCATCGCGAAGCAGGAGGCCAAGACAGTGCAGCCTCGCATGTAAAAGGGAAACTGCGTAGCTGCACTACATCCTCATATTGCACCGGTAATTGGCTTGCATTGTTTGTTCACGGCTGGAGGAGTATGTTAACATCTTCTCCTGTAGGCCGGGGTGCTTTCACCTAAACTTACCAGGTATTTATCATTGTAAATGTCCCGCGAGGCTGCTGAAGCGATACGATACGATATCGTTGCGCCGTCCGGGGTCGACGCGTGCATTTCTCTATTATGCCAAGACCTGATAGACCTGGATAGTCCTGGTTACGCTGACTGGGTACCAGACGGTAGGGTAAAAAGGTGTTATAGAAATTTTTTCGTTATGCCACTCGCGGACTCCTAACTAATTATACTTGTCGTCGGGATGCATTATGCAACGAGAACGAAGCTCGGGAGGATCTTTGTCTGCCGGAGACCCCATCCTCCTACACCCTCTTCTTGTTTCTCTCATTCGATCTCCTCGTCTTCTTCTTACTCGTACTCGTCCTCTTATTCTCGCTCCTGAGAATGTATCGGCTCGCGTGCTTACAACTCCCCGGTGATATTTAGCCATTAGCGTCGCGATGCACACGAAAGTGGCTGCGTACGCTATTTATTGAATCGCATCGAAAAATTTCTTGGTGTTGCGTGCGAGGGGCAATGAAATGAGAGAATAAAAAAAAAAGAGGCTTCGGCAGTCAGTCCCTCTTCTTCTCCACTGTAGATGGCGATCTCACTGTCTTACCATGGTGGCGGTTTCTACCCTAAGGCTTTGCTGAGCCTACTCAACGTTTCCGCATATTGTTCCTTGATAAATGGGAAAAATGTTTAAATGCACCTAGCTCGGTGCACCGGATCACGATTATATTGTTATACGGAGGTACATAAACCGCTCTATCCATTATGGCGAATAAAATAGAGATGTATTGTCTTTACGCGGGAAGTTGTATGCCTTCGAGGTACAACGCCATTTATTACTTACCCGTAACAACTGGGTTCGCTCGTGGGACTCTTGTCCAGGAAACATGAAATCATATAAGCCCGTGGTGGTCTTCGATTCTTTGATCATGTGCCCGTGCATTTTGCATTTTACCAGTCACTCGCATTTCTCATTATATTCGTTCCCGTCTATCGATGTAACCTTTAGGTTAGTTTTGCCTCTTTGTACGCGTTAGACGACCCGATACGGATGGTACGTCATATCGCACTGTGGGTACAGTGAAATATATTACTTCTTGGGTACCGTGTAGAGAGGCTGACGTCGAACTCTTATATTTATAAGGTCTTTGGATTGCTGTGGTATTATCGTCAGTGTGCTTCTGGAACGCGTCACTTTCATCGGCACGACTAAAGACAATAGAGCGAAATTTTATGTGGCTAAGTAACGAGCCACCGTATATAGTATACTTCTATGATAATGTGGTACGATAAGAGTTTTCTGTCCCTTTTAATTACTTTCACTGTACGAACGACTTGCCGACAACGAGAATTGAAGTTAATTAATTTTTTTCCTCTTGTTTGACCATTTTAGTCTCGCTGTCGAAAGCTTCTTTTTCTTTCATCCGTTCTATATATAATGATTGCCTAACAGTTCTAATTAATTAAAAACCTGTCGGATTCTCTCCTCTCGTTCGTAGACTTTAGTCGCTCTCTTTAACAATGGTCCTGGGGGGGAGGGTTTGTATGTCTTTTTTATCTTAAACGGTTCCATCCCTTTCCCCAGGAGCAATTCAGGAGCAATTAGCCATTTGCCGAACGAAATCCAATGAGGCTCAGTGGGCCATCACGGAACTACCTATATACTATAAGGAAGCCATCGAATAGGTATACAATTCGGAAGAAGATTGACCTCGGTTAATTTACGATCCTGGAGTTGTACAGTCGCGCTGGTTCTCGCTGAATGCCCGTTAAAGACACTTAAAATTCCGTGGCGTGAAATCGAATGGACTTGGAGTACATACCCGGCCGAGAACGAAGGACAAAGTGCCGGGTGTCCGATTCAAAGAGAATTCCGAAAATATAGAGCGTGGCACGTCGCAATTTATGGACGTTCCGTCGCACTTAATGTGTATCGCGATGCGTTTGCCCAATAACTTTTACCTTCTGAACCTCCTTTTTTTCTCTCTCTAGACTCAAACTCCTTTCCAGTCGTTCTCCATCCCCTTGAGCACGACAGTCGTTTCCTGCGTCGGCACGCGAATGGTAGTTGATGGCGACGTGGACGATGCTCGCTGTTTCGCTGTATATAAATATAACCTGGAGGAACTTAAATAGGTTCGGAGAAAGGAATGCGTTCTTGTCGAGCTTGTAGTACGGTGACTGACCTAGAAACACATTATCGCGATATGTTCTGCACGCCGACCCACTGACATGACACGCCCAGCAATACGATCGGATGTTCTACGTTTAATCAACATTTGCCAAGAACCAGAGTGCTCGCACGTCAGTCAGTACAGGACATCTTGATACCTGGGGTAACTTAGCACGGAGTAAATTGAGTGGTTGGACGTATACAGTTTAATATTAGCGACGCGATTGGTTCGATTTAGCAATAACTTTGATATTTATAGTGTATAAACTTACTCATAGTTCTTGTAACCCGCCATTGTTAATTATCTCGATTGACGTATATTGTTTTGAATTTTCGATAAGACTCGTTCTCTGGGTGTACCGCAATCGCCCGAGGATAACGCCAGGGAACACGCCCGTGTTGGTATCTTTCGCCATACGTAAACTTTTGAGCGAGTGCCTAACCGCTTCCGAGACTAGTAAGCACTATAGCGACTCTCGGTGGTTGGTTCGTGGGTAGGCGGGTATATACGTGCTGAGCAATGATAAATTTGTCATCGTCCTAGGAAATCTACATAGAGGCACAGACTCTTTGAAGATCGGAAAACCACGATTATATTAAATCAAGATGCAGTTAACTAGGTGCTCCCTCATAAAGCGATACAGTCCGTGCGCGCGTCTTCCTCGTTGTTGTCATCGTCGCCGTGGTGGCGCTGTTGGCGGCTTTAATGCGGGAACGTTTCTTGATATAAACACTTCCTGCGCTGCTATTTATCCATATGATTTTACCTTGCAGATCTTCGCGACAAGGTCGTGGCGGTAATAGAAGCTTTTGTTAGATACAGATTGAGGAATATCAATGACGTAAATACAAGAATCATATTGAAATAATATATATGTATAGTATATGAACTCGAATACATTGCTTAATAACCTACAGTATATTTCTCACAAGTGAAACGTACAGTGAGCCTATTGTCCGCCTTAGCATTTCGTTTCATAGCTGTAAATGAGCAGTACGAGAAAAAAAAGAGGATAGAAAGAGGGACACGTATGGGTAACATTAGAAACGCATAGATTCGATTAGGTCTCGTGGTAAAAAAAGGAACCCGTTGAATTTTCATGCGTGATTAAAGACGCTGAGAGGTCTCCTTTGTGAGTTGTACGATTCCTGCCAAGTCCATAATTAATATCAGACAGGAAGGAGGTGTGAGAAGAGTCGGAGCTGGCAACTGGCCAATTAAAACCCTGCAACATCCCCGTCGTTTTAAGGAGGAATATTTAGATTCTGCATCTGGCCGTATACCCGGGGTAATTTGATTGAATAAAATGAGACTTCGAATCGGCAGTTATTCGTTTAACGAATGACTTCTTTTTCTTTCTCTCTTTGGTGGCCTCTGTGCACCAGGCCAAGATGGCGGTTACGGTTGACGACGGTGGTTGCGGTGGTATCTCTCGAGTCGCGTCTAACGGTAAAGTCGCGCGTAGCAAGTGCGTAGGTACCTTGCCTATCTCGCCTATACCTACCTGAGCACCCAGCATTCGCAAAGTAACGGAGTTAATTAAAATCTGTAAGGATGTTTTGTAAATCCCTTCGGTCGCGGCCAACCATTAGTTACTACTACCTCGTGAGCGGGTAGCGAAGGCTGGTCGCGGCGACGCCGACGGGCCTTCTTCTTGCACGGTTCCGCTGGGTGGTGCGGTAGAAAAGTTTTGTACGGCGCTGCTAATCTCGTCCCGGTAATATATTATTCCGTGGATTCTGTTTATGATTAATCTATTTCGAGAGCCAACGGTACCGGAATAGCATTTTCGGTATATTATTATATAGACTCCGCGCTGACGTTTGCTGCTCTCTCTTCTACGTGCGATCAAATAAATAGCAGTCTAAAAACGTTCCGCTGAATGATGATTAGGCTATTTGCATCGCTATTTTCGCTGCTTGACTTTACCTCTCAAAATAATAAAACCCATGGCACATTGTGCCGATCGGTTCCATACCTCCGTAGAAATCGGAGATGGACCACGTGCCATGGGCATCCGACTCCGAAGCGACGTCTAATCTCTATGGATGACTGAAGATGTTACCCTATACATGTTTACGTAGATATGCAGCCGTTGTTATAAATATGATATTACGAGTGTATACAACATTCGCATTGCATAGCCATTCCGTATTCATTGCTAATCGCACATCGTACGAATCCTGTGCCTTCCTATGGAATTGACAGGCGAATGGTGTCTCGATTCATTCTAACGTCATGCCAAGTATGTCACCCGTACGTCTGTATTTTCAAGCAAAGTAACTCGATGCTATCTCGACCGCTGTACATTTCGTACACGAGGGAGTCTCAAGGCCACGGCAGTGCTTTACGAGGGATTTCGTTTGTCCCGAAGCGGAGCAAAAAAGGAAGAAGGGAAACAGAAAGAAAGATGTAGATGGGGCACACAAAATGATCTCAGAGAAGAATCGAATCCAATTTGCCATTGGAAATGCGAAACTTTGCAATTTTAAAGACGCTGGAAATACAGTGCAAATACCATAGGCAGTTACAAAAAAAAAAAGAAAATAAATCTCGAAGAGTACAGACCGCCATAAATTTCTTCTGTATCACATGTTTGACTACTATTTTCTTTTCCGTCTTACTTCTCCTCTTCTACTATCTCTCTCTCACTCCTCTTATCCAGCAAAAATTCCAATTCTGTCTTCGTCACCTTTCTCACATTTTTCTCTGCTTCTTTTTTCACCGTGAAATAAATTATTAAGAACGCCACATTATTTCTTAGAAGATAGGACCCTTCGCAACCCATACCAAAGAGAGGTGCCAGTAAGGTAAAGCCAAGGCAGAATACCCAAGGCAACATCGTCCTGTAGCAATTCTTCGCCCTTACCGCTTTACGAGACTACTTTCAAGTAATCGCTTTTATCGCGTGTCCAAAGCTACACGGTATTAGCCCAGTAGATCACATCGCAAACGCCCGTTTAACAAAGAGAGTAAGAATGAAAAAATGCAGCTGAGCAGGCTACTTACCGTGGATGTTCTTTCGGTGTACCAGCCCAAGAACCTACCACATTCCCTTACAAAAGATACGAGCAAATTCGTTACCCCGATGTTTCGTTCTGATCTTGCTATCGGCCAGGTCATTACTCATTCTTGAGCCGCCCCTGCGTTCACGTGGTGTTTTCAAGACCACGCGCACTGAAAGCACCATCTTCTCGCATGGCAGTCATCGCGCGTTGCGATCTTTGGACGATTTCTTTTTTTTTCAATTTAAGAACACACTTCTCTTGCACTTGATGAAATTTTAAACGATACACTACATCGTTCTAATAACACGTATTATCCGGGACGTTCTCCTCCGTCGGTAACGATTTATTGTGTGTCAAGGGTGGTCGGGTGGGGGTAAATCGGGCCTCGCCCGATGATAGTTATTTTTAACGTTTAAGAAGAATAGAGTTAGGTACCGCTACTTCGTGTCGCAAGTAGGTACTACACGATAAACAAGTACACGTACCATTGTAGTCCTTCTAGGATCTTGTAGACACTATACATATTGTACAAGAAGGCACGAGATCCTGTTGTACGCTTCTTTTTATTGTCTATCAATACCCCTGGTACACGGAACGTGTAGAATTGAGCCTTAGGAAACAAGTTCGCTTCTACAATATCCATTCACACTGCCGCGCTACTGCCATACTGCTCTATATTGATAGCGATCTATTTTTTTTCTAAGTGAAACACGTTCGTCGAAGACAGAAGCAGGCACGTAAATATTATTTAACCAATGGCAGGTATAACGGGCGAATCTCCAGCCCGCTAAATCCGGCTAATACCGACCGTGCTAGGTCGTATATAAGCCAGCATTGTAAATTATAACGTGAACGCCGGTGAGCATAGGACTGTACGTAAGCACGTGCTACGGTAGTAGTTTTCATCCGCGAACAGGAGGAACAAGGAGGATCCTTATGTAGACTACCGATCGCTGCCACGGGATCGATCGTTAAAGAGTGATTTTGCAATATCGATTCTCGATAATCGATTATCGACACGAAGCTTTCTCAAAGTTGTCTCCATTGTTGTCTATTGGCTCGTGTTAAAGGAGGGACGAAGGGATGGCTGATCGTTAGGAATTTTTATAGGATCGATATTATATATATACGAATGAAGTCTAATGCTGCGGAATCGATCGATGAATAATTATTGAGATAATCGATACTATCGTAGCTACAATGCAGCCACGATAACCGGCGCGATCGCATCTTACATACTTGGGTCGCCTATACGATCCGTGTGGCTTGTGGACGTATATGCACTTGGCGTATGTATATTCGTGGCACATAGGTATGTGTAACGCAGGCTCGATCTTACGTCCTACCATGGTATCCTGGGGCCAACAAGAATAAAAGCTGCGCGATAAATTGACAAAAATAAAGGACGCACGCCTATGCGTTCCGGCCCTGGTGCTGCCCCCTGCAATCACGCGCTATATTTACCTTCCTGTACTTACGACCGTACATGCGCGAGTATGTAGAAAGATGTTCACACATGTCAGGCACCTCGTGTGCACGTGTGCTTGATTTCGTTTATGTGTCCGTAACGCCTCGTGCAGCACGTTAAGCGCGTAATATGGGTTAGGTCAGCGTTTCCAAAGTTTACAGCCACGAGGAACGCGACCTCGATGGGTACGGCTGGCTTCTTTTCTTTCTTTCTGTCTTAACGGCTTTTCTCTCTCTTTCTTTCCTTACCGAAGTTACGCGGCAAGAGAGACAGAGTTAATTCGATATACGTCGAGAATGCAAGGATTTGTAATAAGGTTAGGGGTGGCAGAGGAGGCCAATGATTTACGGGATTATTTGGACAGACGCCGTCGGGTAACGTCGCCAGGGGGCAGCACGAGGAGCTGCGAGGAGTCGCGAGCGAGGATTGAAAAGAATCGGCTGGCGGAAAAGGGAGGCACGAAAGCAGGACTTAACGCGAGGCTCAATGGAGCCACGTTTCTGCTTCATACAATTTGTTGTTATTCAAAAGTCCAACATGCTGTGATAAATGGAGCGCGGTTCTCTTAACTCGTGACATTGTGCGCATGCGCGACACTCGCTTGTGCCTTTTCTTTTTTATTCTTAGATCCGGTAACTTTTTGTGCTAGCGGATTATACGGTCGTGTACCTCTATGAGAGTTCTGGGTAAACTTTCATACTTTTTTCTTTATTACAAGATTTTTATTTGAAAATTATTCACTAAGTCGATCGTGCCTTGTACTGTAATTTATTGAAAAACACAGATAGTCTGACAAATTGACGCCTAGGACGCTTTTTTGAACGACTTTCCGTTTCCGGCGCGTGGTGTCATTCTAAAATAATATCGTCCGACTGAACGATCAGGATCAAAATTGAATCGATCCTTCGGAAGCTGCTGCGATAATACTGAATGTAAATATGGGTGAAAACTTTCTTTCTTCGGTTAGATCATTCGATCTTTCTCATTTCAAGATCTCATATTACACATAGATCCTTGAAGTTGCAGGCGTTTCTCCCGTATTTCTATGTAGCGACAAGACGATGAACAGTCTGGAGAATGAATTATGCAGGTATACCTAGATGGCTATATTGTATACATGTTATGTGCTACTGTATAGAAGCGCGTCGGCGTGGGTGTTGTCAAAGAGAAGAGTGTACGAAGATTGTGTCATGATGTATGAAATAGTAAAAAAGATGAGTGAAGAAAAAAAGATGAAATTGTTGTGAAAAACACGACGTTCACCGCTTACGCACGGGTCGCGGGTTGCGATTTCCCAGCCGCATACCTCGGCCGAAGGATTTGGTCGTGGTTCGCTGTGTTATTATGCTTGCTTTTACGTTCCGCGCACGCATTCGCATTCGCCAACCCACGCGAATACCCGCCCCCTTTAACATCGAGGTATTCGCGTGATTTATGAAAGCGTCGGTTATATTTAACAGCATGTTCGCCGTTGAAGACATGCCTTAGGCGGCGAACAGTGCGAACTGAGGGGGACCTATGTCACGCGACACGTAAACGCAGCACTGAACTTCAATTGGGTGATTACTGATCACGTATGAGCAATGGTAATTACCATTGTAACACATTATATCTAGAGCGTATAACTTTATTAAATTCTTTTTTGAAAACATTTTACGACTACGATATCGTGCGTGGAATCGTCGACATTATTTTAATGGTCACGCAATTTAGTCGACAGATGTCACTAGCTGTAACGAGAAAGCCATCAAAGTCCGATTTAAAGGAGTTACATTTTATGATCTATAAATCTTATCGATCGTATAAATCATATAACGGCATATATGTAAAGATATAATAATGATTAGTAATGAATCAGGATGGTATCAATTTTTTTATTTTTTTTTGTTATGCATAGATAATTTTCAAGCGACTGAAATTCATACGTCCGCTGTTGTAGTGTCTTTTTAATTCGTTTAATCCAAAAGTGTTTACGTTTATGAGAAACCTAATTTAATGAAATGATCCGTTACTGTGATATAAGTATCGAGATGCCCGGAGGCTGACTTTTTGTTTTCGAACTGAGTCAGATTTTTGACGTGCTGATGGTCAACGATTCTCTGGTATTCGTACCATGTAGAACCCAAGCTTAATACCTACCGAATACCATAAAAGTCGATGCCTCAAGTATCAATGATATTAAGGCGAAATTACAAAGTAGCTAACATCAGATACCCATGTTATAAGACCGCGCGACAATGATTCTGCGTGACCAGAAGTTTTCAGACTGCAAAGTGACGCCGAAAATTGATAATCGAGAGACCAGTTCCGTTTATAAGTGCATCACGGTATGCCGGTCCAGAGTGCATGGCACACTTTCCCAATTTCACGTTGTTCTACCATGTCCCAAATGGGATGATAAAGTACGATTGGGTTACCCGATTATATTTTTTGTTCGAAGAAATCAGTCTTGTACTTTCCTCATTGTCATTCTTAGTGTGCAAACAAGGCGAAAACATTATGGAAACTCGAAAGCCTGCGTATCCTAGATAAAATACAGAAGTAGAAGCTGCGGAAGTATTCCGGTTCTAGAGTCTGAGGCAGAGGCCTCAACGAGTGCCTATCCCGGAGATCAGTCGATGAGTCGAAGAGTCGTCGTTTACGAGGAAGTTCACCTTGGCGAAATAAGGTGGTGGGCAACCTGGGGTTATAGGGGTTCTATGGGGGCCTCACCACCGGCAGACAAGGACTTCGGCTCGTTGCTGGTTCTCACATGGGGGGATTGGCTGCTGCCGGTAGTCCGCGTCGGTGGTTCGTTATCGGGCATCGGGCCGGGTGCACCGGCCTCATCACGCCTTTACGTTAGCCTCTCTTGCTCGGCAGAGCATCGCGATCCCGGTTACTGGTTGGCTGACTGGCTCACCGGCTGACTAGCTGGCTGACTCCGTTGCACTGTTGCTGCTTGCTTCGAAGCATCGATACCTATTCAAGTTATGCAACTATGTAGATCGCGATAGGGACTTTTCGAGGTTTTTAATAAGAGAGACGAGTGGGAGGAATGTCTTCTCTCGTGTAATATTAAATCAATCTTACTTGATTATCTCACTGGGCTTGGAATATATTTTTAAAGGGATTTTAGAGGGACAGAGGGAATGCAAAGAGGCTCAGGACTCATTATGGACCCTGGGGGTTGATCGCTCTTTAATTGGACCTTTTGCGGACGCGGCACGATCAGACGGCACGCGGCTATCTAACGAAGTATGAACGGCTAATTAAAATAACTGATGGCACATTCGCCATGGCACGTATGAAGAGATATCCCGACTGATAGGATCAGCATCTTGGGACAAAACAAAGGAATGTCGTGCAGGGCTGTAGTGCCATTGCGAGACTCAAAGTGTAGGGTACTTCGAAAGGTACAGGCTTGTATGGGATTTATATGAAGCTGACATTTGGTAAAGAATTAACTGATAATAAATAACGAGTCTGCATTAGAAATTGTTGAGGCCCTGCGTAACAAGAGGATTTCGAAAAATGAATTCAATTCGAAGGAATACGTATTCAGGGGTCAATGAAGACATACATCTTTCGAAATTGTCACGAGTACATTAACCCTCTTCGCAATCGTCTATCTTACCCAAGATGATGCGGCACGATCAATTAATAAATTGATTACCGGTTATACGTATTTGCCAATCATGCTTACTGGCCTTGCGGCAATTCAGGTTACCGACCTTCCCATCAAACACCGGTAGAGACAATTTGAATCTTGATCCGCGGATCAGCCTGCCACTCTTAATTCATCATTAATATCGATTATCAAATTCTTTTTTCTTTATAAAAATTTAATTATGAACGTTTGCACGTGTGAAGATTTTTCTTTGAGATCATTTGATAATTTTGAAATTTTCACGTTTTAACAGTCACAGTCTATAATTACAGTCTGACCACGAGTTTAACGTGTCCCTTTTTTTTTGACAGTTCGCATGCTGCTCTTGACTAATCACACGTGGATTTTCATAAAATTATAAAAATATACGGTAACATAGAAAAATGAAAAATTCAGCGCAAAATCATGCACACGTGTATTTCGTACTAAACGTATAGCATGTGTAGCAGGGCCACGTGTAGCTTGCTAGAGACTTCATGTTTTTCGATCTGTCAAAAAAAAATACCGAACACGTGGACCGGCTATACGTTATTACTACGTAGTTACGATTCTGTATATCGAGCCGCTGATAAATCAAATAATCATAATTCTCGGAGGAACAACCGATCAAAAGGACTCGATTCAATGGCGGACGAGATACGTGGGTGAACCGCGTGGGCACTGTGGGTCCTCATGAAAGTACAAAACTAATTTACGCATTGCCATGGGAGCCTCGAAGAGATGAGAAAGTTAAAGGTCAGAAGCCTCGATAAACTACTTGACTGTGTAAAATCGATTTGGCACGGCTGACATTAGGGAGTATTACCGATCGAAAAAATACGATTGGCAATGGCATTCCGTCATATAACGAATTCTCTAGTTGCGATTGATCCAATGAGAAACAAATAAAAAGAAACAAATTTCCGATCAGTTTCAAAATCCTGCATGAAAATTTTATTTCTTCAGTTCTTGACGTGCATTCGATAATACGTTAAATAACCAACGCGTCTAATCATCTACTTAGTGTCATCCAAGTATCGTGATATTACATTAAGATTTCAATAAAGTGTAATAATAATAAAATACAGTTTTAAAAATACCGAAAATTCTATACCCTATCCCATGTCTTAGATTATAATGCACTACCGTTGTATTCACAAAGGTAAAGTTATATACTGTAGTAGAAATAAATATTTCAAATGATCCTGCCTGATACTTCCGAGTACAATGCTACTGGTATATATATGTATATACAAAATGATAAGAATCTTTAAATGAAACAGTCGCCAATTAATTATCTATGTAATTATTTACATTAATAATTAGAGACAGTCGTGCATGGTAATTACATGGAAAATAGTACGATTTAAGATAATACAAGTATAATATTACAGTCTGCGTGTAACTGGTTTCTTAATAAGCCGTGACGCTTGCGTTCCCTGAAACGTGAACTCTGCCATAAATTCAATGATTATGTCTACCCCATTTTTATCGAGGTTTATGGTGTCGCGTGGGCGAGCGCGACGGTCCATGCGTCAATTCCCATATCCTGGCATTTGAAAACGCATCTTTAGAGTCTGGCGTCTGCCGCGCTATACCGTCAGGATTGTGTAGGTTACAGGTACCGTTTTCAGGGTGGGTCCACTGGATAGTAAAAAGCGGATGAGTCAACAATGAAATCATACAAGGAGCCCCGTACAAGGGTGTGTTTGGATACTTATGTCATAGAAAATGTCGGAATGGAATAATACCGAGAACATAAATCGATCTCGTTCCTCTGCTGGAGGGAGAAATATTAATGTAAAGGTCAGTAGGGTTTAAGCACACTACGTTGGTTAACCGAGCTCGTAAATTGTAATCGACGTAATTGGCGGCGATAACCTCAAAGTATGCGAGCGCAAATACATCTGAATGTGAAAATGTAAGTGACTCTGCCTAGCGTGAATTTACGAGAACGAGTACCACGTAAAATTTGCCACGTACGTAAGTAGCTTCTACTTACAGCAGCTGCCTACTTTTACCACCCGCTTCTAATAATGGCGGCTTTATACCCCGAGGGCCTCGTCACTTCTTTCTATTCCGTGTCCCTCACTAATTGCAAGTAACGGCTTTTAATTCTAATCGTGATTAATAGTGAATTTATTAGCAGTCCCGAGCCTCTCTAGTTAACCCCCGCAACACGACGGCAGGGTCTCCCACAAATTACAGAAGTCACCGACTGTCCCCTCCGGAGGATCTCACGATTTCAATGAATTTTCCGCAAAAGTGGTAACGCACCAGCAGCATCTCCCGAAGCCGCCAATGCACAATGGACCAACCAAGATCGCAGGTAGGAATGCAAGTGTTCCTAGGCCTCGTCCATCCCGACTGAGGTTGCTCTATAATTCATACTTTCTTAGCCGGCAACGCGGCCACGGGCTTATAAATTAGGATCCGAGTGATAAATTAACAGGGATCCGATCGTTGTCCATTACCTTGGAAGGAGCCGGAAAAAGGTAATTAATTGAGAAACAGGAGAATAATTGGAACGGCATTAAACAGGCGGTAGGGGTAGATCGAACGATGGCCCTGCAGGGTAATTAGGTATCCTTTAACTTCTGTGACACGTACTTCTTAGTGCACTCACTTTTACCTACGAACCAAGCCTGAAATCTTCCTGCCTCCTAAGCGCTCGAAGATGGAGACATTGATTAATGTTACGTGGACCACGGAGTGGGTCACAGCGCCGCCATTAGTCTTGGTTTTCATCTCCATTATAATGTCACGCATGCAGCTAATCCCGCAACCATTCACACCACGTTACAGAGTCTTCGGATGCGACAAAAAGCTTCGTTTACCAGCTGCACGCGCAGCCAGCTGCATGGCCGGTGATTTTGTGCCGCAGGGTTGACGACGTCGACCTCGGCGCTGGTCTTGCACCGAGATCCTTGAGGGAGGGTAAAGAACTTAATAAAAATTTAAGAAAAAAATTTTCATTAATCACTTAATAATACAATACGTTAATTACAATGTGTTACTCTTTGCTTCGTAATCACGTGGTATCCTTCTTGTTTCACCTTGGCTCTTGAATATCTTTATTAACGCACTTCCACTCTCTAACTGGCCGTATGAACATTTATGAATTACATTCTCTGCGAATACGTCGGCATGAATCACTCGGCTTAAAGGCAAGTTCACACAATCATTACATCCAATATCTGAGTAATGATCGGGACCCCTTGTGTGGTCGCTACCGTTTTGCGTCTCGATCAGTTCTAGAGTTTGGGTCATTCGATACGCAGTTATCATTATGCTCCTTAGCGGAGTCAAGGAGCTAACGTGGACTTAAGGGTGCGTTCCCAACGATGGAATGATCCATATATTTTTTTTCATACAAAAATTTAATACGTTTTCGTCTCTTTAGCAATTATGAATTTCGCTTTATTCAAGTGTATTTATATTGAACGGCCACTTAACCTATTAGACACTTCCCGATTCCAAGTTACACACCGTACTGGTGTAGACACGACGAAGGACCATAGTCACGGTACTTAAATTCCTCCGGTTTATTATTTCCTAGTTAGAAATCTCAATGAGAATTCAAGGTAACTCTGATCTATCCCAAGAAAACCACGTGCTCATCGTGGTTAAGCCGACAGCTAGTTTCCAGGTGTGAATGCTCCTTAAGTATCCGATGCACGAGCGCCCAAGTCGTAATTCAATTTCACGCTCTCCTGCCCGTGGTTCGGAATGTTATCGTGCTCTAATCGAGTCCCGGTATCGCACGCATGTACGGACGTACCTACACCTATGACACGTTCGATCAAATCCATTGTATTTTTACGGGTCGCGTTGGGAGTTTCACAATCCGTAAAAGAAAAATTGCCTACTATTCCATCCACCTACAGTTTATACTAAGCGCAAACGGACACCCAGCTATATGTACTATAGCCAGGAGGGTTCCTCGTTAAAATCCTCCACACGACCCGATGGGCTATCGATTACGATCGCCGATCGTAATTCAACCGGACGCTAATTGCTCCTTCACGGACACGTTAACACAACCGAATTACAAATCGTGAACGAGTCTCTTGCACTATCGGTTCTTTTACCTCAAAGTTTTTTTTCTCGAGTATCTGCATACGTCCAGTCTCTTAAAGACAGCTAAGGAGAGGGAGAGGGGGTGAGGGGGGGGGGATGGGCAAAGCTAGGAACATCGATTCTCGCTCGTATTAAATGTCACAGTAATTACTTCCTTCCTCCCGAGAGAAAACTTGCCATTCCTATGAAAAATCATTGGTCGCTGCATTGGATACTTGACTTGATCTCAGTTTTGCATTAAGCTGCCATAACGAAACTTTACTGCTACTTTGCAACAGATTGGTTAGATCGAATATGTTTGTACATGTATCATAAATTTATATATATGTATATATGATAGATACCAGTCCACACGTGCACTGCTCCAAAGGCTTTTATCTTCCCTGGCGCCGATCATCTTCTCGGAGGAGTGTCGTGTCTCGACCTTGAGCCAGGTTCCACCGCGGATCGGCAAAAGATAAAGCAGAGGGACTCGCTGCCGGGAGGGCTTAATCTTCGTAGCCGCTATATACATATTTGTTTGACTAAGTGAAATGCCGTGTTCACCGTGGCCGCGTCAATTAACACACCAAAAATTGATATGTTGTTATTGTTATTATTCGTACAGATCTCTTCTATACCGATCTTCTCCTAGTATTACTTGATTTCCCGTTTTTATTTTATTAAAAAATTTATTGTTCCTCGCTAATCTTCATTTCGTTCCTGTTCTCGGAGTAATTTTTACTGACGTTCACATAGCAAGATCAGCCACACATATATACAGGGTGAGTTATCCTAGACTTTGAATTTGGATGGAATCTCCGTATGTATTAGATGCGTTATTCTCCAATTATATTTAGTCTAGTCACTTTGTATCTGTAATATTGGCAATCGTGCGAAATAACGGCTAGTGGAAACGTGCCGAAAAGATGCACGCGCCTCGTTCCCCGCTCGGTTGGTATTCGCGTTGCGCGCGAAAGTGACAACTGTAGGACTGAAACGCGAGCCGCCGTAATTCGTCTCACCCATAAATGAATTCTCTGGCACGCGAGATATAATAGGTGCGTGCGACCCAAAGGCAATTATACGCACGCCATCTTTCTTGCGCTTTGGATCGGCATAAGAAGTCGTTTACTTGTCGATTACTCTACATGTTTACTCTGACTGTACGTTTTCTTCGTCTGCTGCGTCTATAGGCACTTGGTTTATGTTCCCTGTGGATTCCAAGCACGCAGAACATCCTTCTGCAATGTCTATATCCACTTTCCTACGGTAAATTCAAGTAGATGAGTAGATAGACAGATATAGGTATGGATAACCTGAACTTCGAATAGGCGAATCCAGCTGCCATCTACCCTCCAGCTTGCAAGACCGCAAATCCTCGCCGAGAGTAATCACTCGGTTACGATTATTCCTGTGAAACGAGCAAAGTGAGGTTATGCAATCTTCGACAGTAGACAGATACTCGGTGTGCAATGACGATGAGCGATAATTCAAACGATATCGGCAAGCATTAATTCCCAGTGAAAGCGCGTCGATCGCATTTACCAATCGACTTCGTCGCAGGGTCCTTTGCACCCGTACAGCTGAAGCATACTATATAGGCGGATCAAAAGTCTGAATTTCCTATTGAAAAGTGGAATTGAACTTATGCAAATCCACCAGTCATTACGGGATTTCCTTGCTTGCTTATATTAGCTCGTGTTTCATTTACAACGTCTCCCGTGTCTGCTGCAGTGGTCTCTGGACGAAAAAGACACCGGAAGTGCGGCTTGAGTCGGTCGCGGACTTCTTACTTGCTGATTAAAACCCCGAAAAGAATAATTCTCGGAGTTTCTTACTGACAGAACGTGGAATGACTTTCACAGAGTGCGTATATCGGCGCGAAGGCGAATGCTGAGAGGCGCAAATAGGCGCGGCCGGAAACGTCAATTTCGTTAAGTTAATCCGCATCGCGTGTAATCGTTTATGCCCACGAATTCAATTTAACGCTCTTAACGTTCCATCCGCGAGGCGGCGGCAACTGAGATTTGTCAAAAAGATATAGTCGCCGCGACGCTTCTGACCCAATTTACATGTGCGTACGCCTTGTTTTAATTGAACGTCTCCGTGCAGCGAGAGAGCGAATCGACACGCGGGGCTCTTGTCGAGGAACGGAATAACGCTGCGAGCGAATCGCTTGGCTTGGGGAAGAGAATGAAAATCGAGAATACGCGGAGCAAAAACATGAAAGAAGATCAATACGATAAAAGTATTTAAAAAATCCACAAAGAGAGACAGCGGCGAGTAAGGTGAAAGATGCCTCTCGGCACGTGCTTGTCGCCGCAAAATCTATATCCAAATCTATATCTATATCTCTCTTTTTCACTCTCACTCTTCTTTCTCTCTTCGCTCTCCGAAAAGTTTTCCTTCCAGCCATACTTAATCTACAGAGACTTTCCAATGCGTCGGGCAGCAACGTATATGCATGCATACATACCAACATTCAAAGAATGAACGGTACTGCGTATGCTGAAAACAATGACAAATTATCTGCGAATTATTATTTTTCGGAGTTTTGCAATTTCTGTCGGAATTCAAGTTCTCGTAACGACTGAGTGAACGTTCTTAGAAACGGATCTTAATTTCTTTCTTTTCACTGCGAATATATTCTAAGCTTCTCAACGTTACCAAGCATATACCCATATGCGTTTAGGAAAATTCTTAAGAAAAAAAACTTCAGCGAAAAACTCGTAAATATTCATATTTTTGTTCCTTTGAAATTCGCTAGTGAAAATCGAAGAATTATGGTCAGACGCATGGTACGTTTATACAAAGTCAAAAAGCATCCTGGAATCAGTAAAATAAACTTAGGTAGGAGAACTGCCTTTTACATGCATATGTACGTATGTACGTATATGCATAGGATTATAGTATACTTAATACCTAAGTATATACATATATGTACCAACAGACTGCAGCTTTTACATTGGTTCTCTCATCTCACTGAGTTCACGTACGTGTACATACGTACGATCTCTGACGAGTAAACAAACCTAAGGCAGTTGTATACTCGCGTGCATACATCTTAGCACGCGCAAGAGTTTGTGCCGAGTTTGAAGTACGTGAGAAGAAAGCAGGATTAGATTACGGCTACTTTTCCTGGTACGGAATATACGCGCCATTTGGTATCGAAGTGGAAATATAATATTTTGTGTGAATCCTGCAACTTTATGGAAAATATTTTTATAAATTTTTCGAAATCTCTCAAATTTCATCGCGATGCATCAATCGTCTGAACTAAAATTATCATTTCGTCCAACGAGGATTAAATAACTACAGACCATAAGAATCGTGAGATCCAGACGCATTCCTATAAATAAACAGCAATCATATTAAAATCTGTCAAATTGATTAATAATGAATACTGAATTGCCAGAAATTCATTTATGAAATTCACAGGGATAACCTGATAAGGAACTCCAATGCACCATTGATATACCCCCGAGCTAGTCTATGCTCTCGAAACGTATCTCTGAAATAGGTAAAATGAATATTGATCGGCCCATGGGAATTTCCAGCATCGTCCATACCGATAGCAATGCCCACGGACTATTCAGTTAATCTGCAGTAGCGCTCGATACGTCAATTATGCCGGAACGCTAATATACGTCGGATTCTTTTTCCGTAACGTTGCTACTCGGAGTTAATAGGAGATTGTAAGTTACGGGTGCAAGCAATGGTTACGCTGGCCATATTACACGATGTTATCGTAGTCAGTGACATATCACGTGAGTAGGTACTCCCTCGTACACGCGTAATACCGAGGTAGAAGTTAACATGGTCGTATCTCCGTATTAATCTATACTTAAGCCGCCATAACGCGGTCCATTGTGACTGAGGCTAATGCGCATGCGCTGTGGAAAACTCACGGCCCCGCGGCAGTACAATATGCAAATAACAAAGAGAGGGGGATCATTGGTTTTCATATCACCTATAATCCGATAGGCATTTTAATAACAGTATGTAAAAAGGATTTTAAATCCAAATGATATATACACCCCTGTCCAAAAGTTATTGATATACCGATCCAGCCTACCATACTATATACGTAGGGATTTATGCGCATCTTAAATTAACGTGCCGAGTAATGGACGCGAGTGAGCATCACTCTTTTTTTTTATTATCCCAGTACCGTGCAAAGTGAATTAATAAAATAACAAACAAACAAATTTTTCTCAAGCTTTCATACTCTCCTGTACTCTCGGAACTGCAGTACCGACAGATTTGCTTGTTCGACTATATTTTTTCTCCGAGTCGACCTTCGTACTCGAGGTTATCCGAATGATATAATCGATAATTTTCACGATACAAAATTCACTGACAACATAACCCTATACTTTAGGAATACTTTGACTGCAGATTCCATTCGCTCTACTCATTTCCATAGAAGTCACGTTAATTACCGACAAATATGTATTTCCAGGCTGGCAACTCCAATGACGCCATTTTCAATGGCTCCCGTCTGGTGTTAACAACTCGTACAAAGAATGCCGCTCCTGACTTGTACGATCTGCAGAAATTAACGTTCCTCAGTACCTTTTACAATTAGTGCAACAATATTAAACGAGAATCTCAACCTCCGGTTGTTTGTTCGACGTCGTTCAAGAATTCCTTTGGAAATATATCTATATACGTATTGTACCAATGGCGCCAGTCAAGGTCCCGTTTAAAGTGACTGTACGACGACAATGATGAAAATGAAAATATCATCTGTATACATTATAAATACTGGCAGTCTGATCGATCGAGTTATGTAACCACGTCATAGCTTTGATTCTCTAATTGATAAGACACTGCAGTTGACGTGCAATCTTATTCAAACGTAAGATCGGACCTCCGATCGTTCCTGTGTCTGGCATCGCAAGCGCAGGAACTCCAGGGCCACCAGAGGCATAAGCCCTCAATTATAACGGCTCACGCGAAAATGCAGTTTAAATTGCAGGTTCACGTCACTTCGTTGCGCGAACTCCACGAGTGTCGGTTGAAATGATCCAATCAAATATTCCCAGCCCTTTTTTTGTGCATTTTAATTTTTTTCTGTTATCCATATCTTTCTTCCTTTGCTTCTTTCTGGTCCTGAAAGACACACCAGGACACCGTTATACGGGAATCACGAACGATTGAAACGGTAGATACATTATGTAGATGGAACGAAGTCATGATATAAAAAAATATGGTCCAGTTGTTTTCCTGTTTACGTGTAATGGGATATCATTATTGGCGACTGAAATCATCGGTGAGACGCTGGTTCGAATCTTGATAGGAATTTGTAAATTGATGGATGAACGTATGGATGGATGAAGCGAACGAGTGCATGAGAAACGATTGGCAGTTTCTATAGGGTTGATTAAACCTGCCGCGTTCGATGGCTTTAAATAGCAATGGGTAACTTTAAGCTATAAACATCTCTGTCGCGATCTATTGTTCACTGGGGACGGCAACGAACGGCCATAAGTCATTACACGTCAAGATGTTGATTATGATCTCCATTGTAGCCACTGCGTCGTGAGCATTGTTCGCAAACCACAGCCACCTGTAGTCCCTTCTATCCTGTAGCTAGTCAGTGCTTCCCCTTCGGTATTAGAAAGCCGCAGTCCTATTACTGGCAAGCAAACGAAAGAGAGGAGAGAGAAAAAAATCTGCCTTTCTCACGATCATAGGCGTTTACTCAAGGCATCCCAAGAACAGAAGTATCAGACGTCTAGATCCTGGCAGGATCAGCCGGTCTGCGAAATCCATAAAGAATTAAGCTACCGAAGCGTTTCTACTTGGGGTCATTGACCTTTCTAGGAAAAAATGGACTCGGTATCTTTGAGAATTGAAAATTAGAAAAGAACAACTTATCTTCGTATAGGCTTCGATCGTCGTGCAATTACCAAGACTTAATACAATGCTTATAGATCAATAGTACCCAAGTCCAAGTTAAAGCATCATCAGGAGAGTCTGTTGTATCGAAAATAATAATAATAAAGTGAGAGGTGTCAAAATTCAAAATAATCCTAGAGATCAAACCGTGAGCTCATCCGGAGAATGGCGAGCGTGAAAAGCAACCTGGCTAAAATATCTATAAAAGTTCCTCGTGTACCGTACACGTGTTTCCTGAAGATCGATTAAGCACTGTAGGTATATTGCTATTCGAAGAGTCGTGCAGCAGAGTCCCCGAGGAACTAGTCGAGCGTTCACGGCATTTGTTACGGGCGAAGGGAGACAGGAAGCAAAAAAAGTCCCTGGCCCGTACACGTGAGTATACATATATATAGGTTACATAGGGAGCACGGAGAAAGGGAGATCTCAAGAAAAAGACGTATCCCTTTAGTCGCGAGCTAAGCAACGAGAGGAAGACCCAAGGAGGATGGAACTTTTCTACGTTCACGCGCGAGCGAACTCACGCCAGGACAGTTCCCGCTCTTCTCGATATTGTCTATGGGTACCAGCCGCTTTGGTGCGTCCCATGTAATTTATGCGATTTTCTGGAATTTTTGGCGGAGGGCACTGCTTTATGGTGGCGCGTCACTGCGCCACCATAGCGGGGCTTAGGTATACCGGAGGGACCTAGAGGAAGAGACGGAGGACGATGAAGAAGAAAAAGAGCCGCCCGAAGTGAACTCTCTGCTTCGTATAACCCGTTGTGTTTCTCTACCTACTACCTCACGCTCGAGCAATTCCTCTGCGAACCTTTTTTTTTTTTGTGCAGATTAGAATGCTGCTGCGTCGAGCTAACACAGGGATTCCATTAGTTACTCTTGTCAAGTGCGTGATTGAAAAGGAAAGACCCTGTTGCGCACGCGCGATATAGAAGGTACGTACCTATAAAATCCAGACTAAGAAAGCTATCGAATGCGTGTCGAGAGGATCTTTCATTCATCCATACATTTTTTTTTTCTTCATTCTAGAAATTTCTCTGAAGTATTTCTCGCCCGTGACGGGAAAAATAATCCTTGATGGAATTGTTGGGAAAAAATGTATATTGTCGTGAACTTTTCGTTTAACGTGTATATACCTATAGCTACGTAAGGTATAAACGCAGATTAGTAAATACTTTGATATCGTTAGAAAACACTTTGAATTTTCCCGTACCGGTAGTCAGGCCAGTGATACCGGATGCAAAGGCCCCACTCGTTACTACAACATCGGGACACCTTTCGATTCCCAGTTTATTGGTTACCAGCAGCTGCTGGCGCAGTTAGAGGAGCGAGCTCCGGTCTCGCTCACGATGGTTTAGCAAACCTAATGTTATCTCGCATTGCCTCTATCTCTTTCCGCCGTCGGACCAACTTCTCTCAACCACTGTAACTTATCCGCCTACCTATCCTGTCCAGAGATAAGACCAACCTTCCACGGCTCTTACAGTTCTGGTAGGGTACCCATATCCACCAACCAATGTAATTTCGTCCAGACCATTTTTCGGACTTCGAATATGGGATATCCCATTGGAAATCAGACGATTACCTGAATGCTCATGTGATTCTTACAGTCCAAGCTCAATTTTCAAAATCATCCCAAGGGATATACACTGTAAATTTTATAATTTTCTCAATCGACTCAATGGGTCATCTTAAAAGTGTTTTTATACTTTTTTATAATAACGGTACGATTAAAGTTTTACGACTCCAATTGAATTTTATCAGACTAAAGAATAAAAATCTCATAGACAACCATATTCTATACAATTTATAATTTCACCTAGAGGATCAAGCACCCGTGCGATCGTTATAATTAATTATTATACGAGTACACGTAACCGCAGACTCTTTGCAGAAACGTTCGTTATACTTAACGACGAGTGCGTGTTACGAGATGCGATTCCACGTTTACGTTTACGATTTGATTTCATTCGTGATTGCCAAGGAGCTTATTTACTGTTCCTTTATAGCCCTCGGGTAGTGTCCTCGATTAAATGCCCTCGAGGAATGCATTATCATCCAGGTGCTGGTATAATTTCATCTTCGAAACGGTACGTATCGGAGCTTTGATCCGCCATGATTATCAGCACTGTTAAGAATTTTTCTTATTCCTATAAAAAGAAATGTATTTTCACCTAACAGTCCCATAATACTTTTTACAGATTCATCTCTTCGCAGTACCCATATGAATAAGACGTACAGATACTTACAGTGCAAATAAATACTTGACGGTTGAAAAGATTTTGAAAAATTTTTAATGCACTTTTCTGTCGTTTGATCTCGTTACCATGGTTACCATATGCACCAGGCACGACCATGGATAAGATTTTGTTTCATTATGAAGAATAAACGTAGCCAGCACAGGAACTACGGATCTTCTTCATAACGATTCGAACTTTTTCCTGAAAGTTATGGACATTTTGTCAAAAATTCCACAGACGATGAAAAAAGAGTATTCGTTATTTCGCGCATGCGCGATATCTCCCAGGTTCACTGTTGTAATACACATTTGGTACTGGACTCTTAACGAGGTATCCTTACACGCGTTCCGTATAAGTGTACATGTAATATTTATATCGAAGCGGTTCCAAGTACAGGATTAATAAACGGTCAGCGGTGAAATATCTTGCGTCTAAATACCATTAACGACGAGTACGTATGGACATACGTACGTGTTTCCAAGTTATAACCAACCCGCGGCTACCTACCTTGGCTTATAGTTCGTGCGTATGGCCCCTGGTCAATTGAGCGAAGTATCCAACTGGCAAGCCGCAGCGCACAAAAGCCTATGGACACGAATGCATCTTGACAACTTTGCGCACAAAAGTTTCGCCAGTGAATTATCGGCATTGCTCAGCTTAAAGCAAGAGGCTACCGAATACTCATTACGAGCTCAACCAAAAATATTACTCGTGACTCACATTCGGCAAGGCGAGAGGATATAAGGATTGAGTGCGAGAAAAAAAAGAAGCAGGACTAGAGTGCGCGTGAGAGAGAGAGAGAGAGAGAGAGAGAGAGAGAGAGCGGGAGAAAATAATAAAAAAATATCGAACGAAGAATCCCGAGGAACAGGAAACTGCTCAGACTTTTTAGTAAGTCGAATGATCGCCATCTTTATGTGCGCCATCCGATCGTATAAATTGCTCCCTCGTTGCTCTATCTCGCCACCGGGAAAATAAATCCTGCTCATTTGGCATTCAGCTCGGCCGTCGGACTGGCTCGGGTAGCGCAACATTGCTGGCTAATCACCGTACATCTCGAAGATATAGAGTACGGAAGTAATTCTGGGATGAATAAAATCAACGTTCGCACCTGATATTATAACCCATGTCCATGGATGGCACGAGCTTGTCTATTTGGATAAAAATAAATTTCTCATTATTTAAATCACTATTCGCGTCCATAGTACCGGATATAGGTAGTCAGAAATAAGGTATAACTTATAAAAAAAGTACTAAGCTTATTATTCTTTTTTATCTTTTTTAATTAATACCTAAATAAATCCGAAAGTCATAAGCGTATTTGTATTGCTCCAATAAAAACAGCAACGTGGACGCCGTCCCTATTGGCATCTCGTAAAAAGTTTTTATAGACTTTATCAAAGGTCTAACAGTTCTGCAATAAAGAACCCTCCCAGTGAAGGACTGTGACGTACCGTAGCCAAACAAGGTTGTCCAGGAGAGTCATAAGGATCAAGACAGAAATGTTCTTCGCTCGAGGATCCTTTCTTCGTGCCTCAAGGACTATTTGAAGAACGGACGACCGACGTGCACGCAGCTCGGTACACAAACGGGTCCCAGACTCGTGACAATTAAAAGCTACCGCCCAGGGTCGCGAAGTCTCGTCGATGACACTTTCAAACAAAGAGGATGCGTGCGATGTAATTATCATTTACGACAGATACCAGAGGGTCATAATACACGTGAAACGTGGCGGTAAGCTAATTAAAAAAAAATTGCAAAAATACATGCAATTGCATGAATTTCATATTTTATTTTGCTCAAGTAAATATCACGTATATATTATGTGTATACACATATATATATATATATATATACGTGAAGAATATATAGATCATATATATAGTATACCTGTAAAGTGGAAAAGTTTATGGCGGAGACAGCCCTGTCGAATGGATTGCAAGTGCATCGGTATCTCGTAATAAAGCAACGAAATCGGAGACACGAAAGCGGAAGCCGCCACCGGTTTGCATGACAAGCAGGAGTTGGTGCAGATAGATAGAATATTGACTCAATCGAATCGGAAGTTTCTATGGGTTAACTTCTAATTAATTTTCACCTGCTAGCTACTGTCTATACCGTATAGATATAGATATAGCAGCAATATGATTTTATATGTCGCTATTGACTAGCGTGTCGACGTAATACTTGTCGTGATGCTATATAAGCATATGGGATACTTTAGTCTGTCCTTTGCTGAAGTTCAGATCTTTGCATATTAATTTATGTACGGTATCACTGTGTAGGCATAGTAAGAGTGACGCTTCGAGTAACGTTCGATATACTAAGTCTACATAGGTCCCCATATTGCGTGGGGTGTAGCTGGTGAATTTTGAAAAATCAGCCAGTCTCACATTTCCATTGGACGTTTCTGCGTCTAGTCGGAGCACCGTGCACGTTCTCATTATAAAGTAACACTTTCCTCTTGGGCAATGGCGGTGCGGTCAGACGGTGTTCTTATTAGTTATGGGGCGCCGGTTGCTCCTGGCCTCGCTTCTGAATCCTTAGTGCTTCTGCATCTAGACTCTATGCCAGTGCAAGGCAAGTGCATAGGTGCAACGAGTAGTAATAAAACAGTAATTGAATGGGATTAGATATTTGTCGTCGCGTACTAGTACAATGAACTTTATGAGACTTTATTTTGAACACACTATAGGTATACGTCCAGTACGTAACATTTAGGATCAGAAGGATAAGAGTCCGTGTCGGCGAATTAAGAGGAGAAAATAAAAAGGAGACGTGAAATGAAATAACAGCGAATACGCAATGCACTGCGCAGTAATAGATCACGTAGGATAATTTCCATAATATCTGGGCGAGATGCGCGGCTTGAATATACGAGCCGTGAGATTCGCGAGTCTCGTTGCAGAGGTGTGCGGCAATTTTAAAGGTGTTGCGCGATAAAGGCGCATCTGCAATTTCGTCATGTATACAGATATAGGCTTAAGGTATAAGGCACGTACTATACCTGAAAAACCGCAGAAGCGAACCCTTTCGCGATGACGCGACCTTTCGCGCTACACGTTCGCGAGCGACTCCTCGACTTAATTTTCAATTATCGGATGGGAATTGTGCAACGGTTAATTGCGATTGCGGCTTGTTCTTCCTGCATGCGCACGCGCTTCGTAATTATCCTACTGTTGGACCTCGGTGCACGAGTAGCTTTTGCGGTGGGACTACGTGATTTTATTATAAGGTCGAGTACGTAGAGAGCGTTTGCCCTTTCGGCGAGATCGCCAGGAGGAATTAATTTCGAGAAGAGAGGTGAATCGGCTTTTAAAATTTAACCCACGTTAGCCAGTATGGCCGATTATTTTATCTATAACGTATTTTATCTATAACGAAATATACCTGAAATTTGCTTTTTCTCCTGCGCGCAATATTGCGAGACGATACGCTCGTGTATATTCATTATCGAGGAGCTCTTTGTTCTCATGAAGGATTCGTGGCTCGATGCTTGTGTAAAAATGCAGTCGGTACGTTCGCGGAACAACGATTCATCCTTATGAGAGTACATAGCATGCCTTACCAGGAAGTCTAGAGCGATTACGATATCGCACGGCGCCACCGATCGCAAAGACTCGCCATTACGCGAGGCGATTGTCTATAGTTATATATACTCGTATATTATACTGGAAGCTAATAAGTCGAGGTTGAAGGTGCTTGAGCGTGACAAGGTTAACAGCCTGCTATTCGAGAGAGGATGGCGCATGAGAGAGGCTTTGCTAATCGACGATTTTCCTTTATGTGCCTGTGGTATAGCGTACCTGATACGTCAGGCACACAGATCGGTCGCCACAGTGCCAAGTTCAAAAGCGTGACGGGTGACACCTGAGCAATTTGCCGGACGTAAATTAAACTGCGTTTTCAGTATCGCGAAAGTTTATGGCGAGGAAGCTGCCTGATCAAAGTCTCATTATGTATAATCTGACGATACGTATAAGATAGTAGCTCCAGATAGGCAGTAGTATTGAGAGACTATAATTTTTTTTTAAATCTACAGACTGAAATTTTACGTTGAATATAATATACTCGATCGAGCAAAACAATCTAGTTGTTAGATATAAGACTGTGCAGTATCTGATTGGACTACCTACCGGACTCTACTGGTAAAATTTTTCATTGCCAGATAATGGAAACGTTATTGGCCAGAAGATATGTCCTACTTGTTAAGGTGCAATCCGTTCTACCTAACCCACCGTCATGCATTGCACTATCGGACAGTTTGCACTCACGAAGCAATCACATTGCAACGGGATCTAGAATCGTTATTCGTTCGCTTTTGCATCGTATCCTCAGATGCACCCGAGCCTGGCCATGGCCAGGATACGCCATCAGGGAAATCACTTTGCTGCTCCGCTTCCTCCCTGTACATATATCTGTACCTGCGAACGCAAATCCTATCGCCACAATTTCCACCATGTAGATGCATGGGCGATTATTTGCCCGGTTGCCATTTGCAATGTTCTTGCCGGTGAAAATTGCGCGAGAGGAAAAAGCGAGAATGTAGGATAAGTGGTGGTCGAGATATTTCTACTGGAGTCATTCCGTATAGGAAAACCCGTCGAAATTTAAATGTCGAATTGGCTTCCGTTATTATTTAGTTCACGTAGTAAATATCGTGGAAGTCGCTGGTGAAGGTTTTCTTCGACTCTAACAAATTGAGACGTTAAAACCTGCATGAGGAAATATGTCTATATGTATACGAAACGTGAAGCAGTTAACGGGAGCTAGAATTGACCCAGTGGTATCATGCGCAAAGAATGAAAGCTATGGAATGAAGTTTAGACTCGAAACCATATACAATACAGATACGTGATGGAATGGTTTATCCGTTCTTTGCCGCTGACTAAGACGCTTCTATTTTGGTTGAATCTTTTTTTAAATTGCGGGTTCCAATGTTCTTTATATAAATGACATTCGTTCCCGTAAGCCTCGATCGTGGGTGCGTCGCGCAAGACGGAAATTCAGAACTTGGCAGAGACTTTCGCGTAGCACGGTATAAATATACAGAGATTTACATGGGATGAGTGAATCATGAATTTGAAGAAAAATAGTGAAGGAAAAATTCTCAGGTCCCACCGAGATTTGAACTCAGATCGCTGGATTCAGAGTCCAGAGTGCTAACCATTACACCATGGGACCTTGGTATTTTTTGTTTGATATCAGACAGTTCAAATTGATTAAAGAACATTTAGTGACACGTGAAAAGTATTACGAGTTTAATCCTTAAAAAATGTTTTTTTTACCATCCCACATTTTCTTCAATTTCATTATAATTGAATTTTCGTTGAACACCATTTGGCATATCTTTAGCTGGAACGACTGGGGTCAACCTTCTTAAACTATATATGGTCTGTCAAATCGACGCCACTAATAAATTCCAACGTGCAACTTCTTTCCTTGATATCGCTTAATAAATACACCGCGGGCCAAGTCGGTCGGCGGAGCAAGGAGGCGAGGAAAAGCCTCGTCGAGGCGAAGTCGCGTAATGCATCTAAGCCAAGCTAAGAGCGGAATTAATAGCCGACTTGTCATAACAGGGAACGATAGGCACCCTGGCAGCCACGAGAAACATTACCCGAGAGATGCAGCCAAGGATAGAGGGAACGAAGCCGCGAGCACCACCCCATGACGAATTTTCTACGTCGACTCTCCTGCGTCAAGCCTCTATTTGAATGACGTATGCAAATGAAGAGATGTACCGCGTCGACCAGCGAAACCCATAAAGTGCATAATACTCTTCCGCGTAAACGGCGCGGAGTGATTAAATAATTAATCCGAAGAAAGCATCCAATTTTTTAAAATAAAAAGTATTCTCATGAAAAAAAGCACAGTATGCACGAAGCCTATCATTTTAATCATAGAAAAAATGTCAAAAGCTATTTAGCAAATTTAAAGATACATATAAGACTATTCACGACAAATTCATCGTCTGAAGTTGGGCTGCGCGTTTGGTATCTATGACTACTTTCATCGTAAATAACCTTATACGTAGAACCTGTGCAGTTATTAAGTTGCACTGTTGTATCCAGGACGCATGATCTACGTTTGCAAAGTGAGAAAAAATGTTCCATTAGGACGTGCAATTTGTAATGTGTATCTATCTGGCCCAACAGTACGATTGTTTAAAACAGTAATAAACTACCGAAAGTTGTCTATGCGCTATCCGTATAGCAGCGGCCGCCTTTGGCCACTTTCGCTCGTACTTAAAAATACAATAAGTTATAGATATACATATACCAATGACAGACGGAAAGTACGTGAGCCTCGGTTAGTCGAGTACAAAGCAAGCGTCCCTCGATAGCTTTTATATTTCTCAGGAGCCGAGAGCGGTGTAGTGTGTACCTTTCTTTCTTGGGATTCCTTGATTTTGCACGTTGACCAGCGTGCGGCCAACTGGGATTCGGGGAGACGAGTTCGAAAGATTTATGGATTTACAAGGATTTCTCAGGATAGAGAAAAGACCAAGAGAAGTGCGGAAACTCAATGTACTTCCGGTATTCTTGACATTGCGCTCAATATGCATACAAATGTCTGCCTGATCGATTCTTGATTCCATTGAAATAATTTTCATCTAAAAATCACACGTTATTTCTTGATTATTCAACGAACAAATATCAGTGTAATATTAAACGTCCCCTTCCTCCCCCCTCTCACTCCAGCTTCACCTACCCCTCTCCGCCACTCTAGTCATATTTCATTACGGGATTCTACAATTAATTGGATCCAGTCTAGCTGTTATTTAATTAATGTCGTGTATCCGGTTGAGTTATGTATTTGTTTCGGACCAGGTAGCGTTCCCTGTTTTCAATTGCTCGAGATCAATATTTCAGGGCATGTCATTCCAGCATGCTCTCTATGGAACTTATTGTACTAGGATATTCCTTATTGAACGTAGCGTGTAGTTGCATTTGCTGTACTGCCGATAACTGTACGTAATTTATTGTTAACGGTAACAACAATTCACCAGATACTTGTTGTAAGCGTAATAACAAAATTAGTCGAAAATGACTAAATTTACCGGGGGAACCCTAACAAAAAATAACGAAAAAAAATATAAGTAAAAGCCGCGAACACCGTTTCGCGTGGTGGGTAGTATTATATAATACTTACGCCAGGAACCATAAACTCATGGCAACAGAGTTCAGTAAACCCGTCTTTACAAAACGTTCAACACGTGATTGATGAAGGGCAAGCTACTATTCTCCATTTAAGTCCAAAACGGTTTGCCCGAGGGATGATAACCACGTGTAACCGAGGCTCTGTTGGTAATGACGGGTTGCATAAGTGGAATAAAATGTATTTCCTACGCGTGAAAATGAAAAAGGAAAGTGCCTGATCATAGGTGGTATAGCTGAACACTCAGCCATTTTCATTACTCCAGCGTACCTAAACGTTGTCGTCTACCCACATGAACATCGTAGAGAAAAATTATAAATTTTCAAGCAACGCCGTTCAAGACATAAGAAAGATCTTGGGATCTCCAACTGTTTTAAACGACGATAAAGAAAAAAGAAGTAAAAACATGTAAAGTGAAAGTTTACCAAAATAGCATTTTTTTGTCGTTCTATATATATATTTCGTATCTACGACGAAAAAAAAAAAAAAAAAAATGAATATCCCACCGCCCTTTTATTACAGCCAACAGCGCTTTAACTACTCCTGAATGGTGTTTATGAACCGCCTCCAGGTTCAGAACTCGATGACCGTCTTTCCAACGGCAATAGGATTTGCTTTATTTCAAGTCACCGTTTACAAACCAGTCATTACTTCTTCGTCACAGAAACCAAGCCGTGACACGGTTTCGAAGAAATTATAACTGGCTGCCTGGAAGCACCTACTCTATCACGAGCTATAATACGCACATGAGAAATGCATACACAGTCGAATGGGTTAGATCAGAGTTCGTATACGATATTCATTATAATTGAACTGACGAGATCTTCGGATAAACACTTACGTATCATTTGAATATACACAGCCGTATTGGCAACAGGCGTGTCCAGGATACAGGTAGATAGGTAAATCGAAACCTTAGCGGAAATCCGATTTATCTGAGCTGTGAGCTACGTGTGCAACAATGTAAGCCTATATTTGTCTACCGGGTCGCACGAAAGCAATATGGCCACTCTTGAATCCGCATTGTAACTTGGCACCTCTTTCCCATCTTTCGCGGTTAATATCGCAAACATGTTTCGTACGTAAAAGCGAGAGTTGAAATTCAATACAAGAGTCGGCATAGCTCGACCGTGCCATGAGAGTGCCGGGAATGTTAATGCCCGGCGCTACCAAGCATAGCGGGTTAAATCCCTAAGAAAGTACCAACGTGCCCGGTGTTATCTCCTGTAAGAAATCAGGGAAAAAAGTGATACGCAGTGGGATACATATATGCGTCTTGGTAGAAAGTAGATCGTAGCTAAGGACAAGGTCGCATGTACTGTGCTTAGGTGTTGCCCAGATCTGGAAACTCTTATCCCATGTAGATCTTCGAGCTTTCACGTAGAATAAGGTAACCGTCGAATCACAGATTGGTAATAGCGACTGTTTTCGATCATTGACAATTTTATATATAGCTATGTCTCAGTTAATAGCGAACCGACTTACAGAACGTGTCCAATGGGTGTTTCACCTGTCACGGTTCGCGTTACTCCGTTGGCTGGTTTCCATCAATTTTAATGGAGACAACGATCGAGCGATATTTACACCACGGGTGTCTGCGCCTCGGGCCAAAAGACGAAAATGAAAATATTAATTACAAAGATCCCGCGAAGATTAGCTCGAGCCGGACTCGGTCCTGACACCTGCAGAAAGTTCTGTCCCGTCTTGCGATCGAGATGAAAGTGCACCTGGTCACCAGGATACTCCTTGCAGTCGTCGCATCCTCCTTGTGTCGACAACGAAGTAGCCATTAGGACTACCCAGTACGATACCCGTTAAGTGCATGAAATTGATATGTACCCAACAACTTCTCGCCATGCAACTCAACCGGTGTGGATACCATTTTAATTTATCAAAGTGGAGCAGATTTGTTTTTATCTCTCTCTTTCTATCTTATTTACTTATGGATATCTTCGTTGGACTTCTTACCGCATCCTTCCTTGCATGAGATTTGCGGTAGAGGGTCAAATCAACACCTTAGTAACCGTCTTGTAAAAATTGATCAGCAATATATGTATACATGATCTCGAGATAAGTAGAAGAGTATAATGAAAAGAAATTTTTTCGAAAATTATCCGAAAATTCTTACCGATATTTTTATTCCGATTAACCATTCGTACTGAACGGAGATGAAAACGGATTTCGCGAATGAAGCAGAAATTATAACGAGTGAGCCTTAAAGACGGAAAGTCAATGATCCTGTATTGTAAAGCTTATCGACACGTTTAAATGATACAGTGTAATGTACATAGTAAAAAATAAAATATAACGATTATCTGATATACATATATAGCATGATAAACCTCTTACGTCTTTCACAATGAAATCGAATGACTTCAATGAAAATAAGTGAAATCCACATCCAGAGGGAAGTCTTACGAAACTCTGCGAAATTTCGCCAAGCTAAGAACAACGACAATCGAGAGAGTCCGTCGACTTTCTAGATGAAACCGATCAAGGATCGACGTTCGGACAAAGGTCCTGTCGGTCCGAACAGCTTCCCTGGTTTGCGAGAAGGATATCCCGCTGGGTGTTGCCACGATTTATACGTAAGTATCGTTCCGATTGACTTGACGCTTATCCGAGGCTTCTCGTACGCCGGAAGTAATCTGTGTTTTCGACCGAGGTCATGTCGCTACGATAGTGACGCTCGCTGGGAAACCTTACCGGGATGCTCATCATAGAAAATAGCACGATCAACTTGGACACTTTGATCGGACGTCATCGAGAGCTCCAAGCATAGATAGTAGCTGTAAGTGCACCTACTTGCTTATAGAAACCTGGAAAGGTACAGTCCATACAACTAATTGCGATTTCGCTCATTGTGTTTCGAAAGTATCTGCTATAATATTAAACAAGAGGTTGAGTGTCTTCAAGTCGGATTAATAATACGCAATCGAACGATAAAGGAAGTATAATTTGATACGGAATAATCCTTTGCTGCATGGGAGATACGGTCTTATTACAGCAGTATCGAACAGCCAATGATAAATTGTACGGAACATGTCTTAGGTATATGCATATATGTATAGTCAAGAATTTTTATTAGTATCATATGAATTTATATAATAGGTGGGTCCCAACTTTACATGTGGATACTACTTAATAACGGTTGCTACTCGGAATCCTACGCTTACAGTGGTAAAGGCATGGCTGTGTATTGAAGCTAACCTGCAATCCTGCTGTTAAAAATAACCCTTTCATTTGGATGACGGCTGTAAAAATACACAGGGGATGTAATACACAGTGGCTTCCCGCCTCGCGATAATTGCCTCTCTGCTCGTGGCGCAGTGAAACTGATTTTAATAACACGGCCGTTTCATTTGCGGTCCAAAGACTCTGTAAAAAGAGTATTACGCCGTGGTTGGAGCGTGGGACAGGGTAGGATAGGGGGAGACGGTCAGTTTGCAGAGGTTTGGCATGGTCTCCGTTTGTTGGCTCTAAAAGTCAATCATGGATCCTCGGACAATTGCTGCGTGAGTCGAGAAAAAAACAGGAGACAGAAAAGGAGTACGCCCATTGAGAAGTATTATTGAGATTTATATCAGCGAGGTCTCATTCCTAGGATAACCTCGGATAACAATGATAGTGCATCGGTTACGCAACGTTTGCCATGCCTCTCATTGAAATTTATGCATCTCTTTTTCATGCTTATCTCTCTTATTACGGTGTCCTAGTGTGTCTAGCAGGTTGGCACACCCACTCGATAGGCACTCTTCAATAATTCATGGGACAGCATGACGAGCAATTCGATACTTTCGACAATGTGAGTTTAATAAATTCCATTGATCAAATTGCCTATTACAGGAGTAGTGAATACTGATAGTTTGGAAAAATTCCAAAAATTATATTCTTATATTTCCATTCTTATCAATAAATCAATATATAAAGTATTAAGTCATCGTAACACCCCATTGATTTCTCAACCCCTCTTCGTGGAACACGTGACTGGTACCTGTTGCATTCTAAAAAGTATCTTCATTACTGTATGCCATTGTCGTGAGCTACGGCATGAGTATTATATTCAAGGGACTTTATTACGTTCAAATCCCAAAGGATATGGCCTCTCCAAAAAATACTGATCTTACAACCCAACCCTGCAGGCGAGGATGGTTAATCCTATAGCAAATAAACGATCCCTTTGAAATCATAAAAGTAATATATTCACAAATCTATTGATATTTATTATGGCCGGAAAACTTTTTATAACACGATGCGGTTACTATAGGTACTTTCTGAGAAGATTTAACACGGATAATGTAATATAGCGGCGTGCTACGCCTGGTACGATCCACTATGTGCCTATTGGTAGCTACCCGTAGCTATAGGTATCGTTTCTAATACCGTATTACTAATTATTCGATGCTATCGCATGATATAGATATACTTGCTATCAGGCATACCAGGGCACGAGACATAATTTTACTCAGCGACCCAGTCGTGAAGATCTGTATAGGACTATATACGTTATATCCAAACAACTAATTTTGTTTAAATATTAAAAATTTTTATATCCATTTGTAATGATATCTGAAAATAATTTTGGCAAATAACAAATTATAAGTTTGGTAAAAATGTTCCTGTGGCTCACGAGAGATGAAACACGATGATAGAATTATATATTGATTGTTATATACTCTCACTGATCAACAATAGCCCATTGTTGGCCAATTTTTGGGGTATAATTATGTCTCAATACTCAGGATAGATACCTATATGCCTAATGTATAAGTGAAAACGTGTTATTACCCAGTCAGTACCGGTGCGTCATTAGTCGTGGTCCATTAATTGCCGAAGAGTTCGGCGCTATTTTGAAACACGATGGGATATCAAGAAAGAAAGTAAAAACGAGCGTATCCCGTCATGGATAGTACAGTCCGAGATAATTGAATCATTCGAGAGGACTAAAAGCAGGTAATGGAGCTAGGATAAGTACTGTATCCCAAGACGTACAGCATGACCTATTTCAATAGCAAGGTATATAGAAAAGCGTTCAAGCATAATATACCACATACGTATATATACATTAATGGTGGGACCTTGCCAAATAAATCTGTCCAAGATAATTTCTCCTTGTTCGCAGGACGACATGCCATCACGTACCTCTTCTTCCACGAGGAGTGAAATTATTGTCATTAGTCCTGTATATCGTCGAATGGCAACAAGAGCAAAATAATTTCGCAAGATTTACATTTGCGAAAAATTCAGAAAATTACAGGGCAACTATAGACCAGCTCGTATACGTATAAAGGTACGAGGCTGAGATTACGAAATTACGATAATAAATATACCTTGCTGGAAATCTATAGCCATATATAACATGAGTCCCGATAATAGATACAAGGGGGATGCTACCAGAATTATCAGGACATTCTTTAGAACGATAAAGATCAGCTGATATTTGTTGTATTGGAATATCGTATGAATTCGTCCCACGTGTCCCGTCTGTTCTCAGCAGATTGATGGACTTTGCCAATATTGCACTGAGCACCTATATAGGTATACATGCTTATACATATACCTACTCACGGTACTCGTGTACCACGTACCGCTCACGTGTCAGTGACTTTTGTCACTGATCGATCGCTGTATGTCCAGTTGAGATTTTACGTGGTATGCGATCTTACAGGCGCGTTGACAAAGTACGGGACAATTTATTCTTCTATATCCACTGGCAGCTACCAGTCGGATGAAAGCATATAGGTAGGAGACGGTGACACTAGATATCTAGCACCGGCTCACATTGAATACGGTCATCGTATCATGAGACTCTACGTACGCAGTCACGTTATAGGTAGGTACGTGCAAGTAGATATAGTCGAAACCCGATAAAGATCAGACGGTATTAATACACGCGGTTCACTTCGGCATAGTCTCGCCACCTACGCCCTCCTAGGATAAGATCTTCGTTTCAAAAGTTCAGGTCAGAAAATATCAGAGTGTCGTGTCATTGTCATTCACACTTTATAAAACTCATTGATCTGGACGTGACACATCATTGCGGAATGTTTAATTCGTAGCTAAACGGTCTGTTCCGGGCGGCGGAGACACCAGGAATAACGGAATTGAATGTTGATCCTATTTTCTCTTGTCGTCGGTCGGGCTCTTTTATTTCTACTTGTACATCTCCTTCTTCTCTATTAGTCCATCTTGGTCTCCTTTGACTTCCACTCATGCTAAATAACGAATAGGGACGTTTCATTGGAAGTGGCAGCCATTAACTGGAATCAATTTCTATCTAGAGACGTTACACGGCAACGCGTCACGATAGCCGCAACGATTTGAATCGGCCAAAATCCCAGCAAGACTCTAGTCCGTGAGTTTCGAGAATTTCTGAATGTATATAGAAAAAAGAGCGAAGCACAGTGAGGGCAACGTCGGAGTCAAGCCGCTGCGAGATCGCCGAGTAGTGCCTGACTGTCCTATGTTAAATCATTTATTTACAAAGGATACCGGTGCGCCTATAGCCGGGTGGGACTTTCTAATGGTAACACTGAAGTGCATCGCGCACGTGACTTTTGTTCCTTTGTGTATGAGGTCGCATCGCTTACCGGGCCGTGATTTATACGATCCCCAAGAGGACGTTCACTCAGAAGCAATAAGGAGCCGCCTCCAGGTTCCATCCACGCAGTATCACGTCACTTTTCGACCTACTGGAGTAGGTACTTACTTACCCACCTACCTGACTGCCTACCTACCACCCTGCCAGCTCGGTAGACATTACCTGGGGATACTGCTTCAGTTACCATTGCCATTCTCATCGGTATGGGAAACATCGGTATAGGGAATGACGCGTTAGAACAGCACCTAATGTACCAGACAGAACGATACATGGGTAGTTTATCGTTCAGGACTCCGTCGAGAAGGACTTTTATGCCGTATCGCATGAGAGAATCCTGGGAATGGTTTTCTAACGGTCCAGGAGGCATTAGCACCTGATAAGTATTCCCTCGAAGCACGCATCCTCTCCTTTGTGCAGTATAGCTTTCAAGAAACAATTAATATCACTTGGAGCACTCAAGAATTAACTTTAAATTCATCTCACGGTTAAAGAATAGTTCGAACTGATGACTAATTCTCAAGATCATCATCTGGACCAAGTCTAAAAAAACAGAGACGGCAATGCCGAATGGGTTATTTTACCGAATTCGTATGGCAGCGCCTATTCTTGTACCCCTGCGACATCGGATTGTGCACAGTTCCAATTATAGTGATATATCGACAAGTGTGATCCGCAGGCACTGCCGGAGTATGTAAACTACACGTGTGCGGAGACGAGGGAAGATCAGGAGAGCCAGGAACAAGCATGTTTTCTCAGCCCGAGGTGAGAACGTAACGCACGAACGTAACACGAACGGCTTCGTGGGCCGATTTGTTGGATTAGAGAAGAGCGCGCCACAGTCATCGGTTAAGATGAAGATGAAGATGAAGATCGGAGCGAGGTCGGTGGTATTTCGTTGGCGAGTGCGGTGACCGCCAGTGTTCTTTCAACACAGGAACGCCGATCGGCGCCCATCCCGTCCAAGACTCAAACCGATCGAACGATTGTTTTGATTTATGTCGAACTGTTTCACGTGATGATGCAGCGAAACGCAGTTCCCGATCCTAAACCTAACCCCTGACCCCAATCACGTTCTACGAACCTCTCAACGAATTGGAGCATACATAACGAATATGGTCTCATCGTCTGTATCATGAATATTATTAATTCTTATTGCGAGATGTCGGATGCTGGATCCTGGTGAACCTTCGGACGATTAACTGAACGAGAAATTTTATTAAAAATCTTTCTTCAAACAGAACGACGATGTGATTTCTTGGGATGACTTTGAACTTGTTCCACTCTCTTTCTCCCTCTCTATCCCCATCGCCGCCTCTCTCTTTCTCTACAGGGAGAACAAGGGAGATAAACACTTGTACATCGTTTTATCGAGAAGATCCTAACGGAAGAGGATGTTCCTCGGGCGGTTTGGTTTAAACGAATGGTGCAACCAGTCAGGCTTTGACCTCGGGTTAAAATAATGAATGCACTACGGCCAACGCTATTTCTACTATTAACGTTCATATTGCCCAACCGTTTGGTCGTCTCGTTTAGGCCGGTTAATAATAATTGAAATGCGCCTCGTCTTCGCTCATGAATTCGTGAACAGTTAGGGCTGCTGACTTTTTTGCATCTTCGATACTGAAACAGCACAATAATAAATCCCAATGCATTCGCGTACCCTCGTAATGGAGAGTCCAGGTCGCGTATAGGTGCATACGTGTGTATTGTGTTAAAAAATTGTGGGAAACATTGACCGAGAGAAAGTCGGATGCATCGGTTGCACCGAAAGATTAGCCGGCTAAAGTAACCGAGCAATCAATGCACAGTCGGGTTCCATTACTGCAGGGAGCCATTGGAATAATACTACACGAAGTTTAGTGGTCGATTTACAGTTAGAATTTTTTTAATACTTCCTATGGAGATTGTTGGTGCTTTAGTCGTTTTTAAATCAATTGTATTACGTTTTTATATTGCGCGTAAATAAGTAAAATTGTTGTATCCTACTTTTTTATAATTTCCTACAATCTTTCTTTCGCTTTTTTTTTCAGATGCACTTATGCACTGTTACTTCCATTTATGTCATTTTTACGCTGCACTTCTTAAGCTACCGACCAGTAACCATGTATTCAGCCGAAGCAGACGGTGAAAGTGCACGGTGTAGCTTAATTGAAGTATTTTTAGCTCGTAAATGAAAACAGACATTCTGCATATTGTTTAGTAAGAGTAATCGTCGATAGACGTAAGCTCCATGGACTGCTTGCATAATACGAATAACGTGCATATAATGAAAAAGCGAATGCCATAAGTTCTATTAAAATCCTGCTAGACCACGCATAACGATACCGGATCTATGCTTTAGGAATTTCTATATGTGTATACTGTAGGAGACAAAAAATACAAAACGTTACCAATGTGAAACAGAGAAAAAGTATCGGCTGACCATCACCTTACGACCTTGCATGTTTCTTGTTAAAAAGAAAAATTAGAATTTCACTCCGGATGAAAAAGTGAAAAAGCACGTCGCGACCATCCACGTGAAACAAATAAGACATTAACGAGTGACAAAAATCTTTCGACTCGCTTTTAAGCAGACTCGTCATGCTTGGTATGTATATGTATACGCATGAGATTTTTATGATAATCAGATAAGAGAAAGAAGGCATAACGAAAATTCACCTTCTCTCTTTTCTCTATTATAAGAGAGAACCTCCGGGAGACATGTGTCGCCGCGATGCGGTATGCTCAGGAATTATAATTGCCGTCTCTTAAGAATTTACACACGAATGGCAGTCGCCTGTATCATTATAGTTGTCGCTTTCTCCTTGTCGTCTCGGTGCCAAATTCCAAATTCCTCCTCTCCTTTAATTCACGCTTCGCGCGGGGATGTCCGACTCTCGGCACTTGCAAATAATGGTAAACGATTGCATTCCAGGAAATCGTAAATAGAGATTAGAGTGGGCAAAGCTCTTAAAGAAAGATTGTACTCGCACGCTACCAGTAAGTACACTGGGATGTACCTACCAACAACAAGGCTTTAAAGCTTTGATCGAGCGGTGTCATAAATTCACACTTTCACGGTAATGAACTTACCCGGAAACACATCAGGCCACTCTGAACTCACGTTGATCCGTGAACAAACGTGACTCCTGGAGAAAATAAGTCGAAGGGTAAGGCGAGACTAAGTTGGTGGTTCTGGTGGCATATATTCCACTTTATATGCATCCACATAGGCTTTCAACGGTAATAAAGGGTTTAGGAACAACGCGAAGAAAGGCGTAAGATTAATCCCAATCACGTTCTTTGAATATATATATAAATATGTCAGGCGGCAGTTTCCAGGCCATGCGGCATTCACAACAGCAAGCTAATGTTTTTTTTTTTTTAAAAAACTAGATCTTGGGACATGTAGCATTGGAATTCTAACCTAAGCTAACCTAACGAACAACTTTTTAGCCCATCACAACTCGGAGTGTCCAGCATTAAAAATTTGTTGGAAAATTCGGTGTGAGTGCCACCAAATGGCTCTGGAAGTATACGTTACATATAGGATTTTTCCAGGTCCACCCTGGAAAATACCAAAAGTCCTCATAACTGCCAATAGACAACAAAAAAGGTCTTGGAAACCACCTTGTGAAATATTTATATGTATATAAAATATACATATGTACACTTAAGAGTTTCGTAATATGGAAATAGATTTTGTCTTTGAGAAATAAGAAATCGACTTACAGATATCACTACAGGGAGTCATGATAAAACTCAAACTTGATCGAGGCAATCGATCGTCCACGGCTAGGATAAATAACCAATTACGTTTGTAATTATTCAATAATTGTATTCACCATGCCTATTACTTCACACGGTTTAATGTACTTTCATATCATACGATATATGTATCTGCCACTTCCGTACGTATTTTTGTTGTACGTATATATGCATCTTTTCAATGACTAGACCAGCCGAAATAGGACAAACAAGGAACAGGAGATGAATAAATTGTTAAATTGAATGGGTATACTGAGAGATTGCTAAGATAATATAGAATTCTAGCAGTATCAAATAGTAAATTTATTTAAGTGTCATCGAATGCTACATTATATGAACTCTAGTTGATATTACTATATAGATAGTATATAGATTACATTGCAACGTAATATAATGATTTGATGAATTTTAACCAAGACCATAGAATTATAAGATTCGTTGCTATTCAAAATAGTAAAATATATCTCATTTCGGAACACATCTTCATTCTGGTTATAGTATGCTAGTACAATCGTACTGGCAACATTTCCTCCTGAAAATACTATATCATTGCAGGGATATTAGTGAAAAATTTTAAGAATTTAGAATGTCTTAGAATTACCCTAAACAATCATTCTTATCGACACTTTTTAGCCTCGTACTAAATTTCTTAGTAATAAAAACAGCTTATTTTTTGCATGCACAATTGACAGTACAGAATTATATCAAGCAACGACTCTACGTGTCTTATGAGTACACTCGATAATGTCCGATTGAGAATTTCGCGGAAGAGCAGTTCGATCTTTTAAAATCATGAACGTGCACGAGCATATCGATCACTTTCGTCCGATTAACTCTTTCTATTGCGAATCCTCACGTGGGAGGAAGTAGGGGAGGAAGAGAGAAAAAAGTGAAAACAACAGGACTGGCAAAACTCGAAGTGCATATCTCGATGCGATATACCGCCGCCTTCATGCTCGGTCGAACGGACACGCGTGTTCGAAAAGACTGGTTATGTCCTTACATGTGAGATGGGAGCGATTTTATTATTTCCGCCATTTTTTTGTCTCCTTCGAAATTGCCACGGATAAGATGTACAAGCCAGAAAGTAACTGACGAAAAATTCCGATATCGAAAGTCATGGCACTTAAGTAATATAATAAGGTACCATTGATTCTCACTGTTTCGTCTATACGTACGTCTGTCTATATACATGTATATAGCACAAGTACCAACTTTCGTGTAGAATAAAATGAAAATCAATACGATTACTTCGACTTCGGGTTCCTTTCAATTTCTTTCTTCCTACGTATTTCTGCCTGTTACGCGCCCCTGAAAGGATCCAGTATTCTTCATCGCGATATCACCAGAGCGCATTCAGTGTTCAGTGGATTAAAACTCATTATGTCCAGTGACGGACAGGATTGCCGATCGATGATGATGAACCGACGCGAAGGATACACCGAATTAAAAAGATGAAATCTCTTGGTAGTCTTGCTAATTGGCTGGATCGATGCGTTATCGCTCTGAGAAACAATAATCCGAAGATACGAAATGCGTGGAACATCGAGAGCCAATATCACGAACCTAAATTAATTAAAATATTATCCGATGATTGATTAAAAATTTTTTTTTTTCATTTTGCGCCCCTCTAATCCAAAACTGCAAATGTCACAGACCCATCAAGATATTCTGGTCCAGATGGGCGGAGCTCAAGAGTGACGATCATCGTCAGGTCTGCCGAAGGTGGCTTCAGATCAAGGCCAGATCCATTAGGGACATTCGCGAGGGAATGTCGGACGTGCGACAAGATGTGTGAAACGAACCGAGTCCATTGGAATAGAGCCGCCTATAATTATTGAGCTAGCTGGCAGCAACGGGAGCGCAGATTTTAATCCCGTCAAGTGTCCGAGGAGCCGCGGCTCTTGTCAAACGATGTACACCAATGACCGTCGAAGGACAGCAGCATACTACATCAATGGACACCACCTTCTCTATGTGACTGTATACCGAGTTACACTCGATCAGCGGTACTAATTGATAGTACGGCGCCAGTCCAGCTAATTTCTTACTGGAGAACCACAGTCCATTCTCCGTTCCGTTAATCCCTTTAAACTGTTTAATTATCACGCATTGGCAAAACGACTCGAAGCAGGCAAGCAACGTTGCCTCGGAAATCCCACGTATTACGACATGATATATATATATGTTATACATATACTAATTGTAAATATAAGTATATAAGAAAACTTACATATATTGCGCGTTGTGCGTGAGGTCTAGCGCCACTGATAAATTCGTTCTAACGATTTATCGGGACGCACGTGTTTCTTAATCGATTCAATCGTTTAATTATCCAAGACGCTGAATATGTTTCTAGGAACTTTAATCACATGTACGAAGTGAGATTTTGATATTCACACATGTACAGCTGTCAGTCTTGATAATAGATTTGGTGAAATATAAAGATGGAGGCCATTTTCTAAACTAGTAAGAATCGCAAAGAGTTCAAATAGGAGAATAGCGTGTTCCATATCGCTACGCCCAACAAAGGAGACGTGGAAGCGACAAGGCGCCGTTAACGTTCGAATAGAATTTACTGCAGCCGCTATTTTCCACAGTCACGCCGACACTCGGGGCTTCGTTATCCGCGGGTCAAAGTAAAAACGTATTGCCAGGGAGCGAGGTGAACGCCGGCTGACATAAGAGTCGTAGAAGGAGAATGCCAGTGGGGAGTTCGAAAGGAAAAGGTTCTCTGACGGTTCAGAAGTAAAGGAAGGTGGAATAATGGTTAATCTAAAACTATTTCACAAAGCAATTGCCAAGCAAACATCGTCGAGTGACGTGTGAAAAGGCTGGGGCAGCTACCACGCGCTGACTCTACCTCTTGCCAGGGTAAACCTGGCAAATTGACAACTGGCAATTACTTTATCTCTATTATATGAATCATGGGGCATTTTTCACTATGAAAATAATAATCTCTGCCGTTCGTAGCAGCTGCCAAAGGACTTTCATTAGGCAGTGTAAAATCGTTCGTACCTATAGATAGATAAGTATAATGAGAACCCAAGCAGCAACTGGATGTGTGTGTATATACATATATATATATATAGTAAAGATGGCAAATCGAAGGGATAGATCACCGTGAGTCTTTCGAGGTGATTACTGGCACACCGTGCTAAATCTAGGATGTCGAGGTAGAATCGAATAGCGTACGTAATTGGAATGCCAGTGGGACAGACTCGATTGATGAACGAGTGTCTTGATGGTTATCAATCTTCAACGACTCAAGTGAATACGTTCTCTTTCAGAGAATCCAGCTTAGCTGAGATTCTATTCTTTATATCCTATAGACTCACTCAATTCGCCATGCTATTACGCAATGTAGATGCCGTGAACGATTTTGAATCTATGCGCAACTGAGATCCATACGATCCTCGTAGAGTAAATGGAGTTCGTAAAGGAACGTAGATCACGGACAGTCGTGAAGTTGTATAACTTTTACTACGTGTTTAATGGTTCGTCAAGTACCTTACGATCATTGAGGATGTCCGAAGATAGTGTACCACGTTTGTAGAGCGTATTGGATTGGGTCTATTCGGGTCTAGATTGGCTGAAATGAAATTATGTAAAAATGTGATAATTAAGGAAGGCACAGGACGTGACACGATAGCGACGCTCTTCTTAGGAAATTTAAAGGTTCGACGATTTCAATTTGCCACCGGAAAGTTTCGAGAGTCTCAAGAGGTTGATTGACCGGCTTTACCGGTCCTGCGTGATAAGAGCAAAAGGGAGCAAAGGGGCGAGGGTAAAGGCAAAAAGAGAGAGACAGAAAGACGATGAGAAAAAAAAAGATGATTTGCCACGACATTATTTTCATAACACCTGCTGCTCGTATCGTAACTTGTCTGACATCCTCATTGCCGAAAACAGAAGCTGCTGAGTCTGGATCAGCAGTACCGGTATCGTAACGGCTTGCGCCGTGAAAATTGTGTTTGAATTGCACGCCTGGCGTTACTTCGACGCCTTATTAAATGGAGACGCGATAAAAGTTATGCCTCTCGGAAATTCCGTGGGTGCCGTCAATTCGGCGAGGGTTGGTCGTCCTGTTAAATATTCTTGAAGCGCTCGAACGTACACCTGAACTTATACGCAGCTGATTGACGATTCAGTATTCTTCGATCCTGCAGTCGTTCAGTACGTATGCAATTTACGGCTGCAGGCTATTGTCAAAATAGTCATGAACTTTCTGAAAATTTGAGGACGGGATGCTTGCACTCACTGGTGGTAGAAAAAAAATGTTGTCTCTGTGAATATTTTATTTATAAATTTAATTCTGAGTAACGTGTCCGATTCTTCTTTTATATCTACACTGTTTAAAATAATGAGTTGGTGAAGCATTTTGTTTTGAAGATGAAGCTTTCGAACGAGAATAATGTTAGATATTGCTGACGGACTTTCTGATTGGGTAATAGTCAATCCCTGGAATACGTGTATTAACAATTACAATGCAGACGTAAGGGATTTTTTGCGAGTAGGTTACTGGCACGATACAGTTGGTACGCCTCGAGGGAGTGGGGTACTTCGAGTCTGCGGTCTGCTAAGTCTATTTATAGCGTCCGATGCCAATGTGTGCGTCTATGCTACGCTAAGCTGTAGCACGCATAACGGGCTTATATGTTGCAGTCGATCTTGAATGTGTACGTGCATGCACATCCCGTGCATACGGGGTGAGCAAACTGAGATCACTGATTCGATTTATGTTCGTTAAACTCGATATTGCCAAGAAAAAGTATTTATAACAGAAGTCATTTATATTGATATAGAATTGTTATTAAATTATTTGGATCGTAATGACCGAAAAAAAAGTGAAAAATTATTCAGTGTGCAATAAATTTTGAATTTTCACAAAATTTGTATATCTGAAATTCATTATCACGTTAAATAGAAACATAATAATTTCAGCCTAAGCAACTTACGTTTTTCGCCTAAACAACTCAGATTGGTCTGATATAAGAGTTCTAGGGTTCTCATATTTTTATGACGCGTATTTTGTCGATTTTATCCCTTCCCCGTTAGATTTAATCGAAATGAAATTCTGTCGTGAATTGATCTTGGTACTCTCGTATAACTATGTAATGATCGCAGGTTTGTGGAAATGATTATTTGATTATCGCAAGTCTGTGAACGGTTGGTACTGTTCATGGGCACGGAATAAGAGTTTTTCATGCAGTATCTACGCGAGACTAGTCACGGCGTCGGTAAATTGACCGATAATACTGCTTGGCACTGATTGCTGGATAGCAATGATGGATGCACAAGGCCCTCCTGGTCAGTCTTGTCCTTTACCGTACGAACCAAGGTCGCTAACCTTCCGAGCCCTGAGGTACCCTTTGGCGCCACTCTCTCATACTTTTATAAGTGTACTGTAGCAGTCGTTCAGCGGGGAAACTAAAGACAAGAAATTCAATAGAGGGAGAAGGTGCTCGTGGTACTTCTGGTAGGTGAAGGTGCAGCAAAACAATGAACTATTACGTTTACTCTTTAGTAATTATTATCCAAGATCGTCGTATAACCTTCAAAAATTCAATGAGCCCATCACTCCGCGCTGGTATTTCGACGAATATTTCGCGCAAACCATGTTGGAATGTACAGAGATTGGATTTCAACCGCAAGGGATACGGAAAAAATTCTTAACGTTATTAAAACCAGTTACTCGTGAAATTCAACTCATACGTTCGTTAGTGGATTATAATTACCGGCTGTAATTGACCCCAGCTATTCAATCGCTTTTGCGTGATCTTCTTATTTGGAGATTGCATATGTGTTATTATACTGGATTGTACCATTTTAATTTGCGGTATAGCTTTGATTGTGAGTATTGAAAAATGAGCACTTTGCTGAAAATATTATATTAGAATACACATGTAATTAATACTCAGAAAATAAAGAATATATCGCTATTTTTAGGTAGTATATTTGAATGTATTTGTAAAAAAAAAACAAATGCAAATGCAGCATCCAACTTTATAATATTGTATGTATGTACAAACACACGACTGCTAAACTTGTCGATAATGTACCGCGACTGTACCACTGTTATTTCTTATAGTGGCGCTTTCTCTCGGATCCACTTTGAACTAAGATGAAAATCAGCTGCACCTTCTAACCAAGACCAACAGTCGAGCTTACTGTACGTTACGAAGTGGCAGGAAAGTGAGCGCATAGCATATTTAAAGGTCCTGACGTGTATAAAGTGCGCGCGCAATGAACCAGGCCCCAGTTTCGTGTATTCCTGCCGGGAAGATGTCAAAAGCGAAGAAGGTCCTCGATGAGGCTCGAGAAATTCAAAATCCTGAGCTGGATTTGGCCGACAAGGGTATCTCCACGTTCGAGGAGATGCCCGGTTTACGTGAGTACCTCGCGACGCCCTATTTGTGGCGCGTCTTGTATCGTTCGCCAAATTAGGCAACTTGTCTTGACTGGTTTTTTGGAATGAAGAGGCGCGACGGCCATTAGCCATTCCGTGCGAGGAGTGGGCGTGGTAAAACACGTGGGACGCCGTTTGTTGTCACAACAATTCGATTTCAATTGAAATTTGAAAAACCGAGAAACCTTAAATAAAGTTGATTTTATTTTGTAATAATGTTTCTAAGGAGTAATTTATTGAACTATATGCTTGCTTTCAGTGAACATGCTGAATATCACTCGGTTGACATTGAGTCATAATAAGATTCAAGGTAATTTTAGAAATGCTAAAAGTTTAAATTGTATGTTGAACATTATAAAATTTATTTAATTTTCCAATTAATTTTTCAAGCTGTACCACCCGGTCTGGCAAATTTAGTCAATCTGGAAATTCTTAATCTGTTCAACAACCACATTACGGAACTTCCCATATCCTTATCTCAAATGCCTAAACTTAGAATTCTCAATGTTGGGTAAGACTATATAACTTCTACACTAACTGTATATTGACATAGTAAATAAATAATATCCATTGTGTTTAGAATGAATAGACTGGATGTACTACCACGCGGTTTTGGAGCATTTCCTGTTCTAGAGGTTCTGGACCTCACATACAATAATCTTTGTGAAAAAAATTTGCCTGGAAATTTTTTTATGATGGGTATAGTAATATACATATATATACATATATATATATATATATATATATATATATATATACACACGCACACACGCACGCGCGCGCGCGCGCGCGCGCGCACACACACACGCACGCGCACACACACACACACACACACACACACACACACACACACACACACACACACACACACACACACACACACACACACACACACACTAGTCAATATGTGCGTGTAAAGATTGTTGAAAACTAATTTTATTTCATAATATTTTTAGAAACTTTGAGGGCTTTATATTTGGCTGATAATGATTTCGAGTACCTACCTCCTGAGATTGGTCAACTTAAAAATTTACAAATTGTATGGAAGACCATATTTTATTATCATTAGTAAAAACTAAAGGGATGTAGTATGTTTTTTATATGAATGAATCTGTTTCAGCTTGTCTTGAGAGAAAATGATTTGATTGAATTACCCAAAGAGATCGGAGAACTCAGTCGTCTGCGTGAACTTCATATTCAAGGAAATCGATTGACCGTGCTTCCGCCAGAGATAGGTACAAAATAATTATTGATTAAAAATAATGGTTTGTAGTAGCTAAGGAACGTGACACATTTAAAAGTTTTTTTTAATAGGGAATTTGGATTTAGTAAGTAATAAGGCCGTCTTTCGGATGGAATTCAATCCTTGGGTTACGCCGATTGGAGACCAATTACAAGTTGGTATATCTCACGTAATGGATTACATCCGTTCCGAAACTTATAGATAGTAAGTATTGTAATGTAATAATAAGAAATTTAATTAATTAGATTTAAATAAAATTCATTCATAATGCAATTTATAGCGTATACAACAGACATCTTGGTGCTAAGGGACCACCGCCACCAATTGAAAACGACAAGAGCAAGAAAATTTCACGAGCTCGTTAATGAAAAGCAGTGCACTGACAATTTCAATAAGTTAGTCTAATACGTAATGCCAATGACTAATAATACTTTAACATTTACTTTACACTGCCGTTGTTTGTATAATTATACTGATCTGAAGAATTTAACTAGTGAACAGAATGGTGTGCCTTATGTGTTTTATCAACACAGCTTTATATCTTCTTGTTAACCATGTCCTAATATCTATTAATAACAAATACCGAGCTTGTACTTTTATATTGCTTGATGCTTTGTAATGTTATATGCGAAAACTTATATGTAGAATTAATATTTTTAAGAATGTTTACTTGCACTTATTTATCATTGACGGGATCTATTACCCATCATACTGACACGAATAGAGATATATTCTATGTATAACCAATATATGTCTTATTATTGCCACCTTTCTCTCCTTAAATCTGTGATGTATTGAACACGATAATATTTATAAAAATAATGATTTTATTTTTGAATTATGAGCACATGTCTCTGACATAATTTAATATAAAAAGGAAGCAAGAAACAGTTTCAGTTTAAATAATTATGAACAGAACATACGGCGTTAAAAGTTATAATTTAAGATTATCTAATATTTCCCCCAATGTATTGACGAATATTATCATTAATTACATAAGACTTATTTTTTGCGAACTGATAAATTTGTTTTTAAAAAATCAATTTCAAAATATTGTCTCATTAATTAAGATTTTCTTTTTGCAATCAGTAATCATCATCCTCATCATCATCAGTGTATTCGCATTCTTCAATAATTCGCGTAATTTCCGCCTCGTGGCTATCTAACTCGTCATCCGATATGTGCGAATCGCCCTCCATAAATTTGGCAAACCTATAACTCCAACCATGTAACTCACAGTATAAGGAATAATTGTTCTTTAGCAAAACAACCATTGCTTACCGTATTGGATCCTTTAATCTCAGGACAGTCTTCCACGGATTACATTCAGGGCTGGAACAGTAGGTCTGTAGATTATCCAATGCCTTCTTCGTTTCCCTTAAACCTTCTAAGCGGTATTCATTCTCTGTTAATAATTTTCGTTGATCAGGAAACATAGTTTTCCTGGTTGCAGATATGCAAGTAACGTTAAGAAACTTATCCAAGAAATATACAAATATATTTAATATGACAAGAGTCAGACTTACCAATATTTTTTTCCTCTGTGTATCATCACAATCGGAAAGTTATATAAGAGCAGCAATAAAACACAACATGATGCGGAAGCTTCCCAAAAATAGCTACTATAATAAATTGCCATCAATCCAGAAAACTAATGACATAAAAAATCATGTAATAAATCTGTTACGTTGATTGATAATTTTACTACATAACTGTTGCTACATAATTTGTTTAAAGTACCTGAAGGAACCACTGTATAATTTTTTTCGTTCTTGGATTAGTAACTGGACCAAATCGATAACAAAGTATAAAACTGATCATGGATGTTATTAATATGTACCAGAGTACGTATTCTCGATATTGAATTGCTATTAATTGTGCATTTTCCCACAATGCTTGTGCAAGGTAGAAGCTCATTGTCCAACCAGTGGCTACCATTAAGTACATTGCTTTTCCCTGTATAAAAAATATAAATCAGTTATGCATGAAGCTAAACAAAAGCTCAAAAAAGACACTGTTACTTACTCTTGGAAATAGTTTACTAGCAAAATATATGAGTATTATAACAGAAGTTGTAACTCCAAGTGTGATTCCACATAAATAATAAAATAATGGATTTTGGCTCAGCTTTTGTGCATACCAAAATATTATGATTCCTAATGCCATCATTAATACTTTTGTAACATCTACACCTGATTATGATAAAATATAAAATAAGATGAATTATTATTGATAGCAACGAAACATCAATAAAGAACTCAATGCAAAAATACTAACGTTCTTGAGTCATCGATAATGTGTACGATTTTTCATTGTAATTGTATGTGAAAATTCCAATGCACGTATCTTCAAAAGGATTAATTTTAAACTGTTTACTCTTTTTTGTGCCAAATAAATTAAATGTCCATGATCGTTGATTAACTTCATGTTTCTCTTTCACCTCCAATTGGGTTTTTCCATGATAAATATCATACTTTTCGGAATTTGTATGTAAATTCATCTATATTCAAATACAAAAAAGAACCTTTAATAATCAAGAATTGAACCTTACTATAAATCATGATTTATGATGCTCACATTCAAATTTTTCCACATGTATATTATGTATTTTGGCTTAGCATTATGACAAAATATACTCAATCCTGGCATTTCACTATTTACACTATCCCCAGGCTCCAAAAAATGTACTGTGAAACAAAACAATAATTATATATTATGAACTACAGTATACATTTTAATAAAGTATCTTGTTCAAAATACCATAAACTTTACGTGAAAAAATTCAGGAAAGTATAGATCAACGTAAAATAAATTATTCTGTTAAGAAATTAGCTAAAGCTCAAAGTCTAGAACAAACATTTTTTCCCTTTATCATCTAACGTTATATTAAAATAATCCACAAACGCCGGTATTTATAAATAGATCTATAGGTTAGGCCCTTAAAACTTACGTGATGTCGTTGATCTATTAGGCACAGCCAAAAGTGACTCAAGGAATATTAAAACAAGGATTACACTCGAGTTACGGAATACATTCTTCATTTTTGACAACTCTTTTTCCAAGTTTTCAAAATAACAATTCACGTGTATATCTTCGTCATACTTCCGCGATCGGTCGCCGCCCTTAGGGATATTTAAAGTTTGGGGTGGGAAATTGTGAAATGTACAAGAACGCCACGTTAGAGGCGAGCGTTGAAAGAAATTTTCCATAAAAAAAACGCGAAGGTACAACTATAACGGATGTAAAAAATAAAATGATACCACCCATACGTCATGAGTCAGTTTATTACAATCCAGGGTAAGTCATGTTTAGTATTAAAAGCGAATCAGATAAAAATCCGCGTTGATATATGCACTAACACATATTTCAGTTGGTCAATGCGGAAACCAGATTGGAGCAGCATTTTGGCCGTTAGCATTACACGAGTATGGAATTCAAACATCATCCGGTGGTGTAAACCTATTAAAGATCGATAAGAATCATATGAAAAACACGAAGGATCTGGCCGATGCTTTTCACAGCTTCTTTCATGTACCACATACTACCAGTGATTTGTCTTTCAAGACATTGGCTGATTTAAATGCTGCAAAAGTTAAAGCAAGGGCCATACTTATCGATATGGAGGATAGTGTCGTAGCCAGATTTAAGTGCGGCCCTCTTCGAACACTTTTTGATCATTCTTGTACAGTAACAAATTATCCGGGATCAGGAAACAATTGGTATAAATAATATGAAACGTATAAAAAATATTGTCACGGGTATATTAATTTGTATACATTTTTAGGGCTGTTGGTCATTATACGCACGGTACAGAGTATTTTGAGAAAATAGATAACACTATTAGACGCGTTGCGGAAAAATGCGATCGTCTTCATGGATTTGTATTAGTTAATTCTCTTGGAGGTGGAACAGGATCAGGATTAGGTACTGCTACTTTAAAACAGTTAGACGACAACTATCCACACGTGGACAGGTAGTACATGCAAAGATAGTGTGAAATAATGAGATGAATAACATAACAATTTATATCTTGCAGATTTGTTTCCAGTGTATATCCAGCAGGTATTCAAGACGTAGTAACAGCTCCTTATAACGTTTTACTATCCACTCACGAGCTTACCGAGCATGCCACATGTGTTTTTCCAGCAGAAAATAAAGCACTTTTGGAAATTTGCAATGTTCAAATGGATAAAAAAGAAAATATCGATCAAGGAAAATATAACGCTACCTGTAAACCGTTTCAGGATATGAATAGTGTCATAGTAAATATGCTTCTTCACGTGACTAGGTAAATACAATTTTTGGATTTATTATAATATGCATATAGTAAACACACTAATAATTAGCATTAATAAAATATTTACCCATTTTTTGCAGCGGTTCCAGATTTCCAGGAACTTTGAACACAGATATGAACGAGTTGGCGACGAATCTTGTTCCATATCCTCGAATGCATTACATATTTAGCAGCGTCAGTCCTGTAGCTTTAACTGCACCGTCAAGATCCATTGTTCGTGGAACAAGGTGTGTATGTTGAAATATTTGTTTAAACTTATCGTCACAATGACAGCACCGTCTGAATTTCAGAACGCATGATGAGCTATTTACTAGTGCCTGGTCTCGAAGTAATCAGCTAATAAAAGTTGATCCTTTGCGGCCCGGATCAGTGATTATTGGCGCAGCGCACATTGTACGTGGAAATTCATCTTTGACCAATATTCGCCGGAATATAGAACGGTACGTGAACCATTGGGAATATGATAATTCAGGGATAACGTACGGTAATTGGTCTTTATAGGTTTCAAGACAAAGCTAAGTTTACGTCCTGGAGCAGGGATGTTATGAAAGTAGGTTTATGTTCAGTACCTCCAGCAGGACATTCAACTTCTGTAATGTGTCTCATGAATTCAACTGCCGTTTCTTCGATGCTTAGAGATATCGTTCATCAATTTGATCAGCTTTACAGAAGAAAGGTAAATATTTTTGACGGACCATGGTTATTTGAATATATTAAGTCGCTTGAATTTGTTTTATGAATTTCTAGGCTCACGTTCATCATTATTTGCAAGTGGATGGTTTCGATAAAACGACGTTTGAAGAAAGTAAAGAAAGCATCCTTAGTTTATCTGACCACTATAAAGAGATTCAAAATCAGCAACCCTTAAATATACCGCGAATGAAATTAGTTCAATAAACTATGTAAATATGGCAAATGTAATTTTAATTGAAGGATAATCATTGCTTTAAACAATTTATTGATGCATTTATAGTTGTAACATTATGTCAATAAAAATAATATATATATATAAACAAAAAAAAGTATATTATATTAACCACATCAGAAAGCATCTTTTTATCTCATTCAATCAATATATCCATAACAATAGACTTGATACGAAAATTGATTTTGTTCTTACACTTTGCTGAAAAGTGTTCTTTAGAAAGTTTTGCAATCTAAACCCTAGATAGGTCAGGCGTGATTGGGCGTGTCTGCAAGAATTTTTAGCTGATATTGGATTTAAAAGGATAACATTAACACATTGAAAGAACTTAGCTAGCTGGTATTTGTGGCAGGCCAAATTCATCCACCAAAACTCCATCCTAAGAAAAATATGAACAATTTGTTTGATATTGTCAAAATAATGTCTTTAAATCAGACATACCTTATTCCGAACAGAAGCTGCACCAGGTTCCTTGTCTGGAGCACTTGGTGCTTTAATAGCATCATCAAGGTAAGATGTATCATCATCCAGGGCAAGATCATCACCAAGAGCATCAAGTTCCGCTGCAAGTTCATCATCATCAATTTCTGGCATTCCATAACTGCGTCCCATTGCCTCTTGCACTTCATCCGCCTGCTCCAACATATCTGCAAGATCATCTTGCAAATCCTGAAATCACACGTTGTAGTAAAATATATTTACCTACTTACACATTTAATACATAAACTACTATATACCTCAATGTGATCAATGTTAATATTCTTAAATTCTTTCTGCATTTGTTTTACACCATCTTTCATAGCAACCACTGTAGCTTGGGTATCCTTGAGAGTTTGCGTAGCATAGTTTGCCTGTTCCATATTAAATGCTTGCTGTCTCAAATTGTCAACTTGTGCTTCATACATTTTGCGCTGTTTAAGAACACGCATAGCCTTAGCTTTAACTGCATTCTTGGCAGGCCCCTCACGCATTTTTACCATTTGATCTTTATACTTCTTGAGCTCAGCATCCAACCTTGCTATTTTCTTTTCTGCAGAATCAGCCCTGCTGTCCACCTAAATTTTATAGATATATATAATAAGATACATGTGCAAAGGTGATAAAAATACTTATTATCCGCGGAGTTAAGCAGTCTTTCATAATCTGTCTTAAATACTGATTATTACGTCTTTTCAGTTAATGTTATCATGACTCATAATTTAGTTCTGAATTAACCTTAAATGTTCAATTGTTCTTACCCCACTAATACAATCGGTTATGCTTGGTGGTGGCTCCTTAGGTTTAGCGCGACCAAAAAGCCTATTCATTTTGTTGGTTCAAATGGAAATCTTTTGTAGAACTGTGTTCAATTTGGACACAATCGACGACACCCTTCACCTCAAAACGTCAAACGATGAACACAGATGAATACTACGAGCAGTTTGGTTACGTTCACGGAGAATAAGACCATATACTATCTTTAACATAGAATTTACAGCACCATACATTTCTTGTAATAACTTTGTCGAGAGCGTCGAGAGCCTTTTCGTAGGGTGCTTTCCAAATGCACGACTTGCGTTGATGTATGTCCACAAATGTTAGCACATGACTTCTAAGGAGAAATGAAACAGCAGATGTAATAAAATCATTAAGCATATAGGAATTTTATACCTGTTTTCACTACCGTAGATTGTGCACGCAGTGCGTGATGTAACAATACATTTTCACGCAATTGACTACGTTTACACGACGGGTGCAAGGCTTAAACCGGTTTAGTTAACTTCGATCTAAAGGAATAGACAAATCATATACATTTCTAGTTTTAAGGAATATTTGAGATTGCTCAATTCCTTTAGATCAGTATTAACGACTCACACGACTCGTCAGAAAAATCTGTGAAGGGATCTTTATTCTACAAAAGTTAGCATATCATTATTGTAGCATAATTATAACATTGGTCCTTTCAAAACTTTTCCCACAGACCAGGCTGACTGTAGGCGTATGTTTTATTAATGCTACAATTGTAGCATGATTCAAAAACAGGTAAATGGATGCAGCAAGTAGTATATTTACCATCAGCATCGAGAATGGACTACGCATAGAAGCCAGAAAGATGTCCGCTAGATAGAAAAAGACGGATAGCAGTTACGACCATAGGGGTCTATACTTACTACGTGTATAGATGATCGTAATCACGCTCTATCTTTCTCACACAATAGCGGACATATTCTGTTCGTTACTGACCCAATGCAACTGTTGCTGCAACCATGAGAGGCTAGTTTTATGTCAAATATTAATCATGCGTCCGAACTAGTCCAAAGTTATGAATGACAACAGAAACGATATCGGCATAATATCTTGTTAATATACATTGTTTTATAATAAAGAAGAATATTTTAATATTTAAAACTTATGTACTAGAAAATTAGAAAATAGCTTATGAAGGTTTCATAATAATCTATTTGTGCATTTCGCAAAATGTATTGTAAAAAAATATATAGTATATCCAGTGCAACATTAATGCCACGATACATTTATAACTGCATATCGGCATATTGGTTATAATTGGTTAATAATCATGATATATCTTGTTTGCAGAAGTGGCTTGTTTTCGAGGCCCGTTTGAAATACGAACTTTTTTTGTTCAAATACTTTTAAAAATTATTTTTACAGTTGTTTATCCATTTAATAAGCGAGATAAAATTTCAACATTCTAAACTTTAACCCGAAACCCCCGCAGACTAGATGATAAGCTCCTTATCCTGACGCACATTAATTTATATATGTGTGATGTCGTGTGCATGAGAGTTCATAAGTAGAAGAAATCTGTTCAGGGTCAAACACTTGTTGAGTTCTGTGGTGTGAGCACATTCTATCAACTGGTTAGACTGGTTCTGATTTAAATTGCAACTAGAATATTGTTGTATAATATTTCATTAGAAACTGTTGAAAATGTCCGGCGGAAAAATTGGTAAGAATTTTACATAAGAGCAGTTAATCGCAAAATGAAAATTTAATTTATATGGCTAAAACAAGATTAGCATCCATTGAAGTTCATTTTGTACACGTGTTAATATTTGTTACACGGACTATTCGGTATTCATTAAATCTATTTTATATGTGTAATGTTAGATTGAAAGATTTTCATATTTTGTTACAGCTTTGTTGAGTGTATCTGATAAAACCAATCTTTTGCCTTTCGGCAAAAGGCTTCATGAATTGGGTTTAACATTGATTGCTTCTGGTGGTACTGCAAAGTCTTTGAGAGATGCTGGCCTTCCTGTAAAAGATGTTTCCGATATAACTGGGGCTCCTGAGATGTTGGGTGGTCGTGTTAAAACTCTTCATCCAGCTGTTCATGCTGGTAAGTTTTTGTAACACTTGACACTATTTTTATAAAAATAGACTATTATTATAACAATATATAGTTTAAATATTTTACAATTGAATTATATTTTAGGTATTCTAGCCAGACTGACAAATTCCGATCAAGCTGATCTTCAGAAACAAAATTATGATCTAATTAGCATTGTAGTCTGCAATCTCTATCCATTTGTTAATACAGTTTCAAAGCCTGAAGTAACGATCGCTGATGCAGTGGAGAACATTGACATAGGTGGTGTAACTCTACTAAGGGCAGCTGCTAAGAATCATAATAGAGTCACAGTTATCTGTGACCCTAATGATTATGAAAAGGTCATCCAAGAATTGGAAACTTCTACAAACAAAGATACATCTCCCAATACGAGGTACATTATCTGCAATTTTCATAGATATCTTAATGGAGCAATAGTATGCGATAAATTTCTCTGAAATTCCATAAGGTTCTTAGCAATGCTATGTCTTAATTACTTCTCATATTTCTTTTCTAATTTATCTTGATTGCAAAATACATGAAATTTCTTACGTTCATTTCCAGGCAAGTTTTAGCTCTCAAAGCATTTACACATACTGCAGAATATGACAATGCTATCTCCGATTACTTCCGTAAGCAATATAGTTCAGGAGTCTCTCAGCTGACCTTAAGATATGGAATGAATCCACATCAAAAACCTGCACAGATTTTCACCACATTAGAAAGGTTGCCATTAACCGTCGTTAATGGTTCTCCTGGATTTATCAACCTGTGCGATGCACTCAACGGATATCAATTGGTTAAGGAATTAAAAACGGCTTTAGGTTTGCCAGCAGCTACTTCCTTCAAACATGTTAGTCCAGCAGGAGCAGCTGTTGGTGTTCCACTAGATTCAGATCAGGCAAAATTGTGTCAAGTTGATGATCTTTTGAATATACTGACTCCATTAGCGAGTGCCTATGCTCGTGCTAGAGGTGCTGACAGAATGTCCAGTTTTGGTGATTTCGTTGCCTTATCAGACCCTTGTGACGTTGCAACTGCTAGGATCATATCTAGGTATTAGAATGGTATATTTAAATCCTCGTTAAAGTAGTATTAACATTTATATAACGTTTATATACTTTCTTTACTTCTTTTTTTTATAGAGAAGTTTCGGACGGTATTATTGCCCCCGGATACTCTGAGGAAGCTCTACAATTATTAAAGAAGAAAAAGAATGGAGGGTATTGTGTTCTTCAAATTGATCCCAACTATGAACCTTCTTCATTGGAACGTAAAACATTGTACGGTCTCACCCTGGAACAGAAACGCAATGATGCTTCCATTGATAAGAATACTTTTGGAAATGTTGTGACAAAATCAAATAAATTGCCAGAAAGTGCGATTAGGGATTTGATCGTAGCTACGATCGCATTGAAATATACACAAAGTAATTCTGTCTGCTATGCCAAAGATGGCCAAGTAATTGGAATCGGAGCTGGTCAACAATCGAGAATTCATTGTACGAGGCTTGCTGGCGACAAAGCCGACAATTGGTTCGTTTAAAGCTTATAAAATAATTTCTTAAGATTGTCATGTCTTTAATATTTGCTTTTAAATATTTTAGGTGGCTTCGCCAGCATCCTAAAGTTACAGGAATGAAGTTCAAAAAAGGTGTGAAACGGGCTGAAATTTCCAATGCCATTGACAATTATGTTAATGGTTCCATAGGAAAGGATATGGATGAAGCCACTTGGGCATCTTCGTACGACGTGGTTCCTGAAAAACTTACAGAAAATGAGAGACTCGAATGGATCAAGAAATTGGATGGCGTCGCTCTGAGCAGTGATGCTTTCTTTCCATTCAGAGATAATGTTGATAGAGCTCGACTGGTAAGGAGATAGTAAACGGATCATAAGAACATTTGTATTTTCTTAAGACTTGAGTTTTCTATTTAATTTTTGTTTTCATTACAGAGTGGCGTTAGATACATCGGAAGTCCGGCTGGTTCCACTAATGATGACGTCGTTATCAAAGCTTGTGATGAACATGGCATTATTCTGGCTCATACCAACTTGCGTCTCTTCCATCATTGAATCATTTTTGGAATATATTATGTCTCGACGCATTAGCAAGATTCTTTAAAGCATATTAGTGGATACTTTATATTCGTAAATGTATTTTCATGAAATGAAAGTCATGCTCATTCTCTATATTACTACATATGTATGTGTTTATAGTTTGGTCGAATCTCGAACACATAGTGTTAACCTGAACTATTCCGATATTTTGTATTTTCTTAATGATATTATTTGTATTGTATTTTCATACCATTTGGAATATAAGATCTTGATTGTTACAACGTTTCTTGTTACTTTCCTGAACTCCTTATAAAGTGATAAAACTTTCTGTACATTATAGTGAAGCACTGTAGCAGTCTACTAGTGCAGTAACGCGTTCGTGGTTGTGTGATGCACAAGCATTTCGGGCGTTCATCGCGTTCATTGACGTTCTGTGGCGCTTGGCTGCTGTGTAAAGATAGTTCAAAATTTTGAATAATAAATAAAATTGAAAGTAGACGATAGTTACAACGTGACAAAATGAGTAATTCAACTATTTCTGATCAATCCCTCATGGATAAATCCATGCGTAGCGTATTCGGTAAGAAATATATTATTTATAGTGAAAAATTAGCTCTAAGACATGCAACCTGTAGGAATAAAACCGTTTTTTTATAGTCGGGAATATCCCGTACGAAGCTACAGAAGAAAATTTAAAGGATATATTCAGTGAAGTGGGTCCCGTTTTATCTTTTAAGTAAGTGATATTAAAATTACAAGATTTTTACATTGAACTTTCTTTTAAGGTTAACCTAAAATTGTTTTTATGTTTATCTGTCAAAAATTGTAATAAAGCACATTTCTTGTTATGAAATGTTGTTGTTTCGCAGGCTGGTATTTGATCGAGAGACAGGAAAACCAAAAGGCTATGGGTTCTGTGAATATAAAGATCAAGAGACAGCTCTTAGCGCTATGAGAAATCTCAATGGTTATGAAATTGGTGGACGAACATTACGTGTAGATAATGCATGCACAGAAAAGAGTCGTATGGAAATGCAAAGCCTTTTACAAGGACAGAATACAGAGAATCCATATGGAGAAGCTGTACAGGCTGATAAAGCTCCAGAAGCAATAAGTAAAGCTGTTGCCTCATTGCCACCTGAACAGATGTTTGAACTAATGAAGCAGATGAAATTGTGCGTTCAGAACAATCCAAATGAAGCTCGGCAGATGTTGCTACAAAATCCTCAGCTTGCCTATGCATTGCTTCAAGCTCAAGTCGTTATGAGGATAGTTGATCCTCACACTGCAGTGAATATGTTGCATAAAGCGAATCCTATTCCAGGAGTAATAATGCCTTCAGATAAACCAGCAATGCATCCTATAGTACCACGGATAGAGGAACCATGGGCTCCGAGTAGACCTGTGCCTGCTGCCAATCCTACAGCTCCTATCTTTGCTGGTATGATACTTCACTAATTATTCAATTATAGTGAAATATAACGGATGATTTTTTTCAATGTAGGACAAGATGTAGATCTTCGTACATTGGACAGACAAATTGATCCAAGATTGGCTAGGATGGATCAAGATCTGAGAGGTCCTCCACAAAGTCAACCCACACCTGTAAATGCTCCTCCTGTTATTCCACCTGTAGCAGATTCCAGGGGACCAGGTTTCAATCTACCTGATATGTTAGTACTTCACCATATGATAGACTTTAAATTTGCTGGAGCAATTCAATAGATTTGCCCTTTTTTGCAGCACTCTTCCTGCGGAGGGAGTTGAGAGGTGTTATGCTTACCCATGTAATATATTAGTGTGAAATATTGCAATTCGTGCATATAACGTTTTTCTTATTTTAGTTTTTGTCGCGATCCGAGAGCCGACCGCTTCGGTCGTGATCCACGAGATCCGCGTGATCCAAGGGTGCCGGTGGATCCAAGAATTACCAAAGCCACTCGTACGTTTTTAATGATCACATATTTATATTGCAAAATATTGTAAACATGTATAACCTAATTATTGTTTATTTAGCAGCACCAGCACCAGTTGCACCTCCTGCTGTTCCGCGACCTGTAGTAGCTCCAGTGGTACCTCCTGTTGTAGTACCAAACGTAACTACAACGGGACCGTCACTGGCTCTGGCGACCTCCAGTAGCAGTGCTACTTCTAGACTGATGGCTGGTATGTCACCAGCTGGAAATATACCAAGCGGTGCATCCGATCAAGAAAAGGTACGTTTTTATTGTGAATTAATTATAACTAGTTTGCAGCGGTTGTATCGAACAATTATTTTTAAAAGTACTTTATTAAAAATTAAACTTTAATAACAATTAAACAGTTACTGAATAATTAATTACGTATACCGTGAAAGTTTTTTATCATTTATTTTGTCACTACAGGCTGCTTTGATAATGCAAGTATTGCAATTATCAGACGAACAGATTGCAATGCTACCACCTGAACAAAGGCAGAGTATTCTTGTGCTGAAGGAACAAATTGCAAAGAGTACGCAACGTTAACGAGTTGGTGGTAAATTAAATAAGTAATTACTGTGTATACAGCACGTGGTATATATACTGTTACTATATACTATTCTAAGCCTGAGACAGTTGTATGAAAAATAAAATATAAATTCATAACAAGGTTTATAAACTTTACAAATACTGATGAACAAAAAATATATTGGAATACTTAGTAAAATGAAAGGTTGAATGATGTCGTCATACTACTATTACTTATCATATGACTTATAATCTATTTGGTTTTGCTGTAAGTCGATCGATCCCCTTTAGTTTCATTATCGTCATATCATTTAGACATCTAGTCTGCTTTAGCTTTATCTTCCGTTATAATTTTTGATTTATTTCGGATTAGTCCATCACCCATGATACTTTCAAAGCCGAATGGCTTTTGACACTCTGCATCCATGTATAGTTCTATGTCATAAGTATCGTCGTACTGATCCTGTAAACACAGAGGGGTTGCAGCAAGGTGTTAAATCAATAGAATAATATATCAGTCCGCAATTGTTGCTAATTAATTTTTTGCACAATTATTTTTGACGATACCGAAAAACGATTTAGGTAAAAGTAGAATGTAATTTCTAAAAAAAATATTGTTATATAATGACTTAGCACATACCAAAATTTTGGCTATCACAATTTTATTTTCTAGTGCAGTACTAAATGCTGCGCAAAGCTGCTTGGGACTTGGTGAAATAGGCTCAATGTTGCATACTCGAAATTTGAAGCATACAATGGGAATTTGTAACCATTCTTCTTTTAGAGAATGGAGCCTGTAAACAAAAATATTTAAAATCTTCTCATTGATATAATTAATATTTGAACGAAAAATTAGTATACTTACATAAGAGGTATTATATAGTCTTCGTTCCCGAAATCAACGAATCGTACTTTAACTGTATCATCCTCTGAGTTGTTGGTCGATTTACAATCAATAATCAGACAACGATACCATTCTTCATTCCACTTTGTACAGCAAGGAATATCTGGAAAGACATGTCAAGAACCAAGATCAATTAGAAATCAGAAAAGAAATTCTTCCACTAATTTTTATTTTCAACATTGCATACTTGGTTCAACATCTTGAAGAATCGGTTGTTCTTTGGCTTCTGTTTGCATAGTTTCATGCATGTTTACATACGCGTCCAAAGGTTTTCTTAATTCCTGTGAAGTATTCAGAAAATTGTTAATATCAAATATATCAATAGAAAGCGTCGCCTGAAGTATTCTTCAAGTATTAGAATATAGCATTTAAATTTAAAAACCTTTGTAGTAGTATTTATGTGTGCAAAAAAAACTGGAAATTCCGCAACGTATACGACTCTTAATGGAACTGTCGTAAGACTTTGGGGAATGGTTAGTGATTCATATTGTGGAACAGAATTGTTCAAGCTTTCATCCTGCGGAGTGGAAGCAACAAAAAAATCATTGTGTTGTTCTTGAGAACAATTCATATTCATCCACGATAGAGCTTCTAATTGTTCCATTCTGATATTAGTACTTGAGTCAGAACTACCACTGTCCGTGCCCAAAATAACAACATCAGAAACATCGTCACTATTCGAGGAATCCATTGAACACTTTTCATGTTCATCAATGGGAGAATCCATTATAATTTGTTGAACAGCGACATCATCTGTTATATCAAGGTTTTCACAATTAGATTTGGATTCTGAAGATTCAACAGAAATACTCTTGTTAGTGTTAATATCAACGTGCAAATCATTCACAAGATACGAGATCAAATCTTTTCTTTTTGGGTGCAGCAAATTGATAGAAATCTGAAATAATAACCATAACCATTATACGTATTCGTTACTACACTGTGATCTGTGAACAGCAAAAAGTATATAATATGAACATACGATATTGTAATCGGGATATCTCTTGATTATTTTCACTTTCAATTCGTTGTCGACTGTAAGCGCATGTATTCTATCCAAATCATCAGTTTCCCACTTTCCATCTACTTTATTCTGTAACGAAAATAATTTTATGCTAGTAATTTTGTATTTCCGATTAAGAAAAACTGTCGAAGTCTGTCGAATTTATCTTACTGGTTTCAATGAATCAACGTAACATTTTGTACATTGAATCGGTATGTGTCCCAAAATAACTCGCTTTGTTAATGTACCAATTTCGCAATCTTCTACATTGCCGTAATCGACGAACATCACCTAATAATGATAGAACACAAATAAGAATGATAATGGAAAATGCGTAAATAACGAAAAGAACGTGTAGTAATCAAAAGAAGTGAAAACCTGAATGATGTCATTGGGCAATAATTTTTTGACAACACCACGGTACCACATTTTATTATCATGGTACTGAGCAATACATATGTCACCTACGGTCCACATTCTGTCATAAGATTTTAATGAAAAGTCCTCGTATTCCTTCTTCAAGGTATTCTCAATGAATTTCAATGTTTTTTTGTCTAAAAAAATTGTGGAAAAATTGTCCATTGTTGAATACAATAATTAGCTGGATGACATATGTAAGTAAAATAAATACAAACTCGTACTTTGTTTTTTGGAATGCAAATATATAGCACCTTCATAATCAACATATGATGCAATTCCAATAAATTCATCTTCTTGTATGGGTACTGCAGGAAGCCAGGAGGCCATTTTAGGTGGCAATGGAACATTTTTTCTTGATGTCAAGCACGAATCTTCGGTACAACCTGGTGAATTACTGCGACTATTGTCGTTCGAAAGACAAATATTGTGAACGTTGCCCAAGAGCCACTCAATATCAGGAATATCAGTCGTGTCTTGTTTTTGTCTCAGTTCCTTCCGGAATTCCACAGCGAGGACTTTCTTCTTTCGTCCCATTTTTCTGTAATTATTAATAAAAGTGGAGAAACAAATTTCGTTAATGCCGTACAATATTTTCTTCAAAATACAACATACTCTCTGTCTGGCAGAACAACGCCTTCCTCGATAAGCATCTCAGTAACAGAGCTCAAAATAGTTTTAGTTGCAGCAAACGGTCCATCAGTTTTGCATTGTTTTATATAAAGGTCAACCAGGACAGTATCATCTTTATCAGAATTAGCCTAGGAAGTATCATTATGTAATGTTTACCCTTTGCTCTGAGATCAGCTATGTAAATTCACGATTACCATTTTTTCTATATAAAACTTATTAGTCTGATTCGCCTCAATGACTTCCTTCAATTTCGTGCAGGAATAAGAAGGCCAAGTATCAGTACCGCCGCAGGGTAGAATTCCAAAAAGTTTAGCTTTGAAGACGTTGGATGGTGTCTTTTCGAATTTGGGGTGGAGAACGTCAAGGTTTTCAATGGGAACGACTTCGCGAATTCCCAAATCATAAAAGAATACTTCTGCAGTATCATCCGACATAATGTTTAGTATCTTCACACGACAATATCGCTTATCAAGGGCCGAGTAAACCACGGCTGAGCTACCCTCCTTCCAAACCTCTTCTGGTATAGTACGAGTTTTATTGTAATAATGTTGCATTTCTTCTTGAACTTTTAAATACTCCTGATGAAGCACTGAATCGGTCAAATAGATGGAATCTGGAGATTCTACAAGAACGACATCTACAGCCAATGTAAACGGATTGGAATCACATTCGGCTACTGGTAAAGTTTCATTATTTGGAGCAACAGCTTGTAGCAATGCTTTCTGCGATTCAAGGGCGTGCTGCTGTTTCTTCCTCCGTTTTTTGCATACCTTTGGTCCATTTTCATTGGCTTGCGTTGTACCTCTAAACGAGTAACACACACACATATATATATATATATATATCATATTGCTAGAAGATTCTAATGAAAAATGTATAAATATTTTTGCATGTAAAAGTCTGCTTTGATTTAGTCTTACACAAAAGGTTTCTCCATAAGATGGGCTGCTATTATGTCTTTGAAATTAACACCACCATTAACGAAGATTACAACTTCGTAAGAGTACTGCGTTTTGCCAAGTGCAATAAGATTAATTCTAGTATTGCATAGATGTTGTTTCATGTAGTTAACCACAGACGTATTCTGCTCTTCGTTTAATGATTCTATGTCCTTTAGAGATACCTGAATTGCCTGCGATTAATGAGAAATTAATTTTTTTTAATTTTATAAATTTAATGATGTGTCTTACCTGTGTTGCACAGGTCATAAACTGAGACGGTATTTTTCGTATAACATCATATCGCATTGCCCGTGTATAGCCATAATCGACGTAGAACACCTCGACAATTTTGTCACCAGGTATACTGCATACTCTGCAGCGATACCATTTCTTGTCTGTGTACGGCGCGGCGCATGGCATTCCTTAAAAATAAAAATATATTACACGAAGGTTTCCAGAAAACTATTCGAAGGAAAACTGAAACACCGTCAGAACTCACCTACAGACGGAATATGGATAATGCCTTTAATCGCACCCTCCGTTTCAAAAAAGTTTGTCATACTGTCTTTGAGTTTCTCAAGGTACTGAATATTTTTGTCTGCCTGGTGAATAAATATCACTCATTATCATAGCATGATCGGGCCTAAGTTATATTGATTGACAATGTTATACCTTTTGTACGTAGAACAATTGAGGAGACAGAACGCATTTACAAATCACGGTATGGTACTTCTCCAGCGGTAAGTCTTCGGAATAATACTTACGGATGGATTGGGGATTCGTTTTCTTAAATGAAAAAGATCTCTTGTGGTGTAAATCGATAAACAACGTAAAGTTATGATGTTACGCTTCAGAGTAATTCTTAATAAAAGTACCTGTAAAGTTTGCCGTGAGATCATATTACCGAAACCAAGGAATAACAAGAAATCTCTGATAGACACGGACTCGGTACCGTCGCTCGATGGATTAGTGCACATTTCTACTTGATAAGTATCGCCTACGACGTCAACGATATGTATATTGACCATTCTGTCAACTCTAAAATAATAAAATATGTATATGAATATTTAATTCTTTGTTGCACGAGATAGAAGAATTCACTGAATAATCTTGAAGGACATCTAATCAATGTTTCGTGCATTGATATATGGAAGACAGATAATTACCCTTTAATTATGCGATACATTTCGTTGCGCGCGTCATGATGCCACGACAAACCATCCTTTGGTACGATATCGAACAAGGCACATTTTATGACCAACGGGGGAATGGCTAACAATCTTGGAGACAATTCCTGAATATTTGAAACTGGAACATTTTTCTCTGTGTTTCCATAATCAATGAAATATATATCACACGTTGTGAAGTCTTCCTGCTTTATGTTTATATTGACCAGCCTGCCACGATTCCAGTTTTGATCCTTCAATGATTGTACGGCGTATAATTTGGCTGTCGAATGAATTAATGTTTTTTGTTAGTTCTAATTTTTAATATCTTTGAGGAAAAGAAACGTGACACTTAAGGAACTTACATACTGTCAAATTGTTTCCATCGATATCAGCAAGTTTCATAATTTGAATATTCTTTCTTACTTCTGAATGAAGATGAGAATTGCTCATTGGCATAACGTAAAATGATGTTGGGTCTTTAATGTAGGTCGCTTTGGCGACTAAGCAGCTTCCTGTGGTACAGTAAGTCATATGGAAACGATGAATGGACAAAAAGTTAGGGCTTCATAGTAAACATATGTGACAATCACACATTTTATTCAACGAAATTATTATATACCTTTTGTCAGTTCAGAACTGTTTGACTTTGACTTTTGGACAGGCACGATTTTCTTCTTCACTGCGGGAGGACCCTTCTTGAACGGTTCTGTTATGCTAATGATTTCTTCGCAAAATAAAAACCACACAATATTAAGTAACGTAATATAGAGTTAATTTAAATTAATCACAATCCTTTGTTACTTTGAACTTCCTCCTGATTCACTGGTTCTATCTGATAATCATCGGGAAGATGCTTAACCGTGGACAGTTTAAAACTGGCAGTCTGCGGTACGTGAATTTGACAATGAGTTTTAATAGCTTTTATAATGGACTCGTCAATCTTCAACCTGAAGCACAAAAATTAGCTTACAGTAAATTCAATGTCAATAAACAACGAAGAATAATATCTTACGAGATCGTATCCTCCTCCGAGATAGGATCCTGTATGAGATGACAGGGTACATCAGCCACATCATGCAATTGTTCAATGACTTTCTTCAAGTTCACCTTGTCAAGACTCTCCTTAACGGAAGCAGCCATCTTAAAAGAGACAAAGAATTACTTAAACCCTAAGTACAATCTCCCCGTACAATAATCAAAGAGGCTTGAGATAAACACCAGCAACCAAGAATGAAGCACATCCTCCTGCATCTCGAGCTCATTCTCGATCTCCTTGAGATTCCTCCTAAGCCGGTGCCGCTGTCCGTAGAGCTTGTCGACAAGTTCCTTCTCAACATTCTGCAATACACCATGAAGTAGACAGAAGTGTTGATTTATAGAAGCTTCAACGCCCGCGCTGTTCTGCAGAACGTCCGGAAACACCTGAGCACTCTTAAGTTTCTGCAATCAAAGAAAGAAGAGAAAAGTCAGAGGAAATTGTTCCGGTGCAATCTGCGGGCTAAAAAGTGATTAAAAATATCCAAGAGCAGGACTGCCCAAGTTTGAACAAGACTCTCGTCCCGCGTACAAGGAGTTAATGAGAAAGAAAAAAGTATATTAGACGATTATTCGAAGAAGGAGGAAAGCCAGTACAAGGCATGCGAGGTAGGTGAGAGGCCGGCAGGCCTCGCGAAGCAAACGAGGACAACCTCCTCATCCTTCCCATAGCCCGGATGACTTCAGTGCGCGAGCGGGACAAGCTAAAAGACAGCGGGCAACCAGAAGGCAGTTTGGAATGGCAGGGAGCAGGCAAGTCGTGGTGGGCAAACCGATGCTCAGTCTTTCTTGTCGCAACGAACGGTAACCACGCGCTCAACTTGACTATCCGTAGGAATAGTAAGGTAACGAGTAATCGCGAGGACGACTTCAAAGTAAAAGTGGAAGTCAAAGGAGTGTAAGAAGCTGGGAAGCAGGCTTCGCCACTTCGCAGGGAAAATGTGGCTCGCGAGTAACCCACATCAGTTTCAAGTACGCTAGTCGATCGAGCCAGGAGGAACTGGAAGTAGAAGTATACCGAGAAACGGAAGTGATTAGGGGAACAATGAAATTTTGGCATTCCCTGCTGTTACTGGTCAGCGCGGAGATTCTACTGCCAGCAACCGGTGAGTAGAGACCTGGACAAGTCCAAGAAGATGGTACCTATTGGTGACACCTTATGCCCCTAAAGAAATCGACAGTTTACGTCTATGGCCACAGTAAAACATCTCGTTCTCCTAACTGACACAGACAGATTGATAAAACTTTGTCTCCGCCTTACACGGGCGTCGTAACGAAATCTCGAAATCGAGAAGTGGCTAATCTAACCGTGAAGAGCGCGTTCCGGTTAAGGCACTCTTCAGCGAGCGCACTCGTTAAGACGACGTCGAGCGTCGCGACGGCTTCGTCGAACGAAAAAATTATTCCTGTCGACCGCAAAGGAACTGTTAGGTAATACTTTTTATTGACTCTTGTGTACAGAGCGAGAGCGACGCCGTGCGTCCTTGCATTTTTTAAGCATATATCGTGTATAAAAGCGTACGTTAAAAAGTGTCCGCGCACATGTAAATGGAGATTAATTTTCATTTACACGTTCATTGTCTGCGATTCGTTTCTTCAGTAATTTCTGCGTGTAGCGTAGTCTCATAGTCGTAGCGATAAAAGTGACGATATTAGCAGTTGCTCAAGAATTCTCAGCACCGAAGGATTCGCGAGATCGCTTGGACGAAGTAGTACCGGCAGTAGCTTCTAGAAGTAGAAGAGTATTAAGTATCGAGAGACCCCCGATGCAGTTAAAATCTTCCAGCGAGGAAACTCTCGTCACCTTCCTCTCGTTTGACGAGACTTGTCGCTCCCTTGAGAACGCACAGGTAGCGCGGGGAACGACGAGGCAGAGGGTACGGCTATTGAAGAGAGGCGTTGCTTTGAAACTTCTCATACACGAGCTGTATGAAAAGTAGCGTGCAGGATGAAGAATACTCCCCCCGGTTGACTGCTCCGTGCCCAAGTAACGCTTAGCGAGCATCCTTGGTGAAGTAAGTCGCGAGGTCTCACCGTGTCAGGTTACATCCTGAGTACGTGTGAATTAATAAAGAAAAGCAAGAGTTCGTGGATGCTACTGATGCACTGTGCCTCGTTAAAGAGAAGTACACTCGTTTAAGAATGGGACCAAAAGAAAGTAGGATGTGGACCACAATTATGATTCATTTACCTAGTTCCTGCAATGTGCTGTTCCCTGAAGGCGCGACCTTTCAGTCGAGAAGAGAACTAGTCTACGTCACCTTAAATCTTGAAACGGACAAATACAACCGTCCATCAAGTGAATATGAAACTGAGGTAGACCACTGTTGAAAATGATACAACGAAATAAAGGAACAAGAGTAAGAAATTGTTTATATAGTCCGAAGATGTTCTGTTAGATGATTTTGGTCCACGGGATGCTGTAGTGAAATCTGAGCTGAACCAATTCAAAAAGTATATTAGGTATCTCGTCACCTTTAGGAACACGCGATCGGTATGATTGTTTTTGGCGGCTATCGCAGCGGCTTAATGATCTTTAATCTGTCTTGGGGCTACGCCCCAGGTGTGGAAAGTCATGACGAATTAACAAGGGGCATTGTCTTACGTCCCGTGTCCTGGTTACGACTCGACGTCATCTTGGATGATGGTGACGGTATAATAATAATGATTTCTCCTTGAGAAACCCGTGAGTATGTCGTGTGAGCTTGCTATCCATCCGGGAGATGTTCTAGTGGATTCTGCCGGACTAAACAGTGCACCCGTATGAATCGTTCGACCTGATAACAGTCACGACCATCAACCTATAGCAATCTATACTCACTTAGCTGTATGTGCTCTGTCTGCTTGTATTCTTTTTCCTTCCTGCCTGCCCTGGAAAATTAAACCACTCGGCGAGTCCTCGAGGAACTCGAAACTCGTAGAGTGGATGTCGACGATATTCAATAAATCGATAGTCCTGTACCGACTTCCTGGGTATCTCTCGGTAGGACAGTCTGTCTCTCTTCGACTCAGTCAAGACCTTATTTATCTAATAACTTGCAAGCGAAGACAGCTGCTTATTTTTACTCTTACTTTTACTTCCTCTACCATCGCTTCTTCCACCACGTTTTCTTCTTAATCTTCGTGCTTCTTTTTCTTACGCCGGAGCGGCTCAATTATATCGTGCAAATAATCAGAGCGATACTAATTCATGCTTATACGAACTTAAAGTCGGTGCAATCGAATGATTTATTGATTGGTATATTTTCGAGAGGTATGCTTCAACAAAACTAATATTTCAATATTTTTTTTTTTTCACGGCTGCTACGGGGTACTCGGTTGCGATTCTGCTGATGCTTCAGGATATTTTTCTCAGAATCAAAACCGAGCACGTATCGCGAATGTACGCATACTAAAGTGTCGCGAAGGATGCTGAATAACGTTGGCTCAACTATAAACGAGAGCAAGGCTGTGCGATCCTTGTAGGAAAATAATGATTCTTTGAATGCAGATCGAGTGCGTCAACTGAACGACGGAGTCCAACGCGAATCAGGACTGAATTTATCTTCCAATGGAATATTACGATTCTTAAATTTATAGTCTTGGATGATTCCATTGGTGAAGTTGATAAGGCGAAGTTAGGAGATTTTCAAAGAGCTATCGACTCCAGAGGAATGCTATTCGGAGAATGTCGCTATAGATATATAAACATATATGGGTAAGCCCATAGGTTCAGATAAGAGTGAAAGCGATGAATTTTGACGCGACGAATAAAAAAAGCTTAGAGAAAAAAAATAATAAAAGATAGAAATAAAATTCTCAGGTTAAGATATATATATATGACTGACCGTGTCGGTAAGCGCGAATAACGTAGAGCGATGACGTTCAGTAGGTAACAATCGAAAATCCCAGCCGGAAGCGAAGAGTGATTGAGTATTTTGTGTTTGCTTTGCCGGAAAAAAATTCGCGTTACTCTCCGCATGCGGATTAATATACCGATCGGATAAAAATAAAGGACAGTTGAGTACAATATGCAGCGATGTCTCGTTATTGGTTTTAGTCCCGTTTTTATTATTTTCGGATCGCTTTTGATGTCCGCGAATCTGAAGCCCCCCGGGACACATCCAGAACGGAAATAAATCGTAACTGCGTTCCTTTCGACGGGCTTTCGATTCCATCTTCGATCCGATGCGACGTCGGCATAACGGCAGGACGTATACCTATATACATCACTGATATGTCCCTTTCTCTCTTTTTTTTATCTATTTACCTCTGTCCTTTGATACGATTTCATCCTTCTATTTTCCGCAGGACTACTATTCTCCCCTCTACCTCTTTCATCTCCATAGATACATCGCACAACGATTCCTCCCTACTGTACTGCGACATGCGATCCTGCATTCCGCACACAACGCACATATCGATGCAGTCTTGTGGTTGACGCCACATCGAGAGTTCGAGCATAACAATGTCCCCGTGTAGAAATCACGAGGGCGTGAACGGAGTTATGCGTTACAGCTGACTTAGCGAGCGAATGAATATTTTAACGTGTTCTTTCCTTACGCAACAGGCTGGTCCACAATTTCATTTCAGGAGAACAGTAAAGACTTCAATTGCAAATCTACAAAGAATCCTAGAATGCCTGCTGCCGTGCTTCGCCTCAGGCATCGAAACCTTTGAAGATCGTTGAAGCTTTTTTTAAAAAATCTCTATATCCATAGGGTTATACAATTTCGAATTTTAGGAAAAATAACGAAAACAGGTGGGATAACGAAAGGTTACCTGGTATTTTTGTGGAATCTAGGCTGGCTATGCGAAAAGATTGAAAATAAGAAACACAGTACCCATAAACGAACAAGGAGTATCGTTAACGCTGAATTACCTTTTAACCAGTTAGTCACGTTCGGTAAGTAATATAGGTACTTACTTACTCATTACTAAGAGTAATATATACCGCATACTCCATATATGATATACAAGAGAAATATGCAACGGAGCTCGTATAATTTACTCAAGACAAGCAACGCTGGTGATACGTATTGTATAACATGCAGAGATTACCCTGAGGTGAACGTACGGAAAGTCCTTCTATATCTATTAAAAAGTTTATTAGAATCCCAGTCAGCCAGTGATTCATTGCCAAAGAGAAAACAGGAATCACGGGATGCGATATGACCAATGGCACACGGGGGCGTATAATGGGAACAGGATGATGACGAGGAATAGGAAAAACAAGAACGCAACAAGGAACTCTACCTCTTCCGTAAGGGAAGACCCATATATTTTTCCTCTTCTTAGAGGTTCTTCAAATTACTTTCGCAAACTATACCAGTAGCCCGATCATCAAAGTCGAGCGAGCCAGAAGGAATGTGAAATAAGGAAGGAAGAATTTGTAAAAGTTTTTCTCGATCAGAAACGAGACCGACCAGACGGCTGCAGGTAGCTATCATCTGAGAAGGTATCTTGCCCCGGCGACCTCTGCCTAAGAGAGCCAGGACGAAAATCGCCTTATCGAGTTTCCACAGCGGACAGCGCGGCGCTCTGACAATCACGTGACCTTGACTCGATCAAAGGAGCCTTGCCTCTAATTACCTTGCCGAGGTACTGGAAGTGCCTGTCTAGGAAAATACCGGCTGAATATATATAACAGTCGGCCCCGAGGACACGCGCCAGCCAGTCAACCAGCCGGCTAGTCCAGACAGCCATGATTCTACGTCGACGCTGCGAACCAGTTCGTATACCTATTTCCTCTTATTTTTCTCTCTCTTTTCCAATCTCTTCGCTTAACTCAAACTCTCGTGCTTTCTCGCTCTGTCCCTCTCAATACGTACAATCACGCGGAAAGGACGCGTTCTCACGAGTAATTTCATAATTTGCGGAAGCGATTCTTCTCGAGCATACAGGCAAGTTCCCTCTTACGTATACACGCTGTATCTTTTCGGTCTGTTTAATTGTCCCGTCTTTTTCCTCTCTTCTCTGTTTGGAAACGATGACTCGCGGTTTACTTAATGGGCCCGAAAGGTGCCGAGTAACTTTACGAAGCGTGAAAATCATGAATTACTTGTATAGAATATCAAATTCACCAGGTCAACAGTCGATTCACATTGCAATTTCATAAGGAACTAAAAGAAAATTAGAGAAATCTATTTCATTTAGTTTTAACGTCATCTGCTCCGTTACGTATCTTACGAAATTATTATTTTCCTGAAACTATGTAAGACGAAGAATTTTTAGGCTTTTAGAAGATTATGTATTGTGAGTTTGAGTACATTTTTTTTTCATCTTGACAATTAATAGTTTTTCTATTACGTCATCAGTCTCCTTTCAAGTACTCCTTTATGGCCTACAACGGGGACTACTACCGTCGGGCTTCTCTTGTTATATGGCTATGAACAATTAAATCCTGGCTCGCCATGTTCTCGCGGATGCCCGCAAAGTTACGTAAGTTTCTTCGAAACGCTTCTCTACACTATCCCCCCCCC
>NW_014332826.1:1129004-1140452 GCF_000341935.2 Cephus cinctus
CCCACCCTCTATCAACTGTGACGACAACATCGCGAAACGCAAAATTCACAACGACATCGTTGGCTGAACTTTGCCGCGTCGAGTAAATCGGGACGCCGCGACGAGATAGTGCTCGCACATCTTGCACATGGCTCGTCGATAAAGATTCACGTCTCTGCCAGGCTGAAACACCGCGCGACCCTCGCACGTGCTTACGTCTTGCTGTATTGTCGTATTGAGTAGAGCATCGAGTAGTGGAAGAAAATAAAAAGAAGGAAGCGTATATACTTCGCGAGAGAGAAAGGGAGACGGGAGAGGAAAGTTTTTAAAAAAGATCGTCAGGGCCAGGAAGGAGCCTGGCTGCCATCTTTGTGGTTCCCTTGGAGCGGCCCTGAAATCCAAAGTGACAGTTAATTAAGCCTGAGAGCAACGTCTAAGAGCAAACGACGACGATAGTTAATTATATCTGGGCTACGCGGATGCTGGATAGAATGTGGTTGCTGGATATTTTCTCTTATTGAAAGTTTATCGCAGTCCGCTCGAATCCTGGGGAAAGGTTTATGTCTTAAGTCAACGTAGAAATACGTTGTGAGCATTTTACACGGATGATTCTTTATGCTAAATTCACACTGCTTTTTTCAGAAAATCGTAATTATGCACCAGCTTCTACGATAATTAGCTTCTTACCAAATCTACTGTGTAGCTGAATAATGTTCGCGCGAGTAATCGTAAGCGTAACTCACAGTTTCATAAAGATTAAATCGTTTTTTTTTTCTTAAATGGATATTTTAAGTTTGACAGAAATTTAATAGTGGCAAAAACAGGAAAGAAGGAAAAAAGTGAAAATGACAAATATTCTATATTTATCCGGAGGAATCGTATTGCGCAATGAATAACAAAATTTATTTCGAATAAGCCAGTTATCCGCGGGCCAAAATTACGCTAGTGGGATCGACGATTTCAAGGCTGTCGTCGGGTCTGGTGGCTGCGCAGTTTTAGGCGGCAAGAATATTCGTTTGTGCCGAGCGAGAGCGACCGTGAGAAGGAGCAAAGATCGAGTCGACCATCTCCCGGTCCAGGATGCGAAGGATGAACAAAAAAGTAATAAGTGTACACGAGACAAATGGCAATAAAGAAATACTTCTAATCTTGACGACCAAGGTTAACTGTATACTTTTTGTACGCATATGTAATTATACGTATTTTGTGGAATACGTGGAATTTCAGATCGAAGGAAAGGACAGAGCAAATGAAGATAAGAGAAAAAGAAATGCGGGATATTGAAGTAGCAAAAAATAAAATTAAAATAATAAATATGAACGTCATGAGTAGCTGTGGAAACAATGAACAATGACTGCCCACCGATTACTGATTAAGTGAGTTTTGCGTCTGCAAAAAGATGACGACATTTATACCAAGTTGGTATATACAGGTTATACTATTCAGGAAGGAAACACAGTGGGTGAGCGACCGTGCGAGTCGCCTGGGAACTTGAAAAGAATCAACAGCCTTTACGTGATCCGTTTCCTCTTTCGAACGTCCAAACGCACGCTGCTTTTTACTCGAGCTAGAGCCGTCACGGTGCCTTCCCATTTTTCCTACGTCGAAGCACCGCGATACGAGGGCCGACACGTTTCCCGTGGAAAGAAAATTTAAAGACGCGCGCGTGTCTGTCTCGCTGAAGATAATTTCGTTGACCGTGGCGGTGCACTCTTCCATAGGAGACGTCAAGACTTTATTCTATTTATCAAATTCTCTCGTGGAACAAAAAAAAAAAGTTTGAAGGTAAGCCAATCTCGCCAAGACACCGTTCCTCTCTGAGCTCGGCTTTTCTACCGGCATATGTGTATTTTATGCATATATCGCGGTTAAAAGACCATAAATACAAAGAGGCGTCAAGATGTATTTCACAAATTTTCACAAAACCATACGGCCATCTGGCCATCGGCCATTACCTTCGTCAAAGCGTTTAAAAAGGCTGGAACGTTCTTAAGAGGCATTTAAGATCGTCATTTACACACATAATCGAATACCAACTTTCCAATGGTGAAAACATCCAAACAATCAAGTTACTCGAATCGGTGTAACTTGAACTACGAGTATGAAGAACCAGTGCAACCCGAGAAGTCGAGTAAAAGACACACCTTTCTTAAGATACATCATAGGTACTCGATAGGTTGTAGAAAGACTCGACCTAGAAAAACTCAGTGGTACTCATCGTATGTCGTTAGAAAAGATTTATCTATTATTTCTATGAATTTATTTACTATGTACATAGACGTAACCTGCTGAGTCCTCTTGAATTCAGGCTGACTTCCTGAATCAGTCTGATCTTGCTCCACGGAACCTAATAGACGTCACACTCTGTAGCAGGTAGTACGAGATAAATATTAAATACTGGGAACATATGTAACTCGGGTGAATGGCAAAGAGCGAAGACTCGACTAAAGTGAATTGGAAACAGTAGAAACGACCGTGACCGAAAGACGTGCAGTATGACCTATTACCTTTCGCTTTCGCACGATATGTTTTTGGTCTAAGCACGACATAGCTTACCATTGCGAAATCAAAGGAAGGCCTTGCTAACGTTTCAGATAGAAACGTCAAGATAAGTACCAAGAGGAATTTATTCTTTGCTTATAGATTTCATAGGCGCAATGGCGTAGTGACGATTCTTCAAGATCTCCTACTATGGTATACATACATCTTGCCAGGAAAAATGGAAGATGTAAGCCGTAGGAAATCCCTTCGAGCTTCCGCGGAGCAGTACGGCCGGGGTTCTAGTATCGCGAATGGAAAGTTTAAAGTGATCGTAAAAGATCAAGGCGTCCTCCGTGCAACCGGAAAGACTTTGAATTTTCCGTTTGCTGGGTCCAAGCACGAGAAGGACATTATCGATATTCGTTCGGACGGTAAAGGAGTTCCCTATATGTCGGTACTTGGCAGGTTGCACCAACCGTAAAGGTAAACTTTGCATCAGCAACTCCGGAAATCCATGTTGATTCACCATTCTCTCAGGTTATATTTCTTTTTTTTTTCATTGGGAAGGGTCGCAGTAACTTCTTTCTGAAATACGTCGACCTCCGTGGCAGATTTTATTGTGTTAAGTGAAATTGCAACAGAGGGTAGTAAAGATGGAGGTTTTAGTAGTTTGTAGCGATGGCTACTCTCGTATAAGGGTACTCGCGGAAAATATCTATACGTATGTACATACTTGGTATCTAACGTATATCGTTGAGAAATACCAGACGAGAGAGAATCTAAGTTGAGAAGAGAGTACCTATAGTACCTATGTAGTTATTCTCTCCCTCTCTCTCTCTCTTTATAGACCGGGAGAGTGGGGATCAAGCAGCGCGACACTAAAATCGAAATTGTTGGACCCCGTCAGTTTAGCCTTAGAGCCAGAGTTACAGTCTCTTCCTTCCCCTTTTACGTTTTCTTTAACTTCTATTCCTTTTTTTTTCATCCGCCGTTTGCTGCAATACGAGTTGCTTTTTAACGCAGGCAATACGAATCGAACGAGGACACCCGTCGACCAGGCTAATTGAAACTAGTCTAGGATCGGTAAATTTTCGAAATTACAGTTGGTACTAACTACCTAGAAACCCGTGTCCCGGAAATGAAGGGACCTTGGAGAAAATCGTAGAAGCTAACAATAAGTTCATAGTTGCAACTTCTATTGATCGTACGAGAAGCGTAAAGCCATCGCCGTGGCCAATGTCGCGTGAGAAGATCGACGGCTTCTCGGACGTCTCGAATGACATAGTTGAAAAAAAAAAATTGACGTGGGACGTTGAGAATCGCTGAGCGTGAAAGGATTTTTTTATTTTATGAATTTAATACGCCGCTGTATGAATGAATGAAATAATTAATTCAAAGATACCGTCTATGGCTTCGCTTAAAAATTGCATGCTCTCGTAAAGAGGTCAATGTCGTACGAAAATTTTCACACTGAGTGTACGAAGGTCTGTGTACAAGTTATGCAAGGAACGAGGATGTGTAACTATATGGGCGTGAAATTATTAGCGTAACAAATGTGCGAACGTGTCCGGTGGTATTCGCTAAGTGAAAAAGTGATTGGATTTTTATTTACAGGAAATGAAAATAAAGCAAAAGATATAGGTGCGAGGATTGTACTGCATCGGATAGTGGATTTTACCTTCGAACGTTTGAATAAATGACACGTAACGCTTTCGCCTCATCTCCATAATAAGGAAGATTCAATCTTCCTTTAGGAATACCCTATTACCTTTTCCTCTCTTTACTTGTTCCTTTTACTTACTAGATTTTTTATTACAATACAAACTCGAGGTACGTTCGTCTCTCTTTGGCTACTACGTTGCAACGCACTCCTATGGGCTCATACTGGGGCTCTTGGGGGTACTTTCACTTTCGTGTAGGTACCGACGTATGGAGAACGCGTTGCGACGCTGCGAGTGCAGAACTTATTAATTCGTCGTTAATTGGCGGTCATCAAAATTCGCCGGGAAAGTCATAGCCGGTAGGGTCTCACGTGTATTATGGGATGAAATCTCTAGTACTTGAAAATCAGAGAACGCTTTTGGTTTTGATCTCATTTCGATGTTATTGAAAATATGTATAGCACCGTTTGCACACGACTCGTATGTAACTTTTGATATTACGTATACGATTGATCATTCAGAAAAGAACTAAGGTCAATAGTTTTTAATATCTTTATGTCTGCGAGACAGAGAGAAAGAGAGAGGGAGACGGAGCTATCGGCATTTACATAGAGTAAGAGACAACGGATATACTTTTACGGAACACAAATTATTTATCGTATGCAGAATCGAGTGGGTTCACTTTCTAGAATTGCCTAGGCGTTTTTTGAACCCACGTAAGATTATACGACAATTATTTTTCAATGTTTAAGATTTTCAAAGTTTCAGATATATCATGAGTATGCAGTAACACATTTCGTTCGAATCTTTTATAAAGAATTGAGAAGATTGCCGAAAAAAAAAAAATATATATATATATATATAAAGTTACGAAATACTAGATTCCTGAAGAACGTATCTTTTCAATTTTTCGCATAGCTGACTTTTCGCTACAATGCATCGACAAAGTAAAACAAGGACGTCCCTCCCTAGCGTGTACATTAGATACAGTCAGAGTTGAACCCGAGTAGCCAAGTTAAAGGCAAGAAAGGTGCAACAGGTTATACTTGCAAGGGGTTGTCGCTAATGCATCTGCATTATTCATTGCATGATTTGTGGTTTGTTAGATCGTTAAAACAGATTCTTTGCTATAGACAGAGTGGAGTTATCGGCTCAGGATTAGAAATACATTCGTTCATCTTCAGGATGCGTTCGTGTTCATCTTCAGGAAGCGAGTGTTACGTGAAAATGCACCCGAAGATTAATCTTTACCATTTGCTGATAGTTATGGCTACCAGTTAGTTGTATATAGATATATACATGCGCGGTAACCTAGAGGAAGAGACAACGACGACGTCGTCGTCAGGACGATTAACGTTGCCGAGATTTCTCCGTTTGCGGTCACATCGTAAACGGATTCTGAGATAGGGATACACGTAGCTTTCAATTATCAGTAGGAAGATACGATAATTAGAGACCGCGAAATGGCAGCCTGCGGCTGGAAATCCGTTCGTGTGCCATCGCCCTATTTTCATGAAGAAATTTACCATCTCTCCATGCATTATAGAATATTCCATCTGGAGTCGTAATAACTTAACTCGTTATTGCGAATACACTATAGACTCTATAAAACGTATATACACGGGAAGATATATAATTCGTATATAATTCATGTACGTTAACTCTTACATGGTCAGAATATAGAAATAAGAAAAATTTCGAAAGTGTCTCTCAGGGCTAAAGCAAAGAAATTCTAGGTGGAGGGACCAACACGCACCTGAATTTTTTCTCGAGAAATTCTCATTATATTCTCGTAGATTTCAGCATAAAAAAAGAGCCCCGAAAGTATATACTTACGAAAATAAAAAGTCATTGGCAAAAGTGAGAACGGCAAAATAAGCATTGTAGGCAGTGGAGAATATTCAGAAGTTGCTGCCGGGGATGAAAGTAATTAACAACTAGTGTTCACCTGCTGTTATATATATACACACACACACATAACAGAGTGTGATATCAGTCCAGTCGACGGTGGTCAACTCGAGCGATGAATGCTAATGAACATAGTTGCTTAGGTAACCGAATTAAAGACTTTCCCCACGAAGCCAATTTAGGCACGCAGTCATATTCAGAAAAAGACCTACGGGAAATCCATCGAAGGAAGCATCGCCATGACGACGACGGCGTCCAACTCGTCTTCGGTAGAGACATATCGGAACGACATTCCGCAGCTACGAATCACATTCAGTGGCTTTCTCAAGAACCATCCAAATACAGAGTTATCGAGTGTTCCATAGCTGCGTCTTGCTTGAGAACGGCCTTAAGTCAATCGAGAGTAAAAACGAATGAAAGTTTTTTCGACTGCTATGTAACAACAAGGTAATAACAAGGAAACAGTCGCGGACCAAATGGACCTGCGAGAACCGTTAGTTTCGTTAACACGCACGCACGTGTTATGCGGTCTGTACGAGTAGGAAGTTAAAAAAGGGCAGGACGCCAGTTTCTCTGAAAAAGGAAGAAGTAAAGCGTGCGCCTTGCAGAGCCGAAACAAAGAACAAAGCGTCTCGTCCCTGTGCATATAAAATATATAAAACGGCAGAGCACTACACGTTCTGCGCCACGGCGACGATTATAATGTTTTATAACGCTCGTTACGTGCGCGGCCACATAGGAAAGTTTCGCGCGCGAAAAGTGCACGCTGTTAGAAAATCTAGGCGAATTCGCACGAGGCCCTACGCGACACTGCGAAGGGGGAACAAGGTTGAACGTAATTTCGAAATCGTCTGTGGGAATTTACTGATTTATTTTTCGTCGTTACCACGATACATCGGATGATATAATTTAGCGCGCGGCAGACATGCAGTCACGCTGTTGGGCAATATCGATCTCAAAGTACTTCAGTGTCGGTAGCACGTCCTGGTGACTCTGATAGGTATAAGCAGTAGGATACGACTGGAAAGTTAGGAAGTGGAAGATCAGGAAACAGAGGAAGCTGGAGAGAATGAAAGAGATAAGGAGTGTCAGACGGAAGGACGAGACTCGAGAATTAGATTCTTGAGGTGAAAATGACATTTGTATGCATTGCAGCATTTATTACACTACGCTAGCTCGATTCACCACCAGGAAGTTCGAATGCAAGGTGAAAGAGGGGGGGGGATGTTAGTCCAAGATTACTGTTGTTCCGTACCGTCACCACCATCAACCAGTCTGTACAGCTGGATACAGTGATAGACACGTGGTTGTCCTTTCATTCTTATTGGAATATATATCGCTTGTGTACAACCAGTTGCTATGGTTACTGGTGTAGAGACTACATTTCTTCGTACTAATTAAGCGTGTTCAATAAATAACAAGAATTATTTTAAATTATTCCCGGCGATAGGAATAAGCACTGACCATATCAATATGGTTACGAATGTTTGTTAACTTGAAGCATATGGGTAATGTTATTTGGAGGAATATGTAAAACACGCAAGGAAGTTCAGGAACTGTGTTCTATATGATTTATGAAGTGAGTTTACGCGTAGAGAAGATTTAAACACGCTGCATTTCGAGAAAATGTTAACACGTCGCATGTCGAGTTTTAATGAGTTGCGAAGAAGCGTTTTAGTTTGTCGTTAAGGGGGAGGTAGGGGGTCTCTCTAACGATCGTAATTAAATTCTACAGTTGCAGGTACACGACAGGCGGCGTAACGGGATTTAAAGACATTAACGGCCTTTACGGATCGGTCAGAATAGTCGTTCATGGGGGAAAGCGCACGATACGATAGATTGGGTGAAATCTGAAGTCTGATTTAAAAGATCATACGCTTTTCGCAATTTACCTGTAAAGGCTGTCCTAACGAGTTACATTTATAATTTGTGGTACGATGCTCATGGATCACCAATGAATCATGAGACGGTACAAGGCGCCGTCGTTAAGATGTCAGGGCAAACGGTACGTGAACGGGAAGACGAGAAGATGGAGAATTAAAGATCACTCGGTCTCTGGTTCTACCTGGGCTTGCATAATAGGTTACGCAAGCTTTGCCATGGATCTGTCAATAAAACTTACTCATCTGTCTTTCACGTGCCTAGTCGTCGCACCAGCACTGACGCCAGCGCTCCTACCGCCACTACCACCAACTATCTCTGTCACTGCTTCGCCATGACTCTGACTCTTTCTACGTTTGGTCACAGCCGTAACCATTCGTGCAGTTCCGCTATACCGAGCAAGCCGAATTATTGAAGTTACGCCAGGTCTTGTCTTCATTTGCGGATCATGCGACGCTACTCACGGAAATCTCTTATGACATCTTCGACGGATCGGTTGACGGTGCTTAACTGCCATAAGTTTTAAAGAGAATTTTAATAATTTGACGCCATATGTAATTCTATAGGCATCGAGAAAGTCCGTGTTTCTTTCGACAATAACGTCTTCGACTGTCAGTAGTTTGAAAATAATATTCATACTTCTCTTCTTGGTTTCCTCCACTGTCTATCAGTTTTCCCAGAGTTCCACGGTTGCCCCGAAGAGTTCTCGTAGCTGCTCTAACCCGGTCGTTTACTGGAGTATCAACACGTAGGCGTTATATTTGCTTGCGACACACACCTGGACCCTCCGGTCTGTTTTTCACACCCTATAGCGACTCTAAATCGGTTCCGTCGGTCCTGCGTTTACCTGTTGCGTGGCCGTTGCTGTTTTTCTACGGACGCAGTCTGACCACGTAGACGACATGACACAAGGCACCATGGGGCACGAGACAATTACACAATGGACTACGCGCAGGGACGAGACGGCATGACCTCGTGCCAAATTCTATAATATGGACATGGAAAATACGCTTTTACTTCAGCATGATTTTTTGGACATTTAAAAATTTTTTTACCTAATTATATCAAACGTGACACTTTACGGCGAATGAAATTTGTCGTGTTTTTTTTTTTTCGATATAATATATTTTATATACATTCAGACTTTGTTCGAGGCGTCAGGACCATTTGACAGCCGCTGACTAAAATAACGCGCTGAAACCTTAACCATTCATGTCGGATTATCAATATGGTCGTTTGACGTTATTCGAAAATCATTTAGCCGAGGGTGCGTATCGGCAGAGCGCAAAACCCTCACGAAATATTATATTCTGTTGGCAAATATACAGACCGTGGGAGAAGAGAGCGGGAATGGAGGGAGAGAAACGAGAGCGGTTTGGGATATTGTCGGTGCGCATAATCAGGCTCACGGGCGAATAAATACGAATTAGTAAATCGGCCTTTTTTTCATTTACCCCTCGCCGCCCCCCCCCCCATCAACCAAATTCTTCGTACAATCCACGGGGATGCTCGTTTCCCACACGTGAATATACACGTGATACCTGCGCTACCAGCGGTAGCATAATTTTAGTCCATCCTATAACCCCCCTTCAATTACAAAACACTCTTTTTACCCATTTATCACATAAACGCACTGCTAGTTTAAAAATAACCCCACGGATTCTCCCTTATGAAATTTCACGACCACCCGGCAAAGGCAATGCCAAACGGGAGCAAACGGGAGCTCGTTGAGCGGCGTGCGGCGGGGGGTGAAATTAAACAGAGCGACAGAGACGGAGATAGTGTTCCTCGCTATGCCTGGGGGCCACTTCGTTATTTATTCACTCCAGTCTGGATGCTTGGAGCTGGTAGCTTCCTACAGTGAATTCTACGAGACACGGCAGATCCTCTCGTTTCTCGTAAGATCGGCCGAGCAGTTCAAAGGGAAGCGTTGACCGTATCTGCAAAATTCTAACGTGCAGGATGAAACGGCACAGTCGGCGCCTAAGGGCGGAAAGAACGCGCGCCGCTTCTTCCTTTGTGAGGCGTCTAAACGTCAGTCGAGGTAGGCGTCCCGACGTTCGGCAGCATCGATGCACCCACCCGACCTCGAGTTTTCCTATCAAAGGCGCACTAATTACGGATCCGTTTTACCATAAAGGAAACAATCGCGCGAGCTTCCATTGGCACAGACAACCGTCAAGCGTTACGTTGATCTCGCCCCCTGGAACCACGAAATTTCACCGGAGTTACCCTCCTCTCTCTTTACTTTCCAAAGAAAAGTCAATCGATTAATTTAAAACCCAATCAGCCGTCTTTTCTGCGGAGACGCGTATCCTAAAATAATTATAACTTGAAATACGCTAACTCAAGGTACGCCGAGCTACGAGAGTCTCGTGTAAACATAATTCATAAAAGTGTATCGTATGTTTCAGACTGCGCCGACAAGAACTCGAAGATATCGAAACGTGCGAAACCCCTGGACCCGGAGGAGGATGACTATTACTACGACGACGTAGACGAGAGGAACAATCCGACGAACGAGGCGCCGGTTGTGCCTCCAGGATTCCTCAGTCCCTCGGTTCGAGAGTATCTCGATCTCGGTAAATCGATACCCGGTACGTAAACAAGATCATCTCTGCTAAGTTTCCTTTGAGTTTCAGCGAAGGCCGCTGCCATAGCCTGTCGTACCCAAGACATCGAGCCGCGTAGTACACACGACGACACACGCAATCGTTAAGCTTCAGGAAGGAGGGATGCTGGAGAACCAGGGAGCTCTTCGCGACGATTACAAAAAAAAAAAACTAACTGGGTTATATTACATAATTTTACGAAATATATATAGAGTAAATATTATGAAGAATTTGCTCCATATAGAAAATGGGAGTTTATCGTATCTCCTATATGTGTACGTACGCGCACAGAATCAATTTTACTGAACGCCGTTTTCCTGCTGAACTTTTTGGTCTTGCTTACACCAATCCATGCTTAGACGTGATACGTGTGCGTATGCACGTAACGAATGGGGAATAGGAATTGCTAGATAGAGATATAACGTGAGTCAGGGTAGTCATTTTATAGGGGTACCCAGCCATGTGAAGAGAGACGTTTGTTGTTAAGTCTCTCCTCCCGTGAAGAAGGGAAGGGGTAGGGAGGGGAAGAGAGAAAGGGGCAACTGGAGAGGGAGCGGAGGTGGGGGGGGGGATATTCACTTCCCCCCCTCGAGTGAGAGAACAGTGGGATGAATTGTGGGCCCGGGCGGACGCAACTGGGAGGGGTTGATGCTGGTGGGGCTCCAACGGGGTTGCATTGAATCAATATGGCAGCGTAAACTTATCTCATTGACTTAACGGTTCTCAATCTCTCGAAGGGTTCTGCAGCTCTGTGGTACTCGGATAGGATAATGAAATACCGAAGCCCGGATAACCCCACCGTTAAACCAGAAGCATCCGTCTCTCTCGCTCTTGCACCATCTATACAGAGGGTAGTTTCCCCTTTATCCACTTCTCTTACTCTCTATCTGTCCGTGCAATCGCCCTTTCGATCCCCCCCCCCCCCC
>NW_014332826.1:1140550-1151461 GCF_000341935.2 Cephus cinctus
CCCCCGAGCCTGTTCTCTTACTGGCGCGCACACCCGTAGAGCGGGTCTCTACACGTAAACCTAACCTAGGCAACTCCACGTACCTGCTCTACTCCCTTCTTCTCGCTGCATCTCGCTCACTCCCGATGCACCCAAGTACACACGAGAATGACAGCAAGACCCGATTCCGCGTGCTTGTCTGATTTTATGATTACGGCCACGCGAAAATGTAAAAGAGCTCTCGGCCACGGATAATGCCCGACTTCCGTTCTTCGTTTGCCAAACACGAGGATAGATATTCATGGTTGATAGAAGTTCACGTAAATCCCGTAAGCTCAGAAGTGGCGCAGACGGTCGACCGTGTAAACTTTTTGACGTTGCGAATCGAGGATGGTGATAAGCGTAATTTGTAATTTCCAATGGTAAAATACGTTATTTATAAAGTATCAGAACGAAGCGAGGTTACTACGGTGTTACGCGTCTGTCTACTTATATACGAAATGGAGAAACCACTAGCTAGTTTCGCACGTGTAAACCAACTTCTCCGCTTCTCAATGGGAAAGACAAGGACTAACCGGCCGAGACCCGGACCACCACTGTTCTCCCTTGCATTCCGTATGGATAGTGAGGACACAGCGGGTAGGCGGGCTCACAAGTTTGCAACTGTATAGGAACGAACGACGGGACGCTGACATAACAGAATCCCGGAAACTATGCTTGTCACCCAATGAGATTCGCGAGCGAGGGCGCTGTTTCGGTGCAAAGTTGTTTAGACAAGACTACCAGTGGCACCACCGAGGGGATTTATACGCGCCGTTATAATTTGAGAGACGTTAAGAAGCTCCTGGGGAACTGTCCCGTACTTGGGTGGCAGACATCTTTCTACAGTCCTTTATTCCTTCAACCCTTACTCCTTTCGTTCTCTCATTCAATCTTTCTTTCTCGTTAACCCGCTCGTCGTCATCCTCTCTCCCTCCCTCTTTCTCTCTCTCTCTCTCTCTCTCTCTCTCTCTCTCTCTCTCTCTCTCTCTCTCTCTCTCTATCTTACTACTCTCGACACCTTCCACAGGCATCAGACAATTCTTTCTCCTCGTCCAGACGCAACTCAAGCTACACCCACCTGCCGGTTGGCAGGGACGTTTGTCACGGCTCGTTTCTACGGTGGCAAAAGATGGAACCTCTTTTCCTTTGCCTCCTTGCATATTTGCTTGGCTCTCAACTAGGCGAGGATTAAAGCAGCTCGGTGCGACGCTCCGCGATAACGGAAATAGGAATGACGAGCAGCGTCGTCTCTGGGTTTTCTGTTATTGCTTCAGCCGGTTAACGGAAGCAGAGAGGAGAATCTCGGTCCTGTTCCCGGGTAACGGAGAGAGGTTTATTAAGCACGAAGACAGATCGAATGATAATAAGGGGGTAGAGGAGAGGCATGGAGCTAGGGGAATGGGAAATCTTTCACAGAGAATTCTGCACTAGCGAGCAGAGTCGGTATTTGTTTCCCCATGAAAATTCACGATCGATAAGCTTTTACCGTAAATTTGTTTTAAGGGGTGACTTTTGGGTTTCGAGAAATTTTCATGACGCCAGAAAGGAAGAAAAAATTTCCAGGACTAACGGACGACAGTCTTTCATCGTCTTTTAAATGTTTAATAAAATTTACATGCTGAACGAGGAGATTTTTGATATTCGACAGTCACGAACAGGTAACGCGATACGCGATCCTTTGGGTCTGCTAGATTTACACTGTACGACGTTCACGGAAGCCAAGGTTTAAAGCCGTTCGTAAACATCGGGGATGATTAACCCTTTGCTAGGCGAGATGCAATTACCTGCCAACTTATTTGCTTCTGCCGAGATAACGTGATCACTAATTCAAAGTTCTATGAGAAACTTCGACCGGAGTCTGACGCACCTACGAACGCGTAGGGTATATAGGACTGGTATATACAAGACAACCATCTCCGTGTATTAAGACGCACGTGAATGGGACATAACGATATCTGACGCAGTACAACCTTCGCGTTTACAATATGACAACTGGAATAGATAATCAATTAGCGAACTCTTCAATTAATCCACCGTCCTACGACAGAGCCTCGATTGTTGGATTTAAGTCGAAGAACTAGATAAGAGAGTGTAATCGAAAAAGAAATTATCTTAGCATTCCAGTTAGTCCTTACCGAGCGAAGAAGCTATACGCTCTCGTTAACGAGTGAGACGACGAGCGAAGTACCAGTTCCCGTAAATCCATTGAGAGAGAAAGAGTCCAGAATACATCCTATTGTCTCCTACAGCGAGAAGCCACTCCGAAGAGAGCTTCCTTCTGAATCCGCACGTTGTTTCAGGTCGACCAGGGACCGACTACCCGGTTCTGGGCAAAGTGCCCTACACGAATTTCTACTGCGACGATCAGCCTTATCCTGGCTTCTTCGCCGACGTGGAGACTCGATGCCAGGCCTGGCACTACTGCGACATAGACGGCCGCCAGGCGACGTTTCTGTGCCCAAACGGGACGCAATTCAGCCAGGCGGTCTTCGTCTGCGACTGGTGGTTCAACGTAAGGTGCGAGCTGAGCCCCAAGCTCTACGCAATCAACAGTAGACTCTACCAGAGACCCACGGAGAGTCCCACAAGACCTCACCGAGTCATCACCAAGGAGCTTCTGGAGAATATATTCGTCAAACGAAAATGAGGGAACGATTTCGTGGCTCTACCAATATCTATCGTCTGCTGCCACGGCCAACGATAACACCTCAACGCGTTTCGTGCCGGAGCGATTTTTTGTTACCTTCCGATCAGGCAGCGTGTACGACCCACGTGGCACGGACGTCTTAAAGCATGTTCACCCTCTGTCGGGCAGAGAGAAAGAGCGTCACGGAACATCGAGATTCAGCTTGGATAAGGAAAACGTACAAAACGCCCGAGGCCAAACTCACTGAGAACAAGAAATTAAAACGGATAGCTCGCACTCGGCTGTCTATTAAAACTTCCGCCTTCCGGCTTACCTCAGCGCCAAGCATGTTTCCCTACTTGTTTCAGCCATCATCGTCACTTGTGTTTTCTATGGGTCTGTCGGCCAGTGCGAAGTAGCAATTAGCAACGAATCGGACAGTGCGAGGCGTCCTTTTACATACTAAGAGACACGGGAGACTACAATTTAGCGATTTATGCGAACGCGCATTTGTAAAGGCAGACTCGCATATCCGAGTGATAACTTTAGCTTAATTGTTCGCGTACAAGTGTCCACGGGTCAGGAGTATCTTCGCGACCTAAAGGCTATTGAACCCGGCGTGCCCGAGGTTGGCTATGACGGACCCAAAGTGTCATGCTCCGTGGGAAATTCTTTACACCTCGCGCAGCCCGGGTTTTCAAGGTAGTCGACGATTCCGTCGGCACTCGTAAAAAAAAAAAAAGTCTGGGCGATACTGTGGCCACTGTGGAAACGCCATCAAAGCCACGGAGATATAAGCGATTCGTTGTACCATTAATCTTTTCTTTAATCGAGGACGATATCAGTTTATTCAGTTTATGAAGATATTACCATTTTTTGGTATGCACCTCAAGACTCGCGTATATGAAATATTATGGATTTTCTAAAAAATTCAATAACGCACTTCTAATCGAAGTGTCAGACTTATACTCAGTCGCAGAGATTCGTTTGATATTGATAATTTGTCCAATGTTTGTATTTTCATGTGTCGGCCATGCGTTAGGCTTAGTTGTTGTTGTTATGGGATACTTCATTATATTAATTGCAGTTGCTAAGCATACTTAGTCGTAAGTAATACAGATTTTTCTTTCTTTAAATCTGTACGGTCGAATCGTTACAGTAATCGATATCGTCGTCTTACCAAATATCTCCGATACAAGCAATCCGAACCATTATCTAGCTTATATCGTAAGAGTATTCTACAATGTAAGAACACTAAAATCAAACGATACCAAACCGATTGCAGTGAAGTTAACGAAGGCAAAAAAGCATAGATGCATCTTTACGATCCTTTAAGAACCACCAGTAGTGAAGCACATAGCGTTTTAGTAAGATATGTATTAATGATCGATCGTTGCCACTGGCCTAAGGAGCCGTAAGTTCTTTTAGTTGAAAAAAAGGAATTTTTAAAAAATCACCCAAAAGATCAATCTTGGGTGAAAGAGTTGTATTAAAAAAATATATATATCAAATAAAATGAACGCAGCCTAAATCAATCATCCTCTTTCAGCACGTCCTGACGTAACTCTATCAGGAGGAACACGTGGTTGCAACCTGTCAGCCAGTTTTGCCCTGTGGAATGGAAGACTATCCGAAAATGTTGAGAAATTCTGAAAGCAGTAATCAGATAAGAGAATTTAACATTTGGGTATCGAGTTTTATTTTTCGAGATGCAGTCCGTTTGCGGAGAACAATAGTTACGTGGAAGAATTCTCGAGATATGTATGATATCTGGTAAGATGAAATTCTGAGCCCAGGGCGCTGTCAAGGAAGATGCTAAAGCTCGTTCGGTAAGTGCACAGTTAATCGGGAGATTCAAAGTCCAATGTAGATGATCCGTAAGTGGTCCATATATGTATATGTATACGCTTCGGTGGAAATTTCAGTGTCGCCACTGTAAAGTTCTGGCTTTAAAGTGAGCGACGGGCAAAGTCAGTCGGAGGAAAGACGAGGATGCTGTTTTATCGGTGTCTACACGAGCTTCGAAAGTAATCCTCTTAGTTGGCCGTAAGGCCGGCAGACAGCGACTGTGAATCGACTTCGGTGAAGCAGTCGAGTTCTCCGTTACCGATGATTCTCATCCGTGCAATATTTATTTCGCCTAACGGACGGACAAGAACGTATTTGTAAAATTAATTTTTCCTTCTCGAACGCAAGCGGCCCCTGCAGAGCGTCTAGAATCAGCATCCTCAGAGAGTTCATCCAATCTGGGTTCTTTGTAGAAGACATCACTGTACCCCTTTGCCACTTCGAATTGGCCGAACGGAGAAGCGAATATTTCAGCGAGAATCCGACGCGCGAATAATTCTGATTATTTTTCAGGATACCGGATGCCGTTGGGTGTGCAAGTTGCAAAAAGTTCATCCACGTAGCCAGAATGCAGCCAAACAGCGTTTAATCAATGAGGCTTCAAGCGCAGGCCGCGCGGGATCTTGCCTGATGGACAGTAGCCAGGGGCTTGGAAAACTAGTGAACAATTTGAAGCTACCCTTTCAAGTTTTGGGCTTTGTTTATGCGGATGAAAATAATTCGCAACCCAGCGAATATAAAAATAATCGAAAGCCGGACGCCCAGCCTAGGAGCAATGCACATAGCAAGGATCTATTCTTCGTGATCGAATGAACATCGAACCCTTTTGCGGCAATTATACAAACCGTGTAGTCGGACGAGTGACCCTTTTTTCAAAATTGTTATTCAATACTTTATCAATCGGACCGTAGCGTTACAGGAAATAGTCAGGCAAGTCGTCCCAGAAGGTCACGGACATCGACAAAGGCCTGTGAAAGTAGACACTTATGGAGGTTATACGTATATGCAACTTCGTGTCCAGCGACGAGTATTGAGGTTTTTGTTTTACGGAAGGAAGGTAGAAACCGGCCTAAAGGAGGTTCTGTCTCGAGTAAGCGCAACGGGCCTAACGATAAGGCGGCCATTTGTTGCGTTGACTGTCCAGTCCGACAGGCTTTCTCTTTTAGCCGACGGGTCTATTCGACCGCGTCTAACTTGATCCATCGTTAGTGACCTTCTCCTTGTCATTGGCAAGGTCGACTTCAGACTTGACCAAGACGCAAAACCCGAATGCGTCACAGCCACGAACTATACGTAACATATTTATATACAAAAAAAAAAAAGATCACCTCAGCTATGCTCGGGTACCTTAGAAAAGCTGATGGCAAATTACAATAGACTGAGAAACCCAAATAGAATTTAGAAAACGCAGTAAGGTAAATAGGAGACACGAATGCCTGGCCAAGTTACCATTTACGTTCGCAGCATCGAGCTCTCCCTTCCATATAGAAACCAGCCCGGTATTATTTTTAAAATATTTCGCAATTAATTTTTTTTTCCATTCGAACCCACGACCGTGGAACAAGGACAATTTTTCATTTATCACCTTATTTTATTCTCGGTTTACGTAATCCATGTTATATGGACGACCAATGGATTCTGCAAATGCTACGTCATCAGTGTCCTTAATGGCTAGGCGTGGGCAGTGAACGAGTGCATGAAATGTAAAAAGTCGGTTGAGGTTTTCGTACGATCCGACGTATTGGGTAAATTGCAAAATTAGAGAGGAAGATGTCACCTCGGAATTTGCATAAATGAAGGAGAGGAAAGTCATTTGATATGAAATATATTCCGACACGTGAAAGCTCAAGAAGTTTGTTGCTCCTTCGTTAAGGATGGGCAAGCAGGAACACGAAGACTTGAAAAAAAAAAAAAAAAATGATAACCTTGTAAAACCAGTTGCGTCCTCCGGTAGAGTTTATTAAGTGTCATTTGAAAAACCTTACGACACTCCGCCAGCCATCGGAGCGCGTATGCACGTAAACACCCGAACGAGATTTCCCTGGCATCTTCCCAATGCGGAGCTCAGCGTACAATTATTGACTAAATATCATAATGGAGCAAAGCGTGCATTTGATACGCAAAGCTAGAGAAATCGGCAGTGCTCATCCGATCGAAAATTTCATACGTAGACTGCATACGAGCCATACGAGCCATACGAGCAGGCATTGCGAATATCATCGGCGTCTGTAGCTCCAGGCTGCGTAACGTCATGGGCTATCGAAATACAGTCCGACTATAGGCAGACGTGCGTGAAACGTTTGCGCAAAATTGAGCGAGCGATAAGCACCTATACGTTAGCGACCAAAGTGCTAAAAATTCGTCTGAGTAAGAAAAATAAAAAAAAAGAAAGCCACATAAAATTTGGCTAAGTATCCGTACGATTGAGTCATCTAACACGTACAACTCTGTTGGAAGGCTATCGACGAAATATCAAATATCACTTACATAACCTGATTCGAAAAAGTCCATTAGACACACGGTTCCTCAAAGTTCGTCTCCAGATATAAATAAATTCGTGTGACGCTTCGGAAAAAAGAAATGAATAAAAAAATAAATGTGCTACTGCGAAACCAAACGTATCCCAGGCATATGCACCGTACCGTGAGAAACGATTAAAAGTGCATAGGCATAGCCAAAGCACGTGGATATTATATCACGCAGCTACGGCGGAAGGAAGCCTTGTCCTTTACCAAGAGACAGCGTTAACCAGTCGTTCGTAAAGCTTCGAGCGAGACAACAATATCAGGAGAGAATCCTGGGACGAGATAGTATTCGATTGGTTCATAGGTGAACAAACGTGTTAGTCGTGGTGGAATGGGAATTGCAGAAACGCGGGTTCGACTCAACGTGCACGAAACGTTTCAATGCGATTAAGCCACTGGAGCAGGAGTAGACCGCTAGGTGCTGCTAACAAAAGTGTGTACGTTACTGGTGGAAGTAGTGGTAGGTATAGGAGGAGCCCGCGAGTACAGTAGCAAGGGAGACGTACCGGTTATAAGTACAGGAGTAGCGGAGGTGCCGTGGAGGGGGAACTGACAGAGATAGGTGCACGCGAATATAGCCGCAGATGCGCAAATATTGTTTCATTACATTGCGCATGTAGCTACCAGGAAAGGATTGTTTTATCGCTGCACTTTCGCTCCGATGAATTCGTCTGTAACGAGCCCAATCGTGCAGTTCGTTGTTAATGCGCCTATTGGAGGAACGCGACTCTACGACCTGGCGCAGCCGGCGGTTGGGTTACGACTTCGTTTCAGAGGACGTAGGAGTGTTATTCGTTCCCAGGTAGAGATCGAATCATTCTTTGTACTGTAGTAGTACAACGCAGTACTGTAATATCGGGCAGGGTTACCAATTAACGACTTCTACGAGTTATCAGCAAGACGCGCGAGTCTCGATAACCTGAGAAAGGCTTACCAAGGTTTACTTAGCGACTCGAATATTTTAACTACGCGTTTCAGCCTACACGTCGCTGATTTTCATGCTGCATGTTCGGGCGATCTTGATGCGTGCGATGGTTACTGGTTGTGTGACGGAAACCAATAATTTATGGGGGATGCTTTTTGAAACACCCTCTTTTTATACCTTCTCGTAACGCTATGATCTACCGTCAGAGATATATTTGCTACAGTCGATTTACGATAACGGCTGGGAGTTCAAGGGACTGCTTAACGTTACGTGCCGTAAGGTCGTGGCACCTGAAAATATATTAAATTCGTTCCTCATGTTTTTAGTTCACGTCAACCGACTTCGATAACGCTACGCGTAATATTTTACTCTATAAAACTGTTTGCTAAAATCTCCTGGCACCTGAGTAAAGCCATGGCACGGGGTCCAGCGGCACGTACGGGATTCGCAATGGCTCCATAGAAGTATTGCAAATCCTTTGCCGATTCCCAGTAAACATGTAGCACTGCCATCAGGCACGTACACCTAGCCACACGTGTATTATGTCAAATGTGGCTTTAGAAAAATTGAAAAGTATCGATGAACAATTTCGTCGTTTCAATTGGGGGAATATGAAATAAAATAATGACCTGATGTCGTATTAATTTTATCATACACTCTGAACAAAAATTATATCGTCTGAGAAATTATTCCGAATCGAGTATATCAACTAGGCAAGTATCTGTGGACTGGGGACTATGTCTATATACTTATAAGCATTTGTTAAATGAGATACTTGTATACTCGTCAGACTTAGTCAGTATCGTCCCGAAAGAGATAGGAAGCGGGGGAGAGGGGGTGCAGGTACAGGGAGTATTCAGATAAAGTGATAGTGCGAGCCCAATCAACTAAGCGATGGAAAATGGGCAAATTTGCATAAGGAACGTAACCTGTGACTAAACGGTCTCATTCTAATCCTATAAGGTACTTGCTCACTCTGCATCGGAATAAATTCTCAATATATTCTTCGCTATAATCATCAGTTGAGAACTTTCGGAAGAATATGCGAAATTGCTTATCGAGGAAACGCAGAAACATGAAACTTCGAACGGACCCGAAAGGACTATCGACGTGGCTGTCGGAGCGTCAAGAACGTGACGAAACTACAGCCAGCATCGCTCAGGACCAAGACGCTGGAAAAACTTTGAGTCTTGGTGCACTTTGTGTTCCCTAGGAAGTTCCGGTGGCGGCACTGACTCGCGTGACGTGGGATATGAGGTGGATGAGACTCGCATCTCCTAGAGATCTGACTGCAACGTCTAAAATGCCTGCGAGTCAAACTGTGTCACCTGGATTAGAAAGGACACACGTAGAAAATGAACGAATCTAAAAAGGGCAAAGATCCAATTTGGCGATCTTAGGAAAACAGTGAAGTCTCGTTTTGCTCTTGAGAAACCTATTAGCGTCAGCCAGTCTATAGCCTGTGCTCGGTCCACGGGTTCAATGTGTTTTTTTTTAACAGTTCGCACATAATACAATTCTTAGAAAATTTGACGTGGCTTTTCATAAAATTACGAAAACGCTACGTGGCGAAATAGAAAAACAAAATTTATTCAATGCAAAATCCATACTCCGTAGTTAAAATTCGACAGCTCAATTCGAAATCCGAAATAACTCGTATGGCTGATGAAGTTTTCTCACGGCTCTCGCTACACATATCTATAGCCATCTACTCCCTATAGAGAAAACGGCACTGTCTACCAATCTCAAATTTACACAATTTACATAGACTCCTAACACGTGCACTGGCATCCAGCAGCCAGACCTGCTGCTAGAGTGCAGCGAAAAAAATCCAGTTTCTATGTAGGACGAAGAGACGAAAAATGTATCAGGCGCGTGGGGATAGAATTCAGTGCATATATATATATCGAAATACATTTAGTACCCAGCAGTATTACAGTAAGATGAGTATACAGGGTGTTCCAGAGTTAACGAACCCCATATCGTGATATTCAAAATAGTATAAGCCAATTCGAAAAGTCTTTATTAGTTTTTTTAGATTGCAGCTGCTTTTGGACTTTGGAGCGTTAAAATAAGGCTATACAATTTGTTACTTCTGGAACACCCTGTAGCTGTAGGTATGCATGGCTGTGAAAAAAAAAAAAAAAAAAAAAAGAGAAAAGAAAAGAAAAGATAGTCAAAGAGAATAAAAGAGAAAGAAAGAAAAAAAACCGTTGAAAGTCTATAGAGCAAAAAAGAAAGAGGAATATATATACATATATATAAAAATCAAGATAAAACAGATACAGAAAGTTAGTAGCCAAAGGTAGTGCAGAAAAGCGAGTGGATGTACTCGTGGTGTTGCCACGATCGATTAATCATGGCATATCTATTACAATAGTCGAAAATAAAAATGAGTGAGTCGTATATGGCAATAATAGAGGGTGGAACGGAAATCAGGGTGAAATTTATTGTGAGTCACGTGGGAGGCACCCTGGCAATGGTTTTCAATGTGGAAATTCAAAATGCAGGGTACGCAGGCCAAATATACAGCTCCGTGAGAACAAGCCCTTCGTTGGCGATGATTGTTCATACGTTTACCGGATAAACAAGTAATGTTAACAAATATAGGGAGAGTCGGTGGCCGGACCGCAGAAGATCAGATCATCGGGGCCAAATGCCGGCTAGTGAAATTCTATCGACGAACAAATCCATACATATTTGATCAGTCAGAATTATGGCTCGTCATATTTCCAGTTTTCCCGGTTGCGACATTCGTGATGGAAACGGGCCGATCGTTCACCGATGCACTTCGCTTTAGTACAGTTAGTACACTTGGTAGCTACTATCTACGGGCTGATAGTGGACCTTTCAAAATCCCGAGGTTGCTAGTGCAATTTGCGGGATACATCGATAAATGCATTACCGCGTTCAGAGCCCTTTGCCCTCCATTTCATGCCCCTCCTGTCTCTACCCCCCCCCCCCCC
>NW_014332826.1:1151548-1177547 GCF_000341935.2 Cephus cinctus
CACCACCTTGTTAACACTGTCCAAAGGAATTAATTAAATTTCATCAGTATCTCCATGAAATTTCCCCACCACTCACGACTATTATCGCCTAGAAACGAGCGTACGTGGGTCGGGGTCCAGCCAACGTGAGATCTAAACTTTAAAATAGCAATTCGACCAACTTACTGTTTATCTATCAAGATATATGGACGCCAGACGTCGCTCGACCAGGTTATTTCTAGCTCGGCCAATCTGCGAAGCTTGAGCCAAAGGAAGAATGGATGGAGAGGGGAACGCGAGTGCGACGCGTGTAGCAACAATTAACCGTGCTAATTACGTGAACGACTTCTGAGAAGGTTGTTCCAGAATACAATGAGAGCGGTGCCTGTCGCTCGGTCGCGGCCTGCTGACTCTACTGCTGTATTGCGATACCCGCCCTGTTATGCGAGGCGTCGCCAGGCGCGTAGAAGTCCCCGGACGACGTCGCAGGAGGCGCTGGCTATTAATTCCGAGGATCGGAGGAGGTTCGCTTGCATGATTTCTGCAAGGAAGATGCTGGAGTCCGTTTGGAAGAAATTTGGCAAGATGGGTTCCTTGCAAGCCATAGGCGTGGGACGCGGCCCGAGAAGTCTAAAGAAATCGGGTTGTAAGTCAAAGACCTAGGAATTGCGCTGGTTAGGATATATCGAAATAAATCCGATTAACGATCCAACGGCGTTCGTGGAACATACAATGCGATTTGCAGGATCATCCGGGCGAATTGAGTTATTTTAGTTTTTAATAGAAAATTCGGCAAAGCGAGTAGGAAATCACGGGAATTGAAAATAATTGCTCGAAAATTCCCCTTCGTCTCGGTACAATTTAATTCGACACACTTGCACACAGTGGCGCAACTGCAGCTGCGGTTTTGCGGTTATTCGTTATAACTCGAGTTCCGAGATTATTAATTTTTCATGACGTATCATCATACCGAGCCATCGGTAATCGCGATGAGAAAGAAAAGTGTGTACCGGGTGAAAAGGAAGAAAACGAGAAGAACGGGGCAAGCGAAATCGCAGTTGCAACTCTGCGTCGTCCACTTTCTACGGTTTCCCGTGTCGATTCCGATGGCGAAATTCCGAGACCACGCTGTAGCCTCATTGATCGCTAAAAAATCGGTATAATAAAAATGGGGTCACGGAAACGATGAAGATGGCTTTCAGATATCACGCACTTCGTATCCAAACGTCAAATTTAGCTTCTAAGAGCACGAGACGCGTGGACCGAGCGAAGAACGCTGCTAACCTGCTTTCTCGGTTTCACCGTCAACAACACCATCTAACCGTCAAAAGAGGCTAAACGGATGCGCGTACTGTATCATACACAGCATATAGCTAAATGTACATAAGTTAACGCGCGAAGCAACGAATTGAATGCGCACTAAGCGAATAATAATTTTCTGCCAGAGTCCATAATTCTCTACCTGAAGTATACTCTCTATCGATCTGTACAGAAGCTAAGCAGTGAGTATAACGCCAGGTGTTGGATTCGCATCTCTCGAATGCACTGGACCATCCATAAAAGAAGGTCGCATTGTTGCAGTCGCCTGCTGCACGTGGGATGTAGAAAAAGTGAAACGTAAGGCCGGTATGAAAATAAAAGCAAAGACTCGTCCTGTCCCAGTGTCAAGAATTCCGACAGCCTAGACAGACGACGCACGGAACACGAGAAGCTCAGAGCCAATCAGACGGGTATTTTAATGAAACGAGTGAAACTCTTAATTAGCTTGCTCATAGTAAAAGTGCTGGATCTCTTACCTACGTAATACCACCATTAACCACGGATGGCTGATCGCGATCCACATATCTCGCAGGAAAGCGAATCGGTCGCGTTTTTACTACGTTAACAATAATTCGCCATAGGAAAAAGATGGCCGCCAGTTCGCAGAGGCTTCTCCGGTCCCGCACTGGGATTTAAATAATTTCTACGACTATTGCACACATAAAAAAAAGAAAAAAAAAAAAAAAAAGACGGAGAATTCATTAACGACGTAACCGGTATATATAATCGATCCATGATCTATAAGAAAATCAATAAGTTGCCTTGAGCGAAGTGTCTTGACTAACTTTAGAAGGTGGCCGAAGGTTAGGTTAGGGTGAACTGGGTGAAGCAGCTAAGGCACGAAGAGTGTCCCCCGTCGCCGAGGTCTCTTTCCCACGAGCCCTACCCACCTCGTCATCCTGTACCCGTTTGCATAAAATGTATGCAACCGCAACTTACGGATTAATTAAGGCCGCCTGACGCGGCCGCTAAGGAGACCCACCTCGGGATAGCAGGTTCTATTAATGTACTTTAATTGAGAAGGGATGCCAAAAAAGTGGATAAGAAAAAGCATCAAAGTGGAACGTCAGGTCGTACAGTAGACGATACCTGCCAATGGCAATGCTTGCTTTCCCGTAATTAACGTGCATCCTTAATCGTCTTCCGCGTCCTTCTGATGACCCTGGCCACTCGGAACCTTCTCCTCGTTTCAAGAATTCTCAGTGGCACGGAGAGAGTTCTGGTAATGATTTACTTAAGATTCTGACGGAAAGCGGAGGATTCGGTAGGCGACAGCCTTAACGAAACTACATCCTGCAATATGTATATGGACGGCCGGCGATTCATCCGATCGTGAGCTACTTTTACGTTCGTTCCCTTCTGTAGGATCAAACCGATATACCATACCTAAGATGCATTCCACAGAATCGATACACATACCGATTACGACATTTATAGCGTAAAGTGCCTATTTCGGGTCAGCCTCCAATTTTGATCAAAACATTTCGAATGCCTTATAAACCGAATGCACCATCCGTAAATTTACTTTTTTTCTTCGACAGTGCACTTGGTTATACTTATATAGTATTCTTATTAGGGACTAACCATAGTTCGGTCGCATGTCAATTCGTTTGTTGTTGTGTCAATGTATCAGCTGACTGTCATCAGAAGTCACATGTGAGTCCATTATCCACGAAATGTCACTTGTCGCTGTCAGGTTGACAACCAGTATATGATCGATTTGCATTTACTGCAGAATGCTATAAACCACAGAGGTGCACCGATCAATAAATATTATTCCTTATTGATAGCGCGAGTCTTATCACTGAATAATACACCTCGTAATCGATGATCGTCCCCGGTTGGGTGTAACGGTATCTACGTGTCTAATATAAAAGAGACTGGTTATAGTATTTTTTTTCTCCCCAGTACTCAACTCACTAAGAGTCCTTTTTTTATATGAGCAACAAATTTACTTGACATTTAATCCAGTAAGTTACTACCTACTCGTTATCCATCCACGCTGCTTAGTCGGCTGATTTAAAAAAGCCCCGATGGCCGTGTATGCCTGGCGCGTATACATTAAGCTGTCGTTAAATACTTTCGGGCCACCAGCGTAATTATTACACGACTTGTGCTGCCGCTAACTAATGCGAGTTTTCAGATGGAACTGGCGAGAGGCGTTTCAAGGCTGTGAAGTTTTCAGATCCGGATAATTCCTAACGTAGGAAAACGTCATCAGGCGCTTTGGAACGAGCGTGTCGCTGCTAGCCTTGGAATAAATTATTAATGCAAGAGGACACCCTTTATTATCTTGCACTTAAACGCCTATGCATACCGCAAGTACCGTACTGAGTACTCGGGTCAACATCTGTCTGATCATTAAACCGTTGCAACGTTTCACATCTTTCTGGAGATGCCGAGTACAGAAGACGTGAAAAATGACAGCAAAAAAAAAAGATGCACCATTAAAAAGCGTATGAAATTAATGCGGACAAATTTGCGCATGCGCGGGTCTCCGTATACGAACGTAACGTAAATTTACTTCTGGGTTAAGGGTGGGTGGTTTTTCATTTGCTGGGCAAAAATCGATCGAGATATAACTTTTTATTTAATTAGCAAAAAACGCCGACTTCATTTTCACAACTTGAAATTTTCGTTTAACCCTTTGAGCCGTGCGTTTTTTCTTACCTACGTTTTGGTACTCGGGCAGGTTTTGAGGTTACTGATTATGAGTCTGAATTAAAAATCCAAAAATTAAAAACGGCGGATCCAATATGGCGAATCATAATGAAAAAAAACAATTACTTGATTTGAATGAAAAATAATTTTATAAAAAAAAAAAAAAAAACGAAAATTTTTTAAATTCTGAAATATACTTTATAGGATACCCTTTATGAGTATCTAAATCGTCATTTTGATTCTGTTGATAGTTTAGTCGGAAATATTTTTTTTCCCCAATAAAAAGCACCTATTTTGAGAATTTTTTCATTTATAATACTATTGCAAATAAATATTGACTGCATAGATTTTTTTCACTTGCTCATATTTTAGACACTACGGAAATGAGAAATAACATTATTTATTGTGAGAAATTAATTTAAAACATTTAAGTCCGAGAGAAAAAAAATCAGGTGGCTCACTCAGAGATCCGCTGTAAAGCAAAGGGTTAAAAGTTTAACCACCTTATTTGTTCTCAACGTAAGGCGCGTCTACTTTGTGCCCGCAATCGTGTATATACAGAAAATGTATTATAAACCTTGAACTACGTTTAAATTTTCAAACCTGCATATTATGTATTTATTATCATTAAAAAGAAAATATTGAAAATCATCTGTTCCTTTCCCTAATGAAATAGAATATATCCCAAATCAAAAATACATACGTATATCTGTAATAACTTCCGGGTCCTTAAAAAATTTATCATAAATGAGTAAAATTACGAAAAATTAAAAGCAAGAGTTCACGTAAAAAAACCTTGAAAAAGTAACGTGGTAAGGTAAAAAAAAATTTACGCGTGATATTCCAGAAAAAAAGTCGAGCAAAGTGCTTGCAAGGTAACATTCTGCGTCGAAGTGTTCTAAAAACGTACTAGACATAGCGAAAGAAAAAGAGTCATATATAAATTCTCGTTTTCCTCGCAACCAAAACGTATTTGCAATTCAATGACGACCATCCGAATTTGCCTCCGGAGTCCATCCTACAAAAATTTCGTGAAAGGTATACGCGCTGCTACAGTTCCTATAACTTCGTGTGCACCAACCTACGGCACATGCTATTCCCACACAGCTATTCCTACCTGCAATGACTACGTGTGTCACAACGCATTACGTAGCTACGTATCTCGTCAACGTGATTTCGCCCAGCTGCCATTCGCGGACTTTAATATGGTTTTCAGTGCTAAAACGCGTCGATTAACGAGACCTCGGCCGAACAACGTAGAGACACGAAGGGTGATCGGCAAAGGACGCCAGACTATATGGGGCTGGCCATTATCCATAAAAGAGAAAAAAAAAAGGTAAATTAAAATGAAATACCGACGGAAAGAAAAATCCATCCGCATAAGCCAAGAATAGTTTTTGAAAAAAAAAAAGAAAAAAAAAATTGAAAAGGACAATCTTTGGCACGGATTAACAATGTAAACTTTAATTCACAATATAAAGCACCGATGCGTTAACGCGTCACAGACGAACGTCATCCGGCAAAAGCCAACGCGTTTGAAACGTCAGAAAAGTCATCAGCTGTACGATTGTTCGTAGCGCGCAACGAGTGCGACCTAATTTTTTTTCCACGTCACGAGTCAATTATGAAACTGATAGATGCAACGTGCACGGGAAAGGAGATGCCAAGGTTGCGAATGCAGGTACATACCGTAGACAGTGAGGTACCCGAGCGCGCGATAAAAAAAATCCGAGACAAATATATACATATATAGCGCGCGCTTGGACTATTCCGACGTGGACGTCGCTCAGAAGAGAAATCAAATATTACGCAGCTCTATTAAAAGTCAAATAAAACGGGACAAGGATTACGAGCGCATATTTAAACTGCAGCCGGGGAAACAGCACGCGATGCGCGACGGGGCAGCAGCTTTGCAGCGGGACGTATAAGGTTTGAGAATTTTATGTCTCCCTGCACTCTCCCATTGCATTCCTGCAGTGACGGTCCATGCGCTGGGCTCTTGCACTTTGGCGCCGAGGATCGTCAGATGAAAATCGACGGATCAACAGTCGAAATAATCTTTTGTATACATAATCGGAAAATAACAGCATCGACCAGAACCAGATAGGTCCATGCATATTGATCCGCGTACCGTATGCGGATTATTTTATTTGGTTATTTTATTCTCCATATGCAGGATATCCACGGTATCGTCGAAAAGTGCACCGGCTGTGGTTATAGATTTTTCGAAAATCTTCCACTCTCATTATATTGATTGCGCGCTGGAATGAGCGGCCGTCGTACAGTTCGACGAGCGATTGACATACACGCGTCAACAGCGTGAATTCTATATAGAAATGGAGGGACGAAAAAAAGAGGTAAAAAAATTTCACGATAGCTCCACGGAGACATAAATATATCGTAGCATCCTGCAGTATCGAGTATCGGTTCCTACGCCTCTCCGGCTGTACAAGAAAGAAAGTTCTACCCGTGCGTTACATTAAGCCCGCGACTACCCAATACGCCGCGAACCGGGAGTCGCATTTCTCGAGGATTTTATTAAGGCCGTTTACACGGCTCGCTGGATTTCGCTTAGCCGTATACACGGTATATACATAAAACATGCACACATCCAGCATTGGCTTGAACGAAGTAACTCTTTGGGTCTCTTTCGTTTTCTACGTTTCTCCAGCTTTCCTTCGCCTCCACGACGTTTTCGAATCTCAGGCACAACCGCCCTGCACTGCTTTCTGCCATGGTGCACTTGCGTTAACCGCGCTATCCCGTACCTTCCAGAAGGTTCTCGACCTCGCCGAAAGACCTTTTTCCACGATAACCGACTTCATCGAGGTAACGGCAGAGCGCGCGGCTGAATGACAGATCTCGAGGGAAAATATTTATATTTACGTGCAAAATGCAATCCGATATTCACACCGAGTTGCATTATCGTACCGTGGACGTTTTCTTATCGTAAAATCCAATGGGGGGATGGATGCTAGTGATTCGAACGTGACATTTCGTGCTGACATTGGAGCTGATCAGTGTGCGATCACAGATGCTTCGACAAGGGAACACCCGATAGAATCTGGGTTCGGTATGAGTAGAGAACAGAATGATCATGACGATAATGACTGAGGTATTTTTTCTTTTTTTTTTTTTTTGAAATTGTTACCTGCACCCTTGACATAAAGTTAAGGAATTGTCAGAGACTTATATGAGAGAGTTGCACGTGTTGAATTAAAACCCCTGTTATTTTCCACGTGCACGATATTATACTGCGGCGGTATCGCACGAAACGGTAGAGAGCCCGGCGAAGCAGCCAGAACGCGGTTGATGGTGAATACGCATTTGGGTCCGAGTTACGGGTCTGTACGGTGATGATTCCGGCGTTTTACCGTTTCACCATTAACTTTGATATGTTTATAAAACGTAGACGAACGAGCAGCCGCTGCTTGCTGCACGGATTGGTGTACAGTTTCCAAATTTAATAGCTCTGCGCAGAGAGCCCCAGCTACTATAATATGAGCACGAGAGGGAAGGGGAGGCAGGTATAGCGCGGTATGAAATCGGTCATAAATACGGGACCTCGTTGATTATATAGAACTCCCGTGTCAATCCCCTATTCTACGTGGATACCGGTTCTGCAGAGCGAGCCACCCCTGTGCCGCAAGTACGCTACCTGGAACCCACCCTTGGTCCGGGATAGGTACTAACAGCAGTACAGACGGCTGGCCAGAAATAAAGGCTTCTACAACCGCACCCTCCTCCAGAGACAGTTTTACCGTAGAATCGTAGGAGCTGAGCTTGCTCTGTTCCGCGTCTTCAAAGTTCTCATTTCAGTGCCTGATCTATGCTTTAAAATTTTCTTCGCCTGGCTTAGCTCTCCGGCGTACCAGCGATCCCTTGCAGTGGACTTAGATCTTGTGGCTGGTTCACGGAGTTGCACCACGATCGTTTACGTTTGACGGATCATTCTTCAGAGGCGATTTCGCTTATAATTCCGAACTTTAAAGTGCCCGATTACAAGATGCCATGGACAAATTATTTACTCGAAGGAGTCTCGGGGTAATTCCATTGAGAGCTGAGAAAAGGATCTCTTTTCGTTGCTAACGGATGTAGCAGCATTCCACCAAAGGATCCGGTGATCCTCTTTCTCGGCTTTTATCGATCGTATGCTATCTTCGCTATGTCAAGAAATTATCGGGGGGAGGGGACTTCATTTTTTGGGCATCAAAAAAATTCTTTTTTCACGGTATTTTGTTCTTTAGAAAAAAAGGAGAAAAGGCACGTTCACAAAAATTTTTCTCGAAACAGCTGCTTCGCAAGTGGTTGGCATGGTATTTTAACAACTGTTGGACCGATCGACATCAAATTTCAATCACGTGTTCGGCAAACATCCTCTTATCGTTCGATGAACCAGAAAAGTGATACGTTATGTATTTTTCTTTATATAGTGAAAAAATCGGTCAATTTGTTTAACCGAATCGATTATTTGAGTATGACGTAAGTCATAGTTTCCTCAAAAATACACGTATTTTTCTTCTAGTTGATAAAAAGATAGCTACATGTACATTTAATAAAACGCCATTAAGTTTCGTATTCCAAATCACCTGGAGTTGTAAAATCATGTCAACCAGCGCTCGTGGAAGTTCGCGCGTAATCGTCGGGGGTTTCGCGGGCACGATTCTTCATGAAAGGGATAGAAATTTTTTTTACAAATACTTAAAACAATAAAAAACATATATAAAAAGTTTGGAATCATTTAATTGCACAGTTTCGTCAAGGAAAAAAAAAAATATCACAAAGAGCGCTAATTTGAAAAAAAAAAAAAAAAAAATTCCGCTTAACAGGACTCTAGGTGGACCTACAAATTGAAGTATGGGAAAAGTCTTCCAACGGAACGAACAAGTATGGGTCAAGCGTCTTGCTGCTGGTCATGACGTTCGTACAGTGTTCATCTATACGTATTGATGTTATACCTATATATCTCAGTCCTCTGTAGCACGGTACACGCGCTCACACTCACGCTGCTACAGAAAACCTCGTGACTCCGTCTCACAGCGGCCCCTTGTGCGCGATCGTCGTGTACACCGAGGAGTGTGCGATTACACTGAATTGAGTGTGTCGCACGTAAAAGCAGCACGTCGCCAAGCAATTCCACACTGTAAGCAAAAAACTCTTTTCTCTAGCTTTTCCGCCTTTTCCTCCATCACAGAGGAAACTGCGGCATCGTTCGTTCTCTTGGTCCGTTTTCTATTTCCTATATGCCTCGCGCTTCCTCTGCAGGTACGTACCCACGTGTAGGACTCGCGGACTTTAGCAAACGGTCATTTGTTTTATTGGAAGGTAAGGCGACACTTATTGCCTCGAGAATGTTTGCGCATTAACCGTCGAACGAAGGAAGGAAGGAAGGAAGGAAGGAAGGAAGGAAGGAAGGAAGGAAGACCTACTCGTCGATCCACGTGTCTCTATATGCTCCGAGATAATCATCCTCGGTGCATATAGGTATGTACGTACCTGCCTGCCCTGTGTCACGGAACGAGTGGAAATTGTTGGAGAACCGGCAGGGTGGAACCGTATGACTGGTAGACATTTAATTTACTTCGAATGCAGACGGCGTCAGCACAGATCCATTTTTTCGACATCGATAATGACAATGGGGAACGGAAGAGGGTGCGAAAGAGACAGAGAGAGGGAGATGCCGCTTCACGTTGGGTCACAGGTTGATCGTTCCTGCCAAAGGGATATTGCGAAACCGCAAAATCGGAATATTCGAGAAGTGGGAAATTGCTCGTAAGGTACCACCTTCTTTTTTAAGCTTTGAGTCGAAATATCCGGCCAGCCTGTTCGAGGCTGTCGGTACTGGTCGTACGGCGAGAAATCTAAAGTCTTTTTCTGGACGTTCACTTTTATTCGCAAACTCGCACCGAGTCCACGGCCTTGTCATTGTCGCTCGTCGCGTGACGAGTACAGCGAAGGAGCCGAGTGCGAAGGAACTGGCGAAAAGTCGTGCCGGCCGAGCTCACTCGAGAGGAACCGATTAACGAGTTTCGGGCACTTGCCGTGAATGACGAGACGGAATATTTGGACACGCTCGATTTTAAATCGTGAATAGCAGATTTCCGATTTTCGCAAGTACGACGGATATTCCAAAGTGGCGAGCTGTCATTACGATCGGCCAAAGAAATTTCTCGAGATGGAATTGTTGCGCTGGAGAGCCATTCGCATCGGGGAGAAATCCTGCAGCGAAGGCGTTACGGATACGAAGACCGGGACTGCTGAAACCCCGAAGGATGAATGGTGCAGGATATAAAAAAAGGAAAACGAAGAAAAAAAAGAATAGAGTAATGCAGCGAAGCAGAGGAAGAAAGAGAGAACTGGAGGAAAAATGGCAGAGAGGAAATAGGGAAAACAAACGTGTTTACGTAGTCGGCGTGCGAGAGCGAGAGAGACACAGAGAGAACCCCGTGGCGCAACGATGTGCCTGCGATACCCAATCAAACCGTCATTTGTAATCAATTAAAAGCCAATAAACTGGTACTGATTGGAGGTAGGCGCGCCAACATAGAGAAACGGGAACAATAATGGTGGATTATTAACGACGACGTAGGGTTCTCATTTGTATGGGGTAGAGCGTGGAGGCTTCGTTTAGGGGTTGGTTCACGTTAGCCACATCGCGGATAGTTCAGAATATATCTGGGCCCCGTACCCGTTTCCTATACGCTTCTACGTGCAGCATGACATTTAAAAGGCTATACGAGTGTCTGCGCCGTCGCAGCGCTGCTGAGGGTGAAGAGCTACGGGCTCAAGTGACTTTGCACTGGAAGAATCCAAGACGATCGAACGCATTCTGCCAATCTGCCAGTCGGTCCTCGAGCGAACAAAGATAAATGAAAATGCACCGAGAGAGAGAGAGAGAGAGAGAGAGAGAGAGAGAGAGAGAGAGAGAGAGAGAGAGAGAGAGAGAGAAGAAAATGGAAAACGCGAAAGATCTTAAATCAATCTCGTATGATAAGCAAACCTCGATCCCTCGACTCGCAGTCATAATCTCGTGGTTGGTACTATGGACGGAAAAATAGGGATTCGTTACGCTCGAGAAATAGGTGACGTTTCCCTCTCGTAGATCCAGCGAGCTTGAAGCCGTCGGGCGCCGCGAGAGGTGTCGGGCCGGAAGAAGCGGGCGCCATTCCGCGGCGGTGGTGCTTTAAGAGAACTCATCCGGGAGGTGGAGTACCAGGAGGATGAGGGCAAGGAGCAACGATGTTGGGGCGGATGAGTGTACGTGTGTGAGAGAAAGAGAGAGAACGAGGAGGAAGTAAGAGGCAAATTCAGGGATCCATCCCCGTGAATTTTACGTCACCCGATATATACGTACAGAACCCACGTATACCGGATATGTGTGTATAAAGATATATAAACACGCAGAGACCATATCGCATGCATTATATACATATATATATGCATAAGAGTTTATACCCGGGAAGCCGGCAATTGCAACGGCGTAGCAGTGAATTTCGCGCGCGGTCGGACGAGCTGCGATATCTTAGGAATCTTTAAACGCGAACGTACAAGACCCCGCCCTGCTCCTTTTCTAGGGAATTTAAGCTTCGTCGGTTATATCCCATAAATCCCTATAACCGTCCAGGACTCTATAGAATTCTCATGGATGCGACAGAGCTATTCCCCCCCCGCCCCCCCGATACATACAGCTTGTACAGGTGGATTCATTCAGGTAAATACGTGACGCGAAGCAGACAGGAATAAATCCCTCTTGCCTCAACGCACATCCATTCCTGCTGGCGTTTTATATCGTCCACCCTGTCGGCCACCCAGCCCGTCAGTCAACCTCGCCTATGAAATGCGTGAACGCTGAAACATTAATGCAGGAAGCGATTTCAGCTGAATTTATGTCCTGCGTTTTCGAATTAACCCAGCCGCAGCGCCAAATAGCGCAAAATCTGAGGCAAAAGTCGCGGCCAATTCTGATTCGCGTAACCTACCATCGCGAGAATACATTCATTAGAGATTCCGTCGATCCTCGATCCTGACCCTGACCACCTGGCGCATCCTTCATTTCCTGCTGCAAGAGCCACTGCTGTCCCGTTGCGTAACCATACCGACCAATTGAGCTGAGCTATGAATACCCAAGGCACTATACCCGTAACGTATGTTTCGTATACCTGTGGACGGATAGCTAGAAACTAAGCGTGTCAAAATACGTCATTGTCTCCGGTACAAGAAAATTTGCGAAACTTTCACAGTTTCGCGGAATCCAATTATTAGATGAATTTTACGAGGAAACGCAACGCCTGTAGTAGACGTTTTTACCAATTCCCAGAGCAATCGCTGCTCTACTTAAGGTTTCGTCGTGCCGCTGGTTGTCCTATTGAGATAATGGAGAATGCTGTTTGATAATTCGCGGCTGCCCGACGAGGACAGAGGGAAAGAGAATGCGAGATCGATCGTTTGCTCGGGAGCAGGTAAAAGGGTCATTATGAAGTTCCCATGGTGTATTCTGACTGAAAGTTACGCAACGCGCTCAGAGAGATAATTAACGTTAACCAAACCGGATGAAATATGGTCCATGCGGATCAGCAGTTTTCTTATGAAACATACCTTTTACCCTGCAACGTGCGAGAATCAAAGTGGTCCGTTGCGAAACTCCTAACTCGATACAGTCAGCAGCAAGACCTGACTGTCTAATTGCGTCTCTTCAATGATTCTTAGCAACGTGACTTAATGATGGATGATGGAACGGCGCCTGTTCAAAGATGCGGCTGACCGGAATAAATAAATTAGAAGCTTTCTACAGACACCGCCTATGCTGTCTACCTTCATCCGCTTCACGCATCTGACTATCCATTTATATACTTACATACTGTATGCGTATATATATATATATATATACCATCTTCTCGAAAGTTAGTGGGTTACCGTAATTTTCGTCTTAGGGCCTGGCGTCATCCGCGGGAATCGCAGCGTACAACATTAAAATTATGCGATTCCTTGCATAAAACCATACCTATCCTATCCCTGTTCGTTGAAATTTACTTGTTCTACAATCGACGAGTAAAAAAATGAATAAATAAAACATCGTTCCGTTCAAGGAGAAAGCAATCGATATGACCAAGACGCTAATCGAATCCCACGACGAGACTGTAAATACAGGAGAGTTACTGCGCGAGATGCGATCTATTGGATTTTCAATAAAATCAAGCGCATTGACCGGCTGAACGGGATTATTGCGCTCCTGACGAATTTCTATGGTTTTACCAAGCCGCGTCCAAAGGACACGGGACACTACAAACAATTTAATAATGACTAATGACCCCGCGCGCAACGACGTGCACGTCAAACGAATAATGAGAATTTAATGGGATACGATAATGGTCCTGTCCGTTTGCCCGTGCAATGACCGTACTTTTTTTATACTAGATTAATAATAACAATATACAGTAGTTCAAAGAGACCTTACTATAGCCATTCGGACATTCCATCCCTATTCTGCGAAGCCCAGATATAAACCTCATCCACTTTTACATGCATTTTGCACCAAGTAAGTCTGACGCATAATTTTCGTTCGATCGTTCGAAATCTCTATTCTCCTTATCCACTAGTAGACATAGGTATCGGGTATAAACGTATTGATGTTTATCGTCATCATTTTTCTCAAGTCAAAACGCTTCCGCCTGGGAGTATAGTGTATATATTATGCATACACCCAGGGGATACGTCGTATACGCTAGCTTAATATAGTTTATCGGATTTAGATCGCGTTAAAAATACGATTGAAAAATCGATCGCCAAGAGCTACGGGATACAAGAGATTCTAAAGGATACAAGCCAAGCGAATGGATTAATGTAAACTGGGAATAAAGGCTAATACGTATAGATTGTGGTGTACCGCCCTTGTTCATGGAACAGATGATAATATGAGTCGCACTGAGAAGTGCGACCGACTGCGTTACAGTACCAATTGCGCGGTCTTGATAAAAGGCCCATCGTGCCGTGTAGCCATGAATTATCGATATTCTCCAATAAATTGACAATAATCGTGATATCGTTACATTTTATTATTAATATATATCCATATATATATATACATAGTATATTACGTACAGGATGTTAGAGATCGAGCGAATAAGCCCGTTGAAGTTCTTAAATGGAATTATCATAATTATATATGTATATATATATATATATATATTTTTTTTTTTCTTATACATTATAATAACGAGGATGAGACTGCTGCTGGTTTTAATTCGTATGTCCCAAGTACGCCGGAGCCACCGAACTAAGGTACTTTCGAGGAGTACCTACGGGTACTTGCTATACTCAGAAGGTTGAAAGGTGCTCGAGAAACGTGTTCCGTTCACCCGGAAGTTCCTGCGACCGTATTCCTACGCTCGACTTCCTCCGTATTTTATCCGACAAGTGAAAACGCTGCCGAAGGATTAGAATTACCAGCCGGGCAGGACTTTTTACTCGTCGTCTGCCGCACCTAGGTTTAAGATTTACCGATTCCCCGGAGCCGCGCTAATAGAGAGCACACCTGTGCGCCTCCGCAAGGCCGATCAAACTTTTCATCTTAATGTATCCCCTTAATATTCCAAGGACGACCGAGGAGCTATCTTATTACGTAACATCGCGAGATTCGCTTTCCATTTACATCGATTGCGCAGGATTTAGGCATTTGATTTCTATATGGGCGAAACTGAACGTTTTACAAATTATTCGATTGACGTATACGGTATACGCATATTGACTCCTAGGGAAATATATCATTTACGTATAGATCCGGATAGCGTGCTAAGCAAAGCGCAATCCTCGAGTATAGAGAACACGTGGAACTGGTAATTGCCGTAAGTCCCTACAGTGCCAAGATCAAAAACAATGAACTTCCGCCAAGTGGCCTTTGCTCTCTGTCGCTAATGGCCGTACACATAGATATATGTATATGGTTAGTTGCGATACACTCCGAGGGCATCAAACCTTACGTGGCATTGCGACACGCGAAGAACAAAGACCGCCGCGTAAAAGAGGATAAGCAATGCGGAGCCAATGCAGCTGGCACTCACGAATATCAATAGCGGGAACAGAAGTTGTGTGGTAACGATATAGGGACTCGCACGAAATGTAGAAATCCTAACATGTCTTTAAGAAGAGACACTCCCGCCATTGTGCACGCGTATGAACCAAGTAAGGGAGACACTGCAAGAGGAACTGACCGAGGAAAATTAAAAAAAAAAAAAAAAAAAAAAAAAAAAAAAAAAAAAAAAAAAAAACAATCTAAAGTACCTTATACAAAGATTAAAGTACTTCGAAGTGGATAGGATTGTCGTGAAACAGTGGATCCAATCTAATTGAAAAGTTTCCGAGGAATATCGGATATAAAAAATTATGAAGCGTTTCGAATTCAAGAGGTAATCGTATGCTTTCATACACACGCACGACGTCCTTTGAACGTTGCTCCAATTGCCCGAGAATATTGAGGGCGGTTGAAATATGCCGAGGAATCTCAGTCCGAAAATTGACAATACGGTTTACCTGCAGCCGTATACGTGTATAGTTGCAGGAAGAAGGTGATTACGGGAAGGGATTCGGCGCAGGTCGGTTTTATCGAGAGCCAAGAAGTTTACGAGTGTAATATAACTAGAGGTATAGCGGAGCTACCTAGGAGCACGAAGCCGAAAAGAGGAAGTACGCTAATGGAAATAAAGCTTCGAGTGGAAGTGCAAGTGGAAGGTCGGTAAGCGGGCCAGGAATATACGAGCGTGCAGAGTTTCGCATATATCGTTCCCAGTATCCGTGAGAAGTTTGAAGCGCGATCAAGGGGAGAAGGGAGGATCGAGGTATATTTCGCGGTCTGGATTAATGAAATTCTTCGCGGTGCCGAGTGCCCGAAATACAGTCGAGAGAAGGTGAGATACCGGGGGGCGACTACGACGGGTATACCCATTTCGCTTGCTATTCCCTCGACATCGTAATCCGTGTATTCGTCCTCCTGCATTATCTCCAGCCAGGAAGCCGATACGCTCGCCAGTCGTATGCGACATACACCTTGGCACTTTCGAATGTCTCTGGTTACACAAGAGAGTCACTAGACGCTGAATTAGTCCTCCGTTCGATAGAAGTGACCACTGGCTGGGAGGTGGACGCAGCAAGGAGAGCAAAAAGAGAGCACCGTGAGCAAGGACGACAGTCGGAAAAAGGTGTCTTGGATAAGCGGACAATTAAATGGACCATAGGAGGAGAGGTATAACGTATTGAGAATAATAATGGCTGGGCTATTAGTTGATCCACTACTTGAGGTACTGCCTATGGCCCTATGTTATTATGGTATCTAAGCTGACTACCGTTATCGTAGCGCGTGAGTTGCCGTGCCGTACCAGTAGGCACGTATGCCAGAGTATAGGCTGTACACGTGCATTGCTGTACTGTCGGAGACAGTATTTATGGGCGAAAGATGGCAACGCTAGGGATTCGACTTGCCAGTTCAGCTAAGTGGGACTCGACCGGACGAGTCTCTCTGTTCTCGAACGGAGAGCACCAGGTATACCGCCGGCAGTGCTCTTTCTTTTCCCCCCACGTGCGAACGAGGCTCAGCGCGATGCAAAGCAAGGAGAGTTACCACGCTCGCTCGTTCCGCTCCAGGTAGTAAGACAGCGTCTCCCCTTCGAAAAGGCTCAGTTTCCGCGTGGACTTCGTTTCGCAAAGTGATCAAGGAAATTTAGTGAAGGAAGTACGGGGGAGTTATCACGTATCGGCTATGGGATTCGCGTATCTTGTCTGCTTGACTTTGGGTAAGTAAGAGGAAAGGATACGACCGTATGTAATAATTCATCTGACAGGAATTTATAAAAATTTATCGAATTTATCGAACGGTGCAGATTTTCATCCGTGTGCCGCACTATGCGTCTTGGACGCGTTAGATAAATTTTCCCGTTATTTTTGGATCGTCGTTAGAGCTCGAAGGGGTCGGTAGCTATAGAAATATCAGACACAGTATATATGACGTATAGGTAAGAGAGAACAAGAGGAACCGTGGACAAAGATGAACAGAAGTAATAGTTCAGCATGGACCCAGTGTCGAGGATATCCGGTGAATCTAAAGCCAATCGAGCGAGGCGGCGAGGACAACACCAGGGGAAATCAAGGATTCTCGGATTTTATTTGCATAAAATGATGGGGCCAGGGTGTCACGTTTGACCGACAGTTCCCTCTGCCGTCTCCCGTTCGCCTATTCTCTAGGCTATATTTGCACTTTATACCGGGTGCCGCGCGGCACTGTATTTTCTTCCATGACACTTTATACCACGAACCTTCGGAATCCCTGATCCTCGCGAGCGACTGCCGATCGAAATCCATAGGCAAAGACGGCCGTACGTTCCGCACGACTTTTACGGAAACGGTTCCTGGTCGGTTCGGCTCCCTATCGACGTCTCCAATTCTCGATAGAAACATACGAAGGCGAATCTGAGTGAAGAGATTTCTGTATAACGTAAGAAAGTTCTTAAAGGTAAAGTTGACTTTGTATCTAAAACGGCGTAATCGCTCGGGATCACTTGTTCGTGGAAGCTATTTTAAGTTTTCTTTTCAATTTTTTTTTTTTTTTTTTTTTCCACCGAACACCCTATACCCGTTTTCGATTCCCGCGCACGAGAGCTCTACCAAGAAGGACAGCGTGTGGCCTAACATATCCACCCGCTCCGACGTTGAGCCAACACAACCCCATCAACCTAATCGTGTTTTTCCACGGTGGCTGATAGGACCCATCTAACTATGGAGAAGGATCAGGGAGGTCGATATATATAGATGACAACCTGACCAATGTTCCACGAGAGGACGGCTGGTTCTATTCTAACCACGTCCAGGTCTACCACCCACCCATTCCACTCGTACCACCCTGTATAGACGGAGCCCGCAATTCTCAATGCATACAACCCAGTATATCCATCGACCATCGTATCTATATAGCTGAGTATATCAACCGGTATACCTGATCACCATAAAAATTTATATATACGCTCGTGACCGTAAATTGTATTACCGAAACGTATAGATTCCATTATCTTCCCTCATTCCGCGGTTTGGCATCGATCGTTTATTAAAGAAATATTTTTCACGCGGTAAGTGAGTCTGTAAACGTCCATATATACAAGCAGAAATATGAAATACATATGGACCATGTATAAATGATATGTGGATTATAACATATAACCTCGATCATTGAAAATTTCGAAAAAAATCTAATGGATCATTCACGCGTCCGTAATTTAAGTTCATATACGTATCAATATATACATATAGATTTGGTTAGGTGCAGGATCAGTGGATTTTCTTAGTTTTATCTTTTCCCCTTGTTATTATCCCCTTTCGCAAACATCTACGTGCGCTACATCTACTATACAGTTTCTCCTGCGCGGCTGGAAAACGTGAGGTGTGACAGATAACGTGTTCTAATCGTCAGATCTCAAGCTAGCGTCCTCGAGCAAGGACGCTCACCGACTGCATAAATATGTGATATAAAATAGGAATCAACAAACACATGTTTCACGCGTTGCCAGGCAGAAATGCGCTCGCGCCGCGAAAGGCCACACGCAGAGGGACGTCCGGCACGTGTGGACGTATAATAATGCACTCCGTAATCATATTGCAACCGACCTGCATTCAAATACAAATCAAGACTATAGCATGTATATACAGATATATATTATGTATGTGCAGTGCAGGAATATCGGTGGATCTGGAAATATTAAGAAACTCCCATCTAGGTTGAAACTAGACGGACATTTCGGGCTCTCTGGACTTTAAGGTTATGGGGTTTCAAGTTGAAAGAGAGGGGGGTGGGGGGTGGAAGAGAGAGGAGAGGGGTCGAGCAAGTTACAGCAGATTTGCCAATCGCAGAGCAGCACGTAAGGGTCCTGCTGCTGCTCTCGACAGACATTGACGTACTCGAGAATTTACTCCGTAGCTCGTAATTCTACAACTAATAGGGATATTGACTTTTAGTTGGCAGCACTCGTTTTCCCTCGTTGCCAGCCGCCAAATTCGTTACAGCCCGATTGCTGAAAAACGAAATGCGATGATTGTGCCGGTGATTGACTCGCTCGATTTACTGAATTTACCTGATTCCGCCAGGTTCCCCTGCGCGCTGGTAATACAATCGCAACTGTTTGCAGCTGCGAAACTCGCCTCGCAAACACCAGCGAGAATATCGCGCCTTTTAACCTACGCAATATAATGGTCGCAGTGGAAATCCTTGTGTGACGACAAATAAGAATCATCGAGTGCCGGACTCGTTCGTTTACAATCGACGGTGCAAAAGTTATTACCTCGAGCCATTAATTGCATCCAGGGTGACCTGCATCCGAGCAGCTGCGCGACGAAAGCCGCGGATCGAGTCACTTTCGGAAATATAAAATTGAAGCGCCGAGAGCGTAAAAAGAAATTGGCAGTGTAGGTCATCGACGATTAAGGGATTTGGGTGTCTGTCAATCCGGATTCTGTGCTTGTGGTAGACATCTTACATAGAATTTTTAAAATCGTCACAATCTTCGACATTTAAAAGCCTTAGCTGAAACGACGATTAAATCCGAGAAAAAAATCCCAAAAATAAATTCAGCTGGATCACTGAATTTTCAGGAAAAAAAAAAAAAAAAAAAAAAAAAAAAAAAAATGTTTAACTTTATTCCCATCTCGTCGGTATAAGAATAAATCGCGAGGATGCTTTATTATGAAATCGGAAATTGGCGTCGATCGCAGTACAATTTACTGGGCTCTTGGCATACATCGTGCGCCAAGAAACTGTATACAGGATGCGCTTCTTGAAAATGTGGAAAGTTGCATAGTTGTCCCACGGTCGCCAGTGTTCAGCGGTAATTCGTAACGAAAAAATCCCTAGGCGAAATAATTGTTGCCCTTGCGAATAAGTGACTAGACTAGGGATAAATGAAAATTCCGAGCTGTGTCCCGTTCTTTCGATAGAGCGAGAAACAGCGAAATAGCATAACCGTCGGGGATGTGCTCCACACGCAGCATCTCTGAAGAACGGCGGCTGGAGCAAAGTTGAAAAGTAAAACACGTCCGATCGGAACGTCGACGATGATCGGCCGGTTATCGACAGGAAGAGATTAAAGATAGGCCGATGGAGTGCGCCTGGCATAAATGAACAGGTAGCCACTGCAGTCGATAATCAATTACGCACGTAGCCCGCGGGATAACGCGCATCCCGATTGGACAATCCGTTCTCTATTATTTCTATGTTTTTTTTTTTTTTTCCTGTACCTCTGTACTCCAGTAGAATAAAAAAAAATCCGACTCCCAGGTACAAATCCTGACGGCGAGAATCAAATTGACCCCAGCGATTGATAACGTCATCCGAACTGTGTAAGGCGTGTAAACGAGAGAGTCGATTTCCGCTAACAAAAGTCAAAAATAAATTATCTCATTTATATATATATATATATATATGTATATCAGTCTCCCTTGCAGTATATTCTGATCCCAACAGCAACAGTACGATGCGATAACGCGTCAGGATGGATGGACTAAAGTAACACAGCATTATTGGTAATCAAGCAAAATCCGTCGGAAGGATATCAGCACGTGCTACGTTCGCAGGATTATGCGTCCGGACGATCGTCGATTACCGATGGACAATGGCGAAGCAGGCCCGTGCGACTGTATAAGATCGAATCTAGCTGTCGTATGCGCAACGATGCTTTGGGCATTTAAACTATTTGTCCTGGATTAGGGAAACCGAGTATTTCATTGGGAACAGGGCAGCTGTCCGATTACTGGAGATTCCGAGCGATGCGCGTGCGATGCCAGTTGCCGTGGGATTTCGGGCGTCTTGTAAAAGGGGCAAGAAGAAGAGGGCGAAACGAGCGAATTAGGATGTATTAATATATATATATATATATCATATATGTATATATCATAGTTCCAGCTGGTTACGAACGTCGCGTTGCAAAAGGATCGACGTAAATTAGCCCGTGAAATTAATACCCTCGGCGTATTACGAGAAAGAGATTTCATCTCGTTACGTACCGAGAGGAACTTAATTTTCGCTTGGAAATTACAGTTGCAGCGAGTAAAGTCGGACACCTCGGGTGCTTCGAGTTTGATAAGTCCGAAGTCGTCTTTTGGTGTCTTAGAAGAGACGACGAATGATGACGCAACGAAGAGAGAGAGAGAGAGAGAGAGAGAGAGAGAGAGAGAGAGAGAGAGAGAGAGAGGGGAAAAAAAAAAAAAGTCTTAGAAGAGACGACGAATGATGACGCAACGAAGAGAGAGAGAGAGAGAGAGAGAGAGAGAGAGAGAGAGAGAGAGAGAGAGAGAGGGAAGAATAAAAAAAAAAGATGAGAAAGAAAGACTCGGGGTCGTATAAAGAAAAGTGCAGGAGGCACTTGGAAGTTATGAGACTAATTGTACCAGTCGATAACGACAACTTCCTGTATAAGCAGCGGGGACCAATGGGAAATTACCAGATGATAAGTGTAAGACTATATACTTGTCAGGTGACACGTACGTGTTGTACAAGGCAGTGATGATTACCGTGACTCTGACAATTCCGCTTGACGTTTGGATTTCCTGTTCTTTTCTTCTCGGATCGAAGTCACGCGTGTCGCCATCCATTTTCAGTGTTTGAAATTGACTTGTTTTCGCGCCTCGAGCGGAACCGGTGAAACTGGATAAAAATTCGGCTGGCGCTCTCTTCTTCCGAAGGAAACTTGAACGTCCGGCATATCACCCTATTTCACCCAGACTTTCCTTGGCTCTGAAGAAAGAGCCAGAAGACAAATCTCTAGGATTCAAAAATTTGAAGAAAAAAAAAAAGTATAGAAACGAAATGGTCAAACAGAAAATATATTTTGGAATCATTCGAATTCAGATATCGAAAATACGATTTGATAAGCGCAGCGAACCGATAATGGTAAGCAATAATGATGCAGCAGCCGCGTCGATGGTGGTCCAGTTGCTTTGGAACTTTCGGGTTCGAAATCCAGCGTTGAATAGTATATTTAAATAATGAAGCAGCACGCGTATAAACACGTACATAAAATAATATAACGTGTCCGCGAGGGCAAAAACAAACCGCGTCTACCTGTGCTGCAAGTACGCCCAAACGAGCGAGTCTCTCGCGAGCCAACATTTATTCCGAGTACGTGAACACGCGTTTCATTTAGCAAGCCATATACTAGCTCGCCAAGCGGAACGATTGCGCATTAAAAAAATACAATAACGCATACCCCCGTTCAGTCGGGGGTGTGTGTGTGCGCGGGGCGCAGTGACACAGAAACTGCGCGTGCAGAGAAAAGAAAAGATATTCTGCCGTATAAAATGTAAAACGAAAAAAAAAAAAAAAAAAGAAAAGAAAAAAAAAATGAAAGTAATTTCGCGAAATATGAACCATCGGCCAAAGAGGGCGTCGCGCCTGTAAAAACAGCGGGGAAATGTCGACCCGTTTAATTGCGGGCCCCCTAACGCTAGTCTAATTTCGCCTGGCAATCCGGGCGTGAAGCCCGCGGGCCACTCGCGGATACAGATATTTTTCTATTTTCGACGAAACCGAGAAAAATAAACCTTGATACGCAATTCAATATAAGCTCTCCCGTATAGCCAAGCGAAACGGGGCAGGCGGACATATTACCAGCCAAACGGATGGCGGCGGTGGGTAGTGGCATTAATAGCCGCAAGGGTCGTGGATTCCCAGTGGTTAGTAGCGGGAGCAGCAAGAGAGCGGCCAGGGAGCGGCGGTGCTCAGGAAGGCGTAATATTTCGGACGAAGGACATTCGCGTGTCATAAAGTCGACGCAGTCACCGCGACGTTGCGTCGAGACGACGTGGTCGCTGCTACCATCAAATTCATAACTTTGTCGCATTGCAAATTTTACCGCCACCCCGTAAAAACACGATAGCCTATGTGCACATAGGTATACAGGCATTACCCGTGCACTTGCACGGTACGACTTGTTCCGTACGTGGTAGCAGACAAGGGTCTTTCGCGTTCGCCCCGGTGTTTTACCCGGAATCTCGAGAGCAATGATCTCCTTCAGGGTGAGAAGTGGCGATATTATTATTTTTATATCCAATTCTCACCCTCGGGCGAATAAGGGTAGGAGGACATTCGCGGCCGGGAACGTAGTCTCGCGTAAATTTCTTCTTACGATAAATAATGGGGGAGGCGCGAGCAACAGGTTTCAGGCATTAAATTTCGGCCGACCGACGTCAGACACCTCGAGGCAAACGAAAAGTACAACGAGGCTTCGTTCGTGGTCCGAGGAAGTTCGGGTGTCTAGCGAGAAGCTCCGAGCGACGCAAAGACGAATTTGACGTGCGCGCGAGGGCAAAGGCCGAATTTGGTAAAGCTCCGTGGACAGGCAGGCAGATGAGGTTGTCCTGACGTTGATAGGGTTCGCGCACGTCAGGGCTTGAGTTTACAGACTGGCTGTAAAGTGGTAACCGCAGAGGGGGAGATATGGGGGGGCCATCGGGAACAGATTGCAACTCTCCTCCGCCACGGGGTAGTGGCGCACCTACCCTCTCCCTGTCTCCAGCGAACCCCGGGTACAATTTCTGTTCGCTCGCTCGCCCATCCCCATCGCATCCCCCGGGGCTCTTCCTTCACCCGGTCCACCCCTGAATGGTAAATCGGCCGGGCCACCCTCTGGACTCCCCGCACACATCCCCCGTAGCCACACGCCTGACACCAACGTCTGTTGCATCCCCAACCGCCAAACGACCCTGCTTACCTCTCGCAGATACAAAATACCTGACAACCCCATTGGACGCTCCCATTAACGGGGCGTTAGAGCCCGTAATTAACGGAGGGATCCTGGACGGCTGCTCTAATCGATTGTTTGCTTCGCCACTAGCCCACCTTCCTGCTGCCCGCTGCCCCCTCGCGGTCCCATTGTACTCAATTATTTCTCACTTACATTTCTTTTTCTTCATCGCCCAGACACTCTCGCCTAAGTACACACACTTAAGGTACAACGGGATTTATAGAAAATCGTCACGATCGCTGCGCCCCACGAGTCCACGATTGTTTTTACAAAGCACCCGGGGTACAAGTTTTTAATAATAATACCAAAAAAAAAAGAAAAAAAGAAAAAAAAGAGCTGAAAGATATAAAATTATAACGGCTGCTTCTCAACCCACTTCCCTCCCCCTGTCCAGTGCCTTGGGTGCAGTCGCGCACGCTCGCGCATTGATAAGGTCCCGAGCTTTAATCAATTCTCGCGACTAATAAAAGGCGCACCGGTGGAATCGTAAAATCGTCACGGGCGCGAGAGGACCGTGTAGAGAAACGGACGCGGCCGCGTCTAAATGGCACAGAGAGAATCCGCAGCACGCAGGGCAGCCTCGCAATTTCCCGTGGCAGGTACACCGTGTACGTAGAGACGGGAGCCATGAAATTTAGACAGGTTTCAGATTAGCAGTCTGCAGCTGCAGCGTCGTATAACGCATCGCGATGCAATATACGAAATGCCCCATTGCGAACGGATGTAAGGCCGTATACCGGAACTCAATCCGGTACCGCAGCAGCGAAGGCAATTAAGTTTAACGGCCAATAGGGGGGTAGGTGGAGGGATCGGATCTGTTTTGACATTAAGTGTTCGCCGTAAAGCCGGCTGCAAGGCGTCCCCGTTTAACGAGACAGTAGCTGCGTAAAAAGGTATCGCGCCGGGCTGGATAAGTATTAGCAGTGCTTTGCCCGAACCGCACAGGCCACTCCGTTGGCTAGACTCTATGGAAAAGTCCTCGGCATTCCTGCCGGGTGCAAAGATGCTTGAGGGAATACACTGTGCGGATGGTGAGTGGTTGCGCGGGTAGCCAAGTTCACCCCTTATCCGCCAGGGGGACGAACTTGGCAATTATACATAATGGGTTAGCAGTTGGCCCATAGCGTCGGGCATGTTTACCTGTTGCATTCCGAATGGATGGTCGCAAAGACCGCCTAGATGACGCCGACGCCGATATCGTCGAGGAGTCGAGAGATTGGCGTAGGTCAGGAAAATGTAACTTTTTATTTACCTACTTTGCAATTAAAAATTCTAACGAATTACATTGCTACTATGGACTTTGAGATATCTGCCGTGTATAATTCTTTGAAGTGGGATTCTCTCAAGGCAATCCTTGTGGCTCTGCAGTAGATATATCTGATTAATTGTAATGGGTGTACCAACCAGCTTGTGAGTGCGCGAGTCATTATCAGAGTGGAGTCTACACGGGTTGTTAGGTCAGGCTGCTATTAGGGGCCTCGAGCCGTTATACCGCATTCCCATGCAACCTGTTACACTTACCTTGATTCTGCGCCAGTTATTAGATACAGTCTAGCCCGGAGAATGGAGGTTGCGCAAAACGTGGAGGAAGTCAAGGAAGACGCAATGAAAGGAATAATGCAGTACGTGGATGAAAGGTCCTTCGTACTACCACCTTCCCGTATGCACGGGTACGTATATACCTAGACCTACCCAGACCTACCCAGACCTACCCACCGGTTAAGTTTGCCCGGGACTTTACAGTTACTGGTGAAGAGCGCTTCACTAGACTGCACACACACATAAAAGGCAATGCTCACTAGAGAAGTAAGTGGACTACCCGGTATATGTTGGGAGTAGATAAGATTTACGACAAGTCTCCCTCGACCAACCAGAATTGAGAAATTATAGAAACGAGCCCGAGCAAAAGAAGAATCCCGGAAATTTATATCCCTCCTTACTCGCCCGGTCGAAGGGCAAGACAATGAAATTCCAGGAGAGGAAACTCCAAATATATAACATGACGATTAGAATACGAAAACAAATGAAACAAAAGAAGAAAGACAACTCGGATTCGAATATTTATTTCTTCTATTGTCCAAGTGCAGAGAAAACGCGGAGCATCGGAACGTAAAGATCCTTCAAGTATCCAAACTGAACGCCTCGGATCACAGACGTGTCTATAGACGAGCATGGACAGCCGACCTTCTCTCGCACGAAAGGTGCAAACCGTTCGGAAAACTTCGGAGCTCGAGATCTCTTTTGATGAAGACGCGCGTACTCGGGTAGTT
>NW_014332826.1:1177681-1182666 GCF_000341935.2 Cephus cinctus
GCGGGGGGGGAAGCTAGTGTGAAAATCTCACGAGGCGAATAATTGAAATTTTCCGGCGCGAGGACTTAACTTTTCCTGAGGGCGCAGCGATCGTCACGAAGAGCATCGCCACCAGGGGCGTCCTTACACTCTGCTACACAAACATTGCAAATCGACGGCGCCGTCTCTCATCTGAATTCAAGAAAAGCGACGCTCGTTAGCGGGCGCAAAGCAGGAAGCGAGCTTCGCGAAAGGACAAATTTTATGATTTACTCTAGACTCTCGTTCGTCTCTCTCTCTCTCTCTCTCCCCACTCTGCTTCTCTTTAATATTTTTTCTCTATTTCTCTCGAGTCCTCCAGGCATTCGTCTTTCCAGTGCAGTACGCAACGAAGCGTACAAGGTAGCTTAAGACGCTTCCTCCCTGATACCCGCGCGAATGAACATGATCCGACAGTGACTTTTGAACTGGTCCAGGTTCTTCGTTCTCAGGTAACGTAAGGTAAGCAGCAAAGCCAGGAGCGGCGTTAGCGTAAGTATAATCGGGATCGGTGAACCGGAGAAGATTGGTCTTCGCGAAGCGATCTCACCGCAGTGACGTCACTTATCAGAGACCAGCGTGAAAGGTGGAGACGAGCGATGAGAATGGAGAACAGGAAACACGAGTAATGCTAATTGGCTGGTCCTCCCTCGCGCCTCGTGCCCCGGGTCGCCTCCTGCTCAAAGCAACGGATTTATGATTAATTGGGTAGCCGGAACGAGAATCGGCACGCTTAGTGTTTCTGGTTGGCAACAGTTGCGAATTTATAACTAAAGTCCCGTCGCGATTTCAACCATTGAGAATCCCCTTGCCTGCGCACCGCGAGCTACGAAATTGTTGCATCCAGGCAGCGTTCGCTCATGCGATCCGTAAGCTCCGGATGCATTGTCCGGAAGTTGTATTCTGGTTATGCACCTGGGACGGAATCGGATACGGATACACAAGCCCATTGGGACATGCTAAGATTTCATAACGCTTCGCGGCGTCCTGGGAATATATTGCCTACTTTTCGGTAAGTCCTCGCTGCTGCGACTAGTCGTGCAACAATCGACGAAACCCTATATACGTCCGTTCCAATGTATCGTATAACCGCCATAACGTATCCGGATCCGAGAACGGGAGGATAAGGTGACGGACGGGAGATGAAAAATAAAAATAAAAATAAAATATAATAAAACGATGCGATACGACACGAGAAAAATACGGACACACAGTTGTTGTGGTTATCGATCGTAATGAAAATAATTATGGCGGTGGACGCGCGTGTACGGTGAAACTCGTTCTATTGTTCGGAGCGTCGATTGTGCGCCGGAGGTTCGCAGACTGGCGTGAAATCATCATTATAAACAAGCCCCGGGAAATTTATTAGTGCGATAATGGCGAAACGAACTTTAACGCAGTCACTGACTGACGCCAAAGCCATAGGAGCCGTCGCGCGGTCACAAATTGAAAGCTGATTAGCTGTGCAATTGTCGTCTGAAAGAAGTTTTCGCTAGGTTATGTCATCCAGATACAGGCAGACTACATTATCTGCATGCGACAATAGGAAACAGAGGCCATATAAATCCCGGTACGAGTTCCTACCTGTGGAAATAATATCGAAATAACAGACACACAACGAACACGTCGCGAATATGAAATTGTCGCGGTGTATCAGGAGGCAACGCTGTGCCCTGACGAGGATCATCGAGAGCATCCACGGGGATTCTGGTGCTTGGTATTGTAATTAGAAAACAACTTTCTCTAGATCTTTCAAGGTAAAATACGAAACACCCGCAATTGTAACGATGGGACGAATCATATGGATCTCGGCAGTGCACGGTGCTCCGTCGTATTGTTTATGCTGTTTAAAGAAAAAAAAAAAAATAATTATATGCAAATGTATCAACATATTTTCCTTGAATTAAAAAATTTTGATCATTCGATCCTCGATGACGTCAGGATTCATCAATTTTCGGATCGTTTTCCACAAATAAAAGTGCGAAAATCATCTGTTTTAATGCAAATAAAATTTTACGTTGATCTCATAAGGTTAAATTAGACTGATTCGAAATGACTTGAAACGCATAAAAAAACTCGAAATTTCTTTTTTAACAGATGAAAAGACAAAATCGTAATTATATATAGTTTTTAGTTAAATATTTTTCTATAATTTTGCAAATTACGTACCAAGACACAAGCGGTTTTTTTCCATTCTTTCAATTCATTAAACGATTCCTTTACAAAGTACGCACACGCATGGTTTTGCCCTGAAATATATATATATATATATATTTTTATTTAATCATTTCCGATGAATCGCAGAGTTTGCGATTTGTCAAAAGCATTGATCTAGTGAACCGAGTACACGTGGTCGACACACCAACATGAAGGGACTTCCTTTGCACTCCACGGGATAAGTAGATGGCCCCTCGAAACGATACAGACCTCTCGTCTCAGTGCCTGTGTATACACTTCTAAAGCATTGAGCAAAAAGAGAGTCAACAGGATTTGAAAATAACTCCCCGAGAACCTCAGGAAACTGGGACAATGGGAAACACCACACGACACGAGCAACATCACGGTGTTTACCGGTGTACAGAGAAGACACAATTGCAAGTACACCAACTGGGTATATATCCTGTTAGATACAGCAAGACGTAACTGGAATATACACGTAGAAACTCTGTCACGTATCTCATCGTGCTCGTATCCGAGGACAGGTGTAAATACAGGTGCTTTTCAGAAGTTTCTTCGAGGTTAGGTTCCCCTCACGTAATGCGGCAGAGATAGGTAGGTACAAGGATGTATCAGGGAGAACATCGTCCTGCTGAGAGAGCAGGATAATACAGTGTAGGAATACAGGTATATCAACCGTACGTATATTATTCAGTCACGATGGGGTGTATTGGGTAATACATCGATCAGTTGCGATCACGAAGAAAAATCCTGTAGGCAGATGATATACAATCGAACGATCGAAAGTCCGTCTCCTCCCGCGTATCAGATTTACCGAGAAACAGAGTGCAGCGACGCATAGCGGATATTTTCCGAATTAGAATGTACAGCTCGCAGTGCAAATTTCAAGCGCGTCTCCAGTATCATTTGAAATTCCCAAAGCTGATATTAGAATAACGTAATCAGGGCTGGTAGGACCGTATTGTAATTATCGGCAGGGAAGTTTGTACGGGAGGCGACCATCCCAATGGGTAAAGAGTAATATACGTATATCTTATACGTATCTGCACCGTACATAGGTAGAGAGCCAAACCATAGAGGAGCATCCAGCCAAGGTAGGATCGATGCCGAACGAGCTGACGAGATTTTCAGCGTCCTCGTAAAAGCAACGAATAAAATGTTATCGGCGAGTACAGGTTATACCGCGCGAACGTGAGCCGAGAACGGCGAGTCTCTTTTCCCTCGTCTTTCGAATCGACAGGTAATCCGGTAACGAACGGCTTTTATTGGCCCCCTGGCGTCTTTTTCATCCCAAGAGAATCGTCAGTCTACTCTCTTGGCGCTCCAATTAGTTCATTATATGCCCCAACAGTTCAGCTGAACTCCGAGTCCCCGGCTCCTCTTAGATTCCAAGGAGTACCAACCTATTAGTCGACGGAGACTTCCACTTGGGGATTGGGCTAGACAAAATTTCCGGTATCAACGTTTATCAATTGAGTCATCTGAAAATGACGTCAAAGCCAATTTTGGTCTGTAATATTGATGAAGAAAATAAAAAGATGTTAAAAAAAAATTACTTCCTAGACTCTCTTGATGAGATCCGTCGTCGCCAAGCGTATATGCTGAATTTTAAACGGTATCCCAAACGAAGGTTATCGCATGGCGCTTGGTTTCTTTGAGGAAATTCAATTCGAGACGGTATAGTCGAATAGCCTGAGAATATCGGCGTGGCTGCTGGAACGAAATGCAGGAGGGTAGGAGAATGGAAAAGCATCGATGAAAAATGAGAGAAAGAATGAAAATGTAGGACTGATCGAACAGAGGAAAAGGGAGCCGCGCCATGAGCGACTTCAGGGACCGTAGGAGGTCTGGAACACGTAACGACGACATCGTAAAATTCCGATGAAAGCCGCTCGAGTTATCGCCCGTGTAATTTCAGCTGGAACTCACGAGGCAAGTGGAGGCGAGCTCGCTCGAGCGTGCGGATGATTCGCGTGTGCATTTTCTACGTTCACTCGGCACGTATGCGGTTGCGTCACGGGGAGTTCCACCAGGGACACGTGGTCGCGACGTCCTAGGGATAATACCCAATTCCTAACTAGCTAGTCAAGCAATTCAAAGGGTTAGGAATCAACCACGTGCTTCCTACTTACTTGCACGTAACCCTCCGTTTGAATAAATATCTACCTTCGTATTCCGTCCTTTCGTTAGCCTTTCACCCCTTGACACGAACCTACGCGTGTCACAGGTACCATTACGTCGCATCGCTACAGTGCACAGAGTTGCGGAGCTCAAAACTGGCAATTGTGCCGAACAAAGTATCAACTGGGCGCCAGACATACTTTTTTCACGGTATCTTCCAAAATACACTCGAACTTAATTAGGACTCACTCGTTCGCGCGTTACAAATATGCAATTTTGTACCTGTGGTATTTTCGTATAGAAAACCTCAAAATTGCAAAATACACGTAAATCTTGACAATATCAATATTTTTTATAGGATTATCGTCGCTACGACTTTTTTTCTCCTGCGTTTCAAAGAACAATCGACCCGTGACACGCGGTGACGCAAAAGTACACTGAGAACGTAAAAGAGATCTTTCAATAAAATTATTCCTTTTCTCGGCGCTTATGGTTGATCCAGAGATAAGGAGGAGGCTCCCACAACACGCGTATCCTATGTAGATCCGTTTCACGGGAAGGTTTCGAATACTTGGGAATGTTTCGCAATCGACCCTGACTTCCCTCCCGAAGCTTTCACCATTCCACCCAAAGCGATTCAAAATTTTCGGAAGTCATTCGCACCGCCC
>NW_014332826.1:1182820-1211854 GCF_000341935.2 Cephus cinctus
TCCCTCCAACCCCGTTAAATACCTCACTCAAGATCGAGTTAAAAAATCTTTCGTAGAAAGTAAGTCGACAATCTCGAAGGCGAATTTATTTCAAAAGAATCGTTCATTGACACCGGTACGGGATGCCACTCGAGCGCTAGTTTAGAAAGTTAAAGAGGCTCGAGGAAAATCGACGCTACCGAGAGGAAAGGCTGAGGAGGAGTGACAAGGAGAAGTAGGCAAAGTGCCAACAGGTAAGAGGCAAGGGTGCTCCGATACTCAAAATAAGTATAGGATGTGGATAAAAAAAGTTCTCGACCGTGGCACGGCTATATTTAAAAATGAGATCAAGGATCCCTATGGCAATCGTACCAACGCGACTCCGTGCAATTGTCTAGCACAGCGGTTGGCAATGCGACGGGTAAACCGATTTAATGACGACGTGAATTATTAACGCACTCGACGCAGCCACTTGACAGATGGGAAACGCGCAACGGGACAAGGGAAACAACGAGGACCTGCGCGCCTTGTAGACGAGCGAGGTGGAGCTGAACTAGAAAGTGCCAGATAGCCAATTCTAATTCTGAGCGATCGACTGTTTACCTGCGTCCCGGAATAGAAAGACTCCCCTCTCCCCCCAAGTCCCTGTTTCCTCTTAGCACGTGCATTCACTCTTGGGGTTAACGCCTCCACCAGGAAGAATCTCGGCGTAAAAGAAACTTTCGTAAATCGCGCGGCTCTGCCATTATCGTCCGGAAGATCAGGATCAGTGCTACGAAGGTCGGGCACGAATTCACTTGGGAATTCAGAGAGAAAGCGATCGAGTATATCTACCATGTGTTCGGGTCGAAGACTGAGAATGTGGCCGCGATTACGAGATGGCGCGACCTGTCATTACCCGGTTGGCACCGACGCGTCAGGCAATATTAAAAATCTGAATGTACAGATTAATTTATTTAAAAAAAATACACGGAGAGAGAAAAATCCGGACATAACGATAAAATAGGCGATCCGCGTTCTGGCCTTCCATTCTAGGTTGAATCGGAAGTGACGCACCGTAACAATCGAGGAAATTCAATCGGCCGATCGCACGTGTAAATCTCCCAGGTCGATGAATATTCCATGCTCGAAGGGTGGTTGGTTCCGTAACCTATGGATACGTTGTACCAGGCTAGACGTGACTATTTGGCCTGCCGGGTATTAGTTCATTTTCAACAGGGAAAACCAAATAAATCCCAAGCAGAATGCGGGTTGGTGAAACCGTTAACGGATTTCTGTCGAACGCGTCACTTTCCTTGCCTGTTAGGCGCTGCTTCGAAATGTATACACGTAGCTAGCTATAACTACGCGAAGGTAACTCCGAGGGTAGATAGAAGTTGGCGAGTGGTCCAGGGATGCTGCGGACGGTGAAAGGCACTTCGGTAGGTACGTTAAAGCAGTTTAAACTTCCTGTTCCTAGTTCGATTGATACTTTGTATCCTCCCCTCCAAATTTCCCCCTTCGATCTCACTCGTTTTCGTCTCTCGCTTATGGTCGGTAACGTGCAAAAAAAAAAAAGAGCGAGCCCGGGGTCAGGGGTGGAGGAGAAGAAAAAAAATCACGAGTTTCATCATACGGAAACATTTTTCCCCCGCAGCTTCCTTTCCAATTTTTTTTTTCCAATCCCTTGTCTGACCTGTCGTCCCTTTGTTACTGACTCCTCCGACTCCGCCCGATTCCCCTAGAGGATGACACGTGAATTTCAGAGTCCACTGGTCCGGCATGCTTCGTACCTAACAAACGTAATTACAAGCACGCGAGTTCCTGGCGCAATCGAGATAGCAAGGAAGCCCATTGATCGCTACTGGGATATTTGCTCGATACTTGTCAATAGCGTAATGACGTTAGTGCTGGCTACTGCGGCGCAGGGTTCGCGTACTTGCCAAAGTATCTATAGGTTAAAGGGTGGTCGCGTGAGAGTTCCTTGCCATGCTAACCGCAACGCTGCAGCCATCAGCCCCGTTACTACTGCTGTAACCCATGCTCACGGCATCACGTGGATTCGTTTCAGGGGGACCAAAGCAATGGTACGATAAGAGCCAACTATCAGGGCTACCGATACGTAAGGTCGTTTCCTCGAATTATTGAACAGCTTGAAAAGTGACGTCACTCGCCGGTGTTTCCAATTCCTAATAAATTCATGGACATTTAATCTTTGTCAAATATTCGAAGCTCCCCAGGGATGCATTGGTACCTGATTAATTAGACAATTTTTAAATTCCTATTTATCTTATCCGTGAGTCTGAATGATCGATGTGACGTTTATGCTGGTGCTGAGTGGAGTCGTTATGAAAAATGACGATAGCCGATAAACTGTCCTTCGAGCGGTTGGCGCGAGTCACGTTTTACAACGGCGTGACGTAACAAACGTGCATTGTGCATTAAGAATTCCGAATTCAGGGCGTAGCGACGATACAGGGACGGGGTCGGCTCTGGCGCGATTGCGTCGCGTCTGCTTGTCAAACGTTCAAGTCACGATTGCAAGAAAGGGTGTTGGGTAATCCGCAAGTAGGAAAACCGCTTGGGAATCCTGAATTCAGTAGGCGTGTGCGAAGGGGAGTGGTTCGCGGGTTGTGAAATTCACGTCTCCTCTCTCACTGCAGCCGCGCCGAAGGGTAAATTAGCTTTATAGATTTCCGTTTGGCCTGGAGCCAACTTCCTGACCTATTATCGGAATAGGGACAGGAGAAGGGCTTCCGTTTCCACCTTTGACTTTGTATAAACCTACAGTATCGTCGCTTCAGGGGAAAATGGGTCGCAGCCGCGTCTGATCTCGGTGGAATCGAAACGTTAAATATATCCAACGAAAGCGTCAAAACGAGGAAGCATCAGCCGTAGGAATGAACCTGGGCCCGCCTTAGTCTTAATAACTTGGTGAAAAATCTCAACCGAAAAATTCATTTCCACGTCGACGAGGAAAAACCGTCTTACAGCGGCGTGTGCACTGCCGGCCGGACACTGACGCTCCTGTAATTACAACTGATAATTGTACCTGCTCAGAATCGCCAGGCAGCGGAGCTACAAGTGCGCCAAACGTAATTGAACTCTTAGCATCCATACAATTAGAGACGCGCCGTATACAGCGAGAGACGGCGCCACGTGCGGACGAGCCTCACGGCTGGAACTTTTAATTGTATAATTACGATCCACTCCCCAATGACGTCACCGTTCGCGAAAAGAGTTTGATTAGTTGCGGCGCTCCGTTGGGACGGAAAGAAAAGAAGAGGAAAGAAAAAAAACGAAAAAATAATAATAAAACAATTCATCGAATATTCCGATGAATCGTCGTCGCTTCTTGCTCCTCTATTTCTTTTCTCTCTTTTTTTTTTTGTCACTCGATTTAACAAGGAGGGTGCGCTAAAAAAGATAATGGATACTGGAACGAAAAAGTATCTTTGACGATTCAGCACCGGAAATTGATTCCTGCGCCATCATCCAGCAGGTGCCTGACTGTTCTCAAGACAAGCGGAGGGCTCGAAGCCCACGTGGCACGTGTGCATGTGCATCGGCTGTGAAACCCGGACGCCACTGCCTCCAACAATTCTAAATGTATTGATCAATTTAATGCGACATCCACTGGGATGTAGGCGATTCGTGCGCGCCGCAATCTAAAAGCATTCCCGGCGTGTTTTAAGATATTAAATGATACGGATTGGATTTTACGAATGTTCCGTTTCAATCGTGTAACTGAAATGACGGTTGTGCAGAGGAGCCCCGAGTGATATGGATCCTATATACATATATGTATATTCTATGAGTACGAATAATATTTGCCATTCGGGAATAATTTTAACGACCAGCCCATAGCATGTACTGAACCGTACTGACTAATCAGTCGCGAATATATGATCAGGTGAAAAGTTAAATCTCTAAATATTACGTATAATCGAGGTGAAATACGGCCAATACGTAAATTTTCATTAAAGTTCAGCGAGTCGATCGTCATTCCCCAAAAACGCCGTAATTGCTTTTTCTTTTAAGAATGTAATAAGGTGTCAGACTTTTGATGAAAACTGTCCCTCGTTCCATCATCAGCTGCTTCACAGCATCAACGAGCGGCTCCGGGCAGATGGGTTTACGTAGAGACAGACGCGGCACGGGAGTACAGGTGAATGGAGAGGAACAAAACGTCAGATGCAGGATGAAAATTTGCCAATTCAGTCTGCCCGGAATATTTGATGGAGATTGTAATTCAGTAGCTGCATTTTCGAGGGGCCTCGAAGGACGAGAGCCTAGAGTCCATTCGCAGTGGAGGATGTTTCACATTAATCTGGGAAGAACGACGTTAAACAAATATACCCATATAAGAGTGATATTAAAAAAAAAAAAAAAAAAGGAACCCATAATGGGAAAAAGTAAAAAATAAATGAAGAAAATTACACGAGAAAAATCGAGCAGCCGCCTCGCTCGAGCACGCGGGGAAAGGAGCGACGCGAAAGGCGGCCGTCGTCAATTTTTCTCGCGAAATTTGAGTCACACGTTTCCCACACATCGGCACGAGCCGGTATCGCCAGCGTACGTTTTTGCGGATTTTTCAATCACGTTCCCCACTGAAAGGATTAATAAAGCGGGCGGGCCGCGAGTTTCTAGACTCATTTCATGCAGAATCGAATTGGATTTCCTAGCATGGCTGGTACCGTTACGAAGTCCCTTTGATGTGCGGCGCGAAGAGCGGGTTATCCGAGGCCGCCGGAGTCGGAGCACTTTGTTACAACGCGCTAAATAATCGGTTTATAAAAATTCATGACGAGTGTAGTGAGGCAGGTGAGGGGAAGTGGCACCCTCCCCCGCCCCAACGAGGGGCGGACTTCATTCGCTTCCGGCTGGTACACGCATTCGCGGTGACGATGTGACGGGTCTGACGGACAGGAGGGACGCGGGGGACGCGTGACGCTGATGAGAGAAGAGGAACCGGAGGGAGGAAGAGGAGGAGCAGGAAAAGTGGAAAATAGAGAGAGGGTCCGAGAACCCGATGGTGATCCTGGTTGAGGGATGTTTTTAGTGGTCGCGCCACTCAAACATGCCGGCGCGAATACCCTCTAAAAGTGGTCGCACCTTTATTTCATACTGCTCGTACTTCTCCATGTATATCCCCCGCATTATTCTGTCAGGACTGCACTGTCGAGTTAGCTGGTTCCTAGCTGCCGGCTGACTGGCTGGGTGACTGGGCTAGCCGGCTTGCCGGTTTAGCTGCTACCTGAGCGCTAGGCGGCCCCCGAATATTATCCTTCTAATTTAATTTTCCCGGCAAGAGTGCCGGACCTGTAACCGTAAAACTATAACGGCCCTGGGCAGCGTGGCTTCTCGCGAGAACGGCCAACCGGATATTTCATTGGACACGAACGCCACGATGCTATCCCCCCACCCACCAATGGCTGCAACCAGCCAACTGCAAAGATGCATCATGCAATTCATATACGTTTTATTTTTGTCTTTACTCCTCACCGCTTTATCCAAACCACCCACCGCTACTGTTGCATCGTATATTTTTATGCCCGAGCTTTTTCGTCTTTTCCCTTTTATTTTTATTTTTTTTTTCACACCAATTTCCGAAACCCTCGAACTTCACTGTACGTTCTCGGAGGACGGAACGTCGACAGCTCATTGCCTTTTCACAAGAAACTTCAATTTTAATGCTGCATACTTGTTTCACCACCCACCCAATATATTACCCAGAGATACTTGAAAGCTAATATCCACGCGTTTGCTTGAATTATTTATTTTTTTTTTTTAATTTCAGTGATATGGACGTTAAGTGTTCAGCGGGTGTCCTCTTCGGAAGCTAACGCCACTGTTGCCAATTCGGAGAATGAGGAAGATGCGGATCTGTCCGAGATGAACCTGGAGAATTTCAAGGAACGTTATCGGCGACTGATACCCTACATGACGTATTACGTGACAAATAATTATGTAAATTCCCAAGCGTCCACACCGTCGAACTACGGAGGGACTCAGCCAGCTGATATATTCTTGAAAAGACCTCAATTCGCATCAGCAAGACCAGCAGTGGATACCACCAAGAAGATCAATGGTTACCAGACAAGCTCACAGAACACAGAAGAGAGATTCATACCGTCAGTTCAATACGACCCCAAAGACATTGGCGGGGATAATGATTACTTTACACCTGTTAGATACAATACCAAATCCAATTATGAGGATTACAATATTCCATATCTGCCGTATCGGAAGCAAAGACCCGTCTACGCGCGGGTGACTACGCCCGCTTCCAGTGTAGAAGATCAGTACTACACAGCGGTTAGACCCTTAAGACCATATAATCCATTGTACGAGCGTGATTACCTGTCGAGAAAATCACCGTTTAAAGCAGTCGGCGGAAACCAGCATCGCGATTACCTGGCGGATATAGTGAATAGACCGCGAGTCAGAGTACCTGTGCATCCTAATCGTGACTTCAATTATCCTATCGATGACTTTGAGCCTGGACGGTACAATAATCCTCCGGTGGGAAGGATTCAGCAGCCTTATAAAAATCAGGGACCCATGTTGACCAGACCACCGATGACGTCATCATACAACTTACCGAGGAACCCTGTTGTCAATCTCGAACAGATAACCAAGAGCCTGCAGTTGACTAATCGACTTCCGGAAACCCTTAGTAAGGATAACATCGATAACAGTCTTAAGACTCTTGTAGAGATTCTTGCTATATTGACCAGTGCCAAAAAAGTAGAAGGTCCAAGAATCCCGACTGAAGGTCCGCCAAGGGTCCTACAAAAAGTACCAATGTATCAGTATTACAAGTCACAATATACCAGGCCCAAAGTAATAACGGAAATGAAGTATGAAGCTACGCCAGTCCCTATTGATGTACCTGAAGAACCTGTTAGATACAAACCAGCATCGTCTTATGTTACCAATGTGAAATCAAAGGTACCAGCAGCACAGTCCTACAAGCCTGGCAGTTTGAACAAGGTTGTAGAGTATTATAGCACGGTGGTTCAAAACGTTGACGATGATAACAAAGAGTATTACGATGTGACGATGGGACCTGAGCACGTGGAAGATTCCACGGAAAACACCTATAAAATTACAGAAGATTTAAAAGATGATATACTGGAGGACGAGAGACTGACCCTGCCTCTCACTACCGAAATGCCAGCGCACAACTACCCCATTCCTGATGGGGTCTCGTCCCACACTCAGAACATTCCACCGACTTCCTTGAAGTACGGCGCCACCCGGGGGAAACCTAACGTGGACTATCCAGCATTCTCCAAGATCCCGAAGACTGACTTCGATTGCAAAGAACAACGTTACAAAGGATTCTTTGGAGATCCTGCCACAGGTTGCCAAGTCAGTATATCTGTATATACCAGACACTATTGAACTAACATACTATTCAGTGCTTATTTAATTCTTAATATTTTTCTTTCTAGGTCTGGCACTATTGCGACCTCAACGGTGGAAAATCATCCTTTTTGTGTCCCAATGGAACAATTTTCAGCCAGGTGGCTCTGACGTGCGACTGGTGGTTTAACGTTAAATGCGAATCAACCACTCAACTGTATGTTCTCAATGAACGGCTCTACAAGTACATTTTACCTATAATGCCGAAATTTCCTGAGGACTTTTCTGGACCAGAAGTCGACAGATATCTAGAACTAAAGTTCAAGGAGATGGAGGCGAAATTGAAAGAAAAGAAACTGAAGAAGCATCAGGAGGAGAAGGAAAATCAAAAATCGATAAATAAATTGGAAGCTCCTAACGATACGGAATAGCACGACAGATTATACTGAGGATTATTGTCCTGCAAGTGTATCGGGTTCTTGCAGGAGATATACCTCGTGCGATTATTTTTGCCATCGCGATTTGTCAGGGGCATCGGTGTTATCGAGTTCGCTCTTGGTGATTTTGTGTTTTTACGAGTATTTTTAGTGTCGATATTTGGAGCGGGTAACATCGGCTAATCGGGTTCCTGTATTTTTTATCCTTCGCTCTTCCCTGGCACTCGCAGGATTATACAGGACTACGGAAGAGCATGGATGACAGATTTGTAAGGTATATTACGCGCGGGTACAGTATGGTTTATCATATCCATGAGTATTCTTCTCTCCTTCTAGTCATATTCGTATTTCATTATTATTTATAAGAGTCTCTGTGTTGCCGACTAGCCCATCCTTTTCAGCGCTATTTGGTACCTAAACAATTCACTATAAGGATGGGACGATAGTTTTACATTCCCTTGCAGATATTTAGTACTTACCGTGAAAAACAAATCCATTATCCTAAGACATACCGAATTACAACTGTTGATTTCTTGAAAGCATTTAGTTCCTTACGACTATAGATGAACGAACATATGAGATACACCCGAACTTTACACGCATTCAGAATGGTATTTTAAAGATTTAAGAGTGATAATTGCACAAATTAAATTTCCTTTTATACATGTACCTAATACTTTATAGTTATTTTGTAAAATTGCTGAATAAAGTTATTTATTCATTTTGTATATGAAAAGCTGAAGTTTATAGAAGTTTGATTTTTTGAGTACCAAGCGATCCGTCTAATTCTAGACGCCATCAGTGATGGGTACCTTTTATATCTTTTATAACGTATAAGATGCTAACAATTTTTTTCTTACCTTTTGAACCTGGTGAACGCGCTGCATTGTTTCTGCAACCTTATCCTGGGCCTTTGTGAATTCTGCTAATAATTCAGCATTCTGGTAACACACAAACACAGAATTGAATGCTTGAAAAAGATATAATTTCATTAATTGGACTCTTATTATCAGTAAAAAGAAATAATAAAAACAAACCTTATCTTCCTGCTTAATGATTTTATGTCCATTATGAGAGTTCACTGCACAATGTGGGCATATGGATTTATTGCACTCAGTGCAGTAATATTCAAGATATTCAGAGGAATGATCTGAACAAAAAATTGTTATGCTTGTGAAATTCAGTTTGGTAGTTTGTGGAAGTATAATTTTGTGATGATTTTGTAAAGCCCTTCCATGAATCTAAAAAGTAAATGAAAAAAAAATAAAAATAACATCTCGCGAAGCTGGACATCTGAATTCAATAGCCTGTATTCAGGACTCGCTCTTAAAGTCATTAACAGAATCACTTTTAGTTAAAAGTCACTAAGAAAAATTTTTAAAGCATGCTATTAGTACTAAAAGCAATTTCTGAACACAGGCTAATATGTCTAAATGTTCATGCAAATACTACAAATATGAATTTTGGACAAGCTTAATAACATGTCATATACCTTTGTGTAACATAGCTCACAATAAAGCACACTGCAGTCTTGACATCGACATGCTGCTTGCATTCCACATTCACAGCAATGACCTTATTAAATTTAATATAAAATTAATGTAAAGAAAATATTCTTAGCAAAATTGTTTTTCATTAGTTCTACCGAATTAAGCTATCATTTTGTAACTTACCTTGATCTTGGGTCTGTCTGTGCCGAGAACCTACTGGATGTTGGAAAGTAATATCAGGATCATCGTCATTACTTGAACAACCATGACCAAATCCTATTAAACCCATTACATATGCATTTAATTGTAGATTTGATTTGGTTTCTTTTTCTTCAACAATTTTGCAGAGTGGACAAATTTTATTAACATTCAACTCAGAGCATTTCTCGCATATAGGATGCCCACAACTCAAAAGTAAAGGAACTAAAGATCCCTGAAGTTGGCAAAAATCTATAACATGCAAACAATATATTCATTGCATTAATTAACACATTCTAAATACATTAAAAACTATGCCATTGAACATACCTCATATACTATAGTAAATATAGAAAAATAAAGTAAATTCTTCTAAAAAATACCAGTTATCTAACCTTACTTTATACCTTAAATATAAATATAAATGTTGAAAATAGTTTAAGAATTATAGGTATAAAGTTCGACGCAAAGGAAAAATAGGATATGCTCAAACGGATCAAGTTACACCATTGTTCGAATTCGAAGTTATTATTTGAATAAGAATATATAATTGAATAATTTTTGTTAAATATATAAAATACATTAGATGGCAGTAATAATATACAACAGATATGAATATTTGTGCTATATTTTCTTAATAATGCACGATTGAAATACGTATTACAAAATGTGCATAGTTAATATAGACAAAGGAATTACCTCGTACGAAGAAGGGATGCTTGCACTGAACACATGAAATGTTTCGTCGTTTTGCTGTTGGAAAGATTAGCTTGTGCTTATGCACCTCTTGCTTGTTAAATCGTTTCATTTTCATTAAACTTATATGAAAAATCTTAAACAATGATTCAATACTAAACTAGCTGTAATTCGCGCTATACACTGATACTACACGTGAAAATGCCACAGCCTTCTAGATTAGCAGTTCAGATGGCCGACCAGTAGCGTATCACGAGAGCAGCGCACCACTCGTTTCAAATTCACGAATTCAATAAAAACTAAATAATTAAAATAAGATTATTTCAATAAATTAAGATTATAGAACATTATTTTTGTATTTCCCTTTTGAAAAATTTGTTTCGGAAGTATTATTATTTTTCTTAATTCGTAAAAAATTATTTTCAAATTTCATATTGTTTTATTAAAATATTTTTAACATGCTAATCATAGTATTTCCAGAGATTCCATTAAGTACAATTCACGCATACCGTATATATGAACGTACATCTAGATGCTAAAATGAAGTCTAATTTGAAAGTTGTCAGTTCTGCCGCAAACAGTTACTACCGTTCCTGGAACATTCCCCAACAGTATGTTCAAAGTTCGTACCCTACGGTAAATCGAGTCCATATCAGGGCTCATTCATTCTTGATTCTACAGTAATTTACAGAACACTCGACTCCTGGAGAGATGAAAGATTCATACGAAGTTTAATAATTTTGTAATGTATTATAATTAGATCACCCAGTGGTCGATCTCCAACTTCAACATTCCATCTGCATATTTTGCCGGGCATAAAGCATTAAAAAAAAAAGAAAAGTATCCTAGAATTTCCGTAATCCGTCAAGATGGTCGCGTAGACGAATCTACAGGTATTCATCGTGTCATCCATGAAAGTAGCGTACAGCTCTGCTAACTAATTTATAACGAGATTACTCCATGGCAACTTGGAATTGTGGCGTGCCCGAGTGTACGGACGCTTCGCAGGAAATTCGATAACACCGAGAAACCGTGCGAGACGCAAACCTAGAGACAAAGAGAGAAAGAGGAAAAGAAAGAGAGAGACATAAATCTATAAAGAGTACAAATAAAATGAAGATATCACAGATTATACACTTTGATTTCAGGTACCTTCTCGTTTCATCTGTCTCATTTTGAAAGTCAGATTCATCGACAAGGTTCGCGCCGCGGAGTGTTTCCGAAGTTTCACAACAGAGGTCCGCCACGTTGTCGAAGCGTGCAGTGGCGGAAGCGATTTGGTAAAAATGGAAAAAGTTGGCGCAGCAAGTTATGCAGGCTTATCTGGGTCTAGGTGCGGTTAGAAGGGTCCGTTATAATCGCGGTTCTACGTTGGAGAAGGTCGGCGTGAAAGCAAAGAGAGAAAGAGAGCACCCATGGAGTCAGTTGAAGAGCAGCGACTAGAAGAGTAGAGACGTTGCAAAGAATATGTGCGAGAAGGCGAAAGAGAGAGAGAGAGAGAGAGAGAGGAAGAAAAACAGAAACACAAGATAGACGCATATATGTATGTATAGGTAGACAGCTAAGAAAGACTGTAGTTGCGCTAGGCAACAGAGTGAAGCAAGGTCTAGGCTGGCCGGCATTCAAGGTCGGGTGCAGAGCGCAAAGCCCGGATCTACCCCCTCTCTCTACATCTCAACCGCCCTTTGCGTCTCTCTTACTCTCTCTAGACGAGTGCAACATCGATTTACCTATAAAAATTGTCGGCGCTCGACTCTATCACTCGCTCGTAACTCGTTGCCCGGGCTACTAGTCGTTGCACGTCATCGGAATTCTTTCTGTCCCTGGGAAAAGGGCGTGCATGAAGCGACAGAACGTGGGCAATTAGTAACGTGCATTCAGATGCATATACCATATGACCAGGCCTGTACCCAAATGATACTGCTAATTGTATGAAAAACTCGCGTTTACTTTGGAGCTATAGAAGTGAACATGGCCCATTAAGAAATGAAGAGAAGAAGGTTTCACGATGGACGATACTTGAACACGTGTCTCTAAGGCGGAAAGTAGTCGGGGTATCTAAGTAGAGACAGATAGGTAAGGCTGTGGAGTGTTGAAACTGGTACATAAGACATAGGAGGTACAGAAGGAAACATTTAGCAAGAGGATACTTGGCAGCCGCATCATTTTCCATGTTATATTCGCACACTCTGGAAAGTATATATGTATAATTTATAGAAATGAGAAGATTCAAAGACGGAAGCATATTTCGTATTGGCGAGAGAGATTTTCTCGGCGCCGTTGTAGTATGAAACTGGCGCTAGACTCGACTTGCTTCTAAATTCAATTCCGTTGACCTACATTAATGTGCGCGACAGGGTGGAAAGTGTCGGTAACTTTCTGGGAAAATTTCCTGTAACAGGAGGTGCTCTTTCGTGTTCAAGAGGAAGAGGCAGAGGAGTGGAAAATATCTTCTCAAATCTTGGTGTCAGTTATAACGTCAAGATTATCGTGGGAAGATGTTCTCCGGGATTGACAGATTACGCAAAATCGTTATAAAGTATGAAGCTTCTCGTTAATTGTTTCATACAAAAGAATTCAGTGTAACACTACGGGATAGAATTACAGGTTACATCGATGCCCGCCTATTTGTACGTTTATTATTTATGTAGGAACGTCCAACGATGCTGAGTGAACCGAATAACAAATATGGAAACGAATTTTTTATATTTCTTTTACCTTTTGCAGATCAGAGACTACCTAACCTAAAATGCACAAGGCAAAGGATTTTCAGTGGATTCGCGGGATTCGAAAAACAATCTATTCGACCCACTCGCTTATGGTTTTACGCCAATGCAAATTATAAATTGGACTTGATTTTCTGCTGTCCTTCACGAGACGCCACAGGCTACTACGGAAAATTGGTGAAATCGAGGGAGAGAGAAAATTTTGGATACCGGCCAAGAGTACCGTTTTCGGATAGTCCGTAAGTTTGTTTTCGTGAATTCAGTTCCTCTTTATATGGTAGCACTACCAGGAGCATCGGTTACTTCCCAAGGAATAAAGTGATCAGCTGGAGCCAACGTCATCCCCTAGTTCCCCTAGATGCTTGCGTTCGACGTCAACCTCGCGGTCGACAAAGTTCTCCCCCAGCTAAGCCAACTGGAAGGTTTGTTAACGGACAGACGTTTCACCTCGTCTATACTTTTTTTTCCTACCTTTTCTCAACCGATCCACCCCTATGCGTCGTTCTTACACGGTGTTTACGTATTTTTCAGTGACTTTATAAATATACGCAGAGTCTTCTTTATTCGTGGAAAGAATACAAAACTGTACTTACGACAGCTGCACGAGTACCGAGGATCAAGCCGTAGAATGGGAAAAAGGCAAAAAACTGAAGAAGAAGAGAAAATGAGGAAATGAGAAAATCATTCGAGACATCTTGATTGTACAAGGGAAGAAAATAGAGGCTGATAACATTGAACCATCAGGGAGAATAAATAAGCATTGGACTGTTTAGGTTTGCTTAATGGCTAATAACGGATATTTCAACTCGTTTAGTATCACTTGTACCTTCAACCTCATTGACTTGGCATTGCCAACCTTTTCGAGCCACCCTCGCCTTATTCTCATTGATAATGTTACTTTTTCAGAGATCCTCCATCTTGCTCGAGTCCACGTGTATACACTACCTACCATCCAGCCTCCCTGCTGGCTTGCCCTTCCTTCATCCAATACATCCGATTCCCCTTAAGCCCCATTTTCAAGCTGCTTCCTACCACCGACCTATCATTACTACCCTACCATACTAGCACTCCTGGTCCAGTTATAGCAAGGCTGGAAGGTACCTGTCGCGCTCGAAGCCTTGATAACGCTCTTGCTTGAACGACATTTTCCGCCCTTAAGCACCTGATTTACATTGAAAATACGACGAGGCCTGCGCACTTCCTATCAAAGAGTGCATATAACCTATATACGTAAGTTCTGCATCTACGTATGTAAAGTCGACACAGTTTCCATAGGATAAGTTTAAAGGGTGTGCGCTTCTGCACTACTGAAGTCGGACTGAGCTACGCTCATTAATTTTAACCAATGGTTTTAAAAACAGATCATTACTTTTCAGTTTCAATCTTGAACGTGTTACACGTGTAAAGAGCTCCAACGCATTTCCGCTAAAGTTTCCTCAGGATGAGAAGCTGCTCGAACTCTGTGATAATGTGGTAGCTATCTGCTAAAGGGATTATGGAGGAGATGAAGAGGAAATTAACAAGTGAATATCTTTTTTCTTACTTTATTTTCAGTGGTTACTTTAAAGGTGGGTTCGTTTCACGTAACTGGCTATGATATCGATTAGACGTGTTTAATATATTATTATAAATATATTTACTGCATAGAAGCTTTACGTATTTATATTTTTCTATGCAGAAGCAACCTTCGATGCAAGAATCGTCGTCGCCGTGGTCGTCCATAACTAGGACTAAATACACAGCAGATCGCCTCAGCAAGCAAGGAAAAATAGCCAATATTCTCTCGCGTTTCCATGTGAACTACCGATTTATTTTCTTTCTCAATTCGACCGCCGGCGCCTGCAACCTTACGAGTTCGAACTGCACACTCGTACTGAAAGTGTAGGACGTCTCTTTGTCAGACACTCTTTTGCCGCTTCACTATAAATGACGTTCGCTGTAACGTTGGACGCCCGGTTGTTCTCGCGTAAACATTTGTCGCCATACTCTACCTTGCATTTTACTCACCTACGTCACGCCGATATTCACCGCGGTTTGGCAATAAAGCTGGCTACTGTGAACGAGACTGGCAATCAGCCCCTGTTTACCATCCCTTTTCGAATTCATTAACGGTCGCTCTTTTTTTTCAATACTCTGTCAAATACAGCTCAGCTATAGATATATTGTACAGTCGACTCTGCAATGAAAATATGTAAAAACTGTATTGAAATATTAAGGTGAACAGAGTCGCCTTGAGGCACTATTACATGAATAAAAATATATTAATTTTGAGCATGCGCCGAACCGCAGGCAGAAGTGCTGGACACTTGCAGATGTTACTATCTCATATACAAACGACACTTGATTTTCCCTGTAATTCCAATACCCTATTGGCTGAGCAATTCCGTCAGAATTTCTAATATGGTTATTAACTTTTAATATTTGCGCATGCGCTGTTTTAAAACCAGAAATGCCCAATACCTGCAAACGTTATTCTTACATCTACGACCGAGACTTGTTATTTCTGTGAATTTCAACCCGATCGATTTAACGTTTTGCTCAGTATCTTTTATACGGAGCAAAGATACATATAACCACGTAATTTTTTTTTTCACTTGCGATTGCAGCTCTCGCATACTCGATACTGTCATTTGTCAAAATGAAATTTCATAATTTTCCTCGTATTTATGTTTTTCTCGTTCCAACATGATCGATGGACATCTGCTCGAGTCTGTTCGAGTCTTAGATTTGCAGTGCAGACCCGAGGGTGTAACCTTGCCCAGTATAACCCCTGCTTCGGGGTAACGTGAGACATCAGATTCGCCGTGGTGTATAACTTAAAAACAAAAAGGTAGCAGTAACCAAGCCAAAAAAAAAACCGCTCATAACGATTACCGGCAGGTACTCAAGAATTAAATAAAAAGCGCGCAGCTTAATTTACCCGGAAGCTCGTCGTAGTGCCTACGTAGTATACAGATTCGCGGACCTCACGGTTCACCCGGATAAATCTGCAGTTGACGGGTGGTACTTGCAGCTTGAAAAAGCTCAGAAAGTTTATCAAGGCTTGACTTACTGGCGAAACGAAAGATTTCATCTAAATATCGTACAGCCAAGTTATACGTATATACAGCCCCCGTGTACCATCTCATGGTACCATACCCACTTCATCTCGGATCATCTATCTAATTTATCTATCTAAGATAAAAATATCTAGGTAAAAAATTACCATCTTCCCTGAGTGAGAAGAAGAAGCTTATTGACGAATTATACAGTGAAAAGTTATTCCCTGGGTATGGCCCATCCTCGTAACAATGAAATTACATTGCATCCTAAAATTGCAAATTCCCCAAAGCAGGAATGACAAATTGCTAGAAATATGTAAATACGATAAGGTGTGGAAATACATAAAACTCTGAATTGTGCTTGATATATTAGAAGCCGTATTAAAGACTTCTAAGAAGAAAGCAGGCTAGAACGCAGCAAGAAGTGCAGTACCTGGCTGTAGGTTATGAAAATGCAGGAACCAAGTCGTATCCAAGTAGCGGTTGTCCTGGTGATTCGCGTCGGAGGAACCAGCAGGCGCGCAAGAAGGAGAAGCGTAGGTTGAGCTACGTGGGAAGTTGGTAGCGCGGAGTCGTCGAGTGGCAACCGCCCCCTAGATCGGAAGATGGCCGCAGGGTGGTTAGCTTGGCGGGGAGCTCAGAGGTACTCGACGAGCTGGTGCGCGAGGGCGGCCAGAGGGTGATGTTGCCTCCGTGGCGACGTGGAGTTAGCGGTACGGGGGTGGGTCGACGCCGATCGTCGAGGCGGTGGAGGTGGTGAACATAAAATCCCTCGCACATGCCTGGTGCATTCATTAGGGGGGATGGGCCCGTGCAGCGTACACGTCGTCCTGCATCCTTGCCACCCTCTGTGCCACCCCTCAGTCGCGTTCCGCGAACAACTTCGTGCGCTTCGTGCGGCGTCCTCTCGGGATCGTGTGCTCTAGCTTATTGGAATCGGCAGAGATCTGGTCACTCCTGTTGGATCTTTTATTGATTCCTGATCATTCTGCAATAATAGAAATTCGCTTGCATTTTCGATCGTGGAAACTGAACAGTGCGCGTTTGCCGTGTGAGACGTTTGCCGTCTGCAAGGGTCTGGGACTCTCTTCTTTAGGGAGACCCCTGATCCTCCTTGGGACTTGGAAGGACAGACTGGTGTGACGAGGAAAAGGGAGGGACTTTTAAAAATACCGGTTTAAGTAGGTCGAGTGGTGCTACGTCAGGAGAGTCAGCTGATCCGTTGGTACTTGGGGCTGAGATTTACGTAGAAAGGAAAGAAGAAGGTGAGAAGTAAAGAAGAGAGAAGGATCTACGGAGATTCCGCCAACTGAAGATTCATCAATGAGAAGAGATCATCAGGAAGAATAAAGTCCCCAGGCGCCGCCTTCGGGGTCGGCAGAATTTCACGTTCATGAATTTTAGTAAACCAGGTAACAGCGCGTAGTGCGTGCATGCGTGCGTGCGTGGATGCATGCTGTGCTTCGCGTTTCAGAAGCGGAATACGTATTTTGTCTTCGGACCGAAGAGTCGGAAAAGCGCTATATATTTGTTTTTCTCGTTTTTAATAATCTTGCCGTTGCGAACTCAATTTTGAATTCCATGCCTATACCGATAGACTTTATTTTGGTGTAACCTCTCAAGGTTGCATTTTTTTGGGGATTTATTCGTACGAACAGTTCGTCAGTTACGTTAGTTTTTCTTCTTTCTAAAAGATTATGTTTCCTCATCTTTTTGTCATGCTTTTTCCACCTTTATTTATTTCGGTTTTTTTTTTCATTTATTTTTTTCTTCCGCCTCAACCTCCCTCGGTTCCTACGTCACGACTCTCTGAATATATACGCTTCTTTCTCTCTCTATTGCTCTGGTGCTCCCGTGAGAGGAGAATTCTTCGTACCCAACCCTTTGCTTGCCCTGATTGTATTACGTCGAACTCAACGCTTTGTACCCGATCCAAGTGCTCCTAGCAGCTCAGCCACGTAATAACGACGTTTCCACCTATTTTCCGCGAGTAACTCCATCGTTTGAAGATCGAACCTACAAAGCGCGTCCATTTCTCCTGTTGCGCGAATTATATGGAGGCCGGAAGTTCCTCGAGATAGTTTACCTCCATATAGAAGTGTTTAGTTCCATACCAATAGTTTAATATTGTATTAGGGATATTGTTGTATGGTGCTCTGTATGAAAATAATATATGACCATTACACATCTATTATATAAATCGTATATAAAATGGGCCTATATGACTGTATTTGAGTCATATATAAATTAAATAAACACGACTTATGTATATCGACAAACAAAAATATTTATTTAAATAAACGTGTGCATGGTACGAATATATATAATATTCGGCATATCCTACATGTATCAGATATATGTCACAGTTTATATGGATTTCATATAGACCCACTTTTGTACACGGTTATTCAAGACAAACGCACCACCTAAAGTTAGTCTGTCCATTTGTTTCCTATGATTAACCAACTTCAGTCGGCGCGTCTGTATCGAATAGATCTATAAAACAATATATAAAAATTATATATATGAAAATATATAATTTATATGTGATCTATATATATATATTCTTCACATGAGTGTGCACTAAAAAGTGATTCCGAGAAAAACAGACTTTTTAAAAGAGTCAATGCATGAGAGAGAAAGAGAGAGAAAGACGAATTGTCAAAAAGAAAGGAGAGAGAAAAAAACGTAAAAATGAAAAGTATTTTTCTCCTTTTTTACCGACTGACATTCGTAAGACGTTTGACGTTGTCTAGCAATGCCGGACACCTGAAAATTCAAATCGCGATAACAAAGCCTACGCACCATGTATCCTCCAGAATTCTTCCTTTTGTTGTCTTTTTTTTATGTAAAGAAAAATTTGTCAAACAAATATGATTACAATGTATTTATATAACACGCGCGTATCAAGCTACACGGAAGATCGACCTCAGGAAGATTCGACTTGACGAAGATCAGTATAGAGGTTGGGATCGGTATTCATATTATATAATATGAAAAGTGGAATAATCTGTTCCATTGATTATTCATAAGATTATCCCTCTACAAGGCGGGGCTTTACCAATGTATAGTGTAATACAGAAATATAACAATCGCTTATCGATCCACGATGCTACTTCGATAGACCTTCATGATACGGATCAGTTCCTACGGTCCTATAGTCAAGTTCGGTTTGAGAAAAATTGTCTAGTTACTAGTTTAGACATTTCGCGAGTGCTTGCAAAAGTATCGGGTATACCCATCGGCTATAGGTTTACTGTCCTGGCGCCGAGTCAAAGGCGCCGAAGCAAGAGTAGGTAGGTACGTACCTGCTCGTCTCCTTTCGTCTCCCAGGAATACGTCCTTAATTGTCCGTATCGAATATCGATATACCTTATAGTCCCATGTCCCTTTTATTTACCTTATTATTGTAATTTTATATAATACACATTAGCATCGCTAATGTGATCTTTTCCCAAGTGGCAGTCGTCGTCTTTTAAGTGGCAAAACCGAAAAGCCTTTTCAAACGAGCTGAGAGTTAAGCGTAGCTAACCTAGAGGGCGACAGTGTCTACGCGATGCCAGTAATCCCCAGTTAATTAATCGTAGCCGGTTCTGTTGCCGGATATATTATGTTTTCATTGCGGTCTCTTGTCTCGACCTACCACCTAATAAAATTCATGTTTTTAAAATTCGCAAGTCTTGCAAATTCGCTATTGTGAAAATAGATAGACGTGCCCGTGTTCGTGCGTGTGCATGACTGGAACTGTCTGTGTTCAAAGTTCCAGACGAACCGTTGAAATGATCAGATACAGAAATTATGACGATGTCATTAGAACAGTAATATTTGCGAATGATACAATTTCAGTCATAAAGTTTCGCGTCTGCGGAATATTATTTTTTTCAATGGAGAATGCACAAAATGCAATCGTACCGTTGAAGCGGCCGTATGTCACGGCAAACTTGCTTTACCCTGACGTGCTTCGCACACATTTCACCAATTCACACTCGTCACTGCTAAGCGAAGCATTTCCTTCTGTGTAAGCCATGAATGAAAATTCGGTTAAGAGGACTTGGGAGTACATCATAACCTCCAAAATGGAATCTCGAATAATAAATTCTGATGTGAGTTACGTGCAATTTTTTGAGGTGTAAGATGCCTATGTTAAAGTTTTACACGAATTTCATATTATTATTTCGATAATGTATTTTTTTTACTAAAGTGCTATTTCGCTGAATGTAGAACTTACACAAAACATGCATGCAATCCGATTCGATAAAGATAACACATCGGTTATATGTAATTTATGATTTCTGTGATTGATGGTTTAAGATGGCTGTTGATATTCCCCAGTCGCGTTAAGAAGTTCGCAATGGGAAAGCCGTGCGAGTATTGCAAAGGGCCGTCACGTGCCGTCTCATCGCCGGACCACAAAATCCCGCGAGTTTACCTGATGTCCCGTGTCAGTCTCGTTTCCGCACCTTGATTATTTCTGATGAATACCCATCCAGAGCGTCATCAATATATCTATACAGTGACCACCCTGTACGTGTATTCGATCAGACTGAATCGACGTGAAAGGTCTATTTAATCGAGCTGCTGTGCTGTACAATGAGAGAGAAAGAGACTGAGAGATGCAGTAGGCGTGCGCATGTTTTGTATTTAGATGAAAGAGGCGAACAGATAATGGGTGGAACAGGGACAAGATCAGAAATTAAGAGAAAGAGAGACAACCGATGAAAATCCAAACTGTATTTCGTCAGAAATATTCGTACGCACAAAATGTACAGCGAGTCGTTATCAAGGTTGACTATGTGTATCATACTGGAATGAAAATTAATACCAGAAAGCAGCCGATCTACATGAATTATCGTTAATCATAATTATAATGAGCCGAAGTACGTCATACTATTCCATAGTTTAATTGGAATAATTTTTGGTAGTAGGATAAACAAGGAAGAATGCGTTCAAGCAAGGCAAGTGATTCCTTTCGATAGAACGTCCGTTGGACCTACAATGGAGATAGATTAAAAATAAATATATCGATCGGTAACAAAATCCGGGAACAAGTTTAGAGCGCATACATGTGAAGCAGGGAAAAAGAGAGAGAGAGAGTGAAAGAATAAAATGGAGAAAGAGAAAATTGCTGTCATGGTAAAGTGTACACTATTTCGGTTGGATTGGAAAGCGAGAGCAAAAAAAGGGATGTCGAGAGAAATTTGGTTCCGCGTTCTTTGTTCTGCAGTTAGTTGTAAATCGTATTCGAGCACCACACGTACCGATAGCCACATACACATATTAAAATTCATATAATATCTACATATAGTCTATGGTGAGTTTTTCTTATAAAAAAGCAAAAAGAGTTTTGTCTTTTATTTATTATCGTAGTTTGGCGCTTGAAAAATATCACAGTTTTCAATGTTCACTCTCTCGTATTGGTTTTCATAGTCTACGCGTGAAGTTATTAACGAAGATCTCGTACTAGCGTGAATTATTATGACGTTTCGTGAATTCGTAATTTGGTATGGAATAGAAGCCAATATTTTTCCGTGCTCATATTTTCTCTATGAGGGATTAATAAACTTGTATCTTCTGCTTCTGTCATGCAGTAGATGAAGAGAAGACTCGTATTGAAAAGAAGTCGCCCGTAAAATATGCTCGAAGGGACAATCACTCTAGCGGGAGAATAACCAAAGAAGTCGATATTTACCGACCGCGCAAAATGATAGGCAATGTATTGAGAAAAATTGCTGCCGATAATTTAGATCATTACTTAGATTGACATGCGTCGGTATTAATATTATTTTTTTCATATTGAAAGCGTGCTGCTAATTACTTTGATTTTATCGCTGTCAGCGCATTTATTGCAGATGCTCTAAATAGTGGAATGTGAGAAATAACAGCATTTTTATAATATTTTACATTTTACGTCTCTAGATTAATTGTATTGATGGATCGCGAGTAGGGGGACTTAAAAGGGAGGGGTGACTTAAAAGGATCGAATGATTATTTCACTACCATAATAGTTACAGTTTTGGATAAAATATCTTGAAGAAGTCTTTAAAATTATGAACTGAATCTATATCGTTTTCAATATTACGGGATATCTATTAAAACTATTAAGAAACGATTTGCGAAGTTTGAATAACGCCTTTAGGATGTCTTTTTGTCATGAGTGAGGTTCACGCATACAGATGGCGTACAAGTGATATGCTGTTGTCTGCTTGAGACTCTGTGAACGTATGGAGTATCCTGCTGACAGACAATACTGTTTGGACATTTTCATTTGGACTGATCGTGAGATCGAAAAGCGATAATGTACGCTATTTTTCGTAGTGTTTTTAAGCTTGGACGATAAATGGTGTATTACATGTATACGTTGGTCTTGTACAACGTGTAAGAGGGCGTCGGAGATTCGCGAAATGAAAATGGAGAGAGAGAAAAAAACGGTAACCACTGGCAAATTGGATAACCCATCCAATTTACTGCATTTAATTACATCCCGGTAGATACATAATGAATATTTTATTATTTATTCGACGGAATAAGGCGATTATACATATAAAACATGAGAGGAATTTGTCAGGGAAAGCGACAACATTTGAAGATACAAGGAAGATATAAGGGATAATTTTCGTTTAATCAGTTGAAATAATCGAGACTTGGCTGAATTCGGTTTCCGGGAGAGAGTGATTGTAGATTTTGTCAATAATGCAAATTTATATCTCGTACCGAGACGTTAGACAGTGTCGTGAGATCACGAGTCGGTCGTGTGTCCTGTTGGTAAGAACGTGCCGTTAGATTAGACTTTCTGGCCTAAAGAAGATAAAACAAGATGAAAGCTGCTAGCTGGATATACGAGGAAACGCATGAAATTTTACGAAGATATATAACGCGATTAAAATGCAGAAAAGTGTGTAAAAGAAAAAAAAGAAAGAAAAGAAACGTCGTATCGTGAACGTAATGTGCGCGTTTGGAGATTTGAATTAAGGCGCCCTTCGCGCCGGTCGCTCCGGCAGATGCACGAAGGTCAAAAGTATTTTAAAAATAAGGCCGTAGGCATTGGCAGATTGGTATGGCAGTGGACGTTAAGGGTCGGGTGGCGTTGTAATGGCAAAAAGTTTGCGAAAGGTGAGTATTCCAAGAATATAAACAAACCTGGGGTATTTGTAGTGAGCGGGAGTGTGCGTGGTGAGGAGAACGTTGGGTTTTCGCGATTAAAATCAAAGGATAGAAGGCTTCGGGCGTCTCGCGTCAAGCATCAACAAATAGTTTTCGCGAGGAGGCTCGTACCGAGAAGTGCACGGCCGACAATGGCGCCCAAGCCTCGCGAATATTGACATTGCCGAAAACATTACCTCTGAAAATCGGGTATTAGCGTATACGTGGGTGGCACGTACTGCGTCGCAATTTGCGGTCTAACCTCGCGACGATCGCGAATCACGCTTATCGGGCCGAAATTTCGCGTAGCAATTGCGTCCGGTGGCCCGAGGTTATGCGAAAAAATGTTTTTGGCATGTATAGTAGTAGCCCGTGAACCCTGAAGGGTTTTACAGTTATACTGCAATGTGGCACATTTGCAGAACCGTAGAGGACGGTGTGTGCGGCTAGAGTAGCGATAGTCTTCGTGGAGATATATACCCAGGTGGTGTAGCGTGTGTGTAGAGAGCGCGTGTGACTCAGGGTTTAAGGGTTAGAACATTGGGACCAGGGTGGTCCGGGGTACAGTGCAGAACCATCAACACAGCTAGTTTGCTTGTAGGGCTGGGATTGGAGATAGACAAGATGGACCAGCAGTATTGCCTTCGCTGGAACAATCATCCGGCCAATCTGACGGATGTTCTCAGCTCCTTGTTAGCACGAGAGGCACTTTGTGATGTTACCCTGGCCTGTGTCGGCGAAACCTTCAAGGCACATCAGACGATACTCTCTGCGTGCAGTCCTTACTTTGAGAACATTTTCCTTCAGAACACCCATCCTCACCCAATAATCTTCCTCAAGGATGTCAACGACACTGAGATGAAGGCATTACTCCACTTTATGTACAAGGGAGAGGTTAATGTTAGTCAGCATCTACTACCGATGTTCCTTAAGACCGCAGAGGCACTGCAGATCAGAGGCCTCACTGACAATAGTGTAAATAACAAGACCGAGGAGAAATGCCCATCACCAGAACCAGAGACCCAAACACCTGGAATCAGACACACCGATTCGCCTAACCTACAATCTCATCCTGAAAAGAGGAAACGAAAGAATTCTGGCAACTATGATGTCTCCCTCACCGGCCCGCCCAGTGAACGGTTCTTATCCGATTCTCAGGTATATACTTTTATAAATGTTAATCTTATTCTTTTATTTAAAAATGAGAGTTCTCTACTTAAGGTGGTTTTTGGTTCTTGTATCATGTGCTTTCATCACCTAACACTAATCCAGCTAGTCTCTTTAGGCAGCTTTACGGAGTGATCACTCATTGAAAGGAGAGTAAAAGTGTTGCAGTGCAAATATGTGTCGCCAAACTCCCCTTAGAAAACTATTACTAACCCATTTTTAAACGAAAATAGAACGAGGTAAAACGTAGCTGGCAAAACATGCGGGCATGCGATATAGGTAAATATTTTGCATATGCACTGAGTCAGAATTCTATACTGTTCCACAAAATGATCTGAAGACGGAATGGAATTTTCCATTCTAGAATATTCAGTCTAGTGTCCCTCCTATCGCATATAATATGCACCTGTAAGTGCGCATATAAAATATATTCTGAATACAAATTTAACTACTTTGCTGAATCCCAAAACTGTTAAACTTCGTTATAGAATCAATTTAATGCAATTTACGACTGATCCGCTAAATTAGTTGCTAAGTGTTTCTAACTATGAATTTCGCATAGAAGTAGTACGTTTCACTTTCGTTGGAGCTTTGATACGAGTAACGTGTACCGTGCTCCAAAATCTCGCGTTTCTTTTACGGATTATACCATATGGAGCATTGGCTATACCATTTCCTGCATTCACTGTAATCTTTTTCCTGATCGCATCCATCCCGCTATCAAATGTGACATTACCGACCAGGCAATCCGGATGCACGGTATTTATTTATATCAAAACGTAGTGACCCATTTTTTTACCACGGGATTGTCAACTTCATGTAATTCTATTGTTTTAGATATATATTCTCTTTTCGTTATAAATCTACACTTATACCTATTGTCACTAATTTGATATCCTCTTCACCTAGGAGTACAGCCAGTCAATTTTGGCAAGGTATACCCGGGATGCGATCAATATCTGTTTTAAAATGGCTCATCGGTAATTTATATTTAGTTGATGGAACGAGCACACATCACTCGTTCCATTTATAGCGATTTTCCACTGACCAAATGATACAATAGATATAGAAAGCCGCTTATCTTGTTGCTAGAGTAAACAGTTAGTCCGCCCTGAACTGTATTGCTTTTCCATTAAGTGCCCTTTGAACTTTCAAAACTTTCTCCAACGGCCCACCAGCCATTCGATTTGGCCCCATTTCAAAATCTTTACCCCAAAATCGGCGAGAGACTCAACAATTTTCGAAATAAATTCCTTTCCATTGAAGGTATTTGGCAAAAGTGCAAAGAATAACTATGAAGTCGGAGCCGACCTCGCCCGTCTACGCACGTACGTTTATTATGCCTTTTTTCACTCTGGTATTATTAGCAAAAGTCCTCCGTCTTTAAATGCCCTCGAATAAGACAATGTTACTAGAAAATTTGTATGCACTTCATACATATGAAACACCTTTAATAATTCGTCGAACCGTTTCAGAAGCACTTTATACCTTAGACCATCCAGCAAATACCTTCTGCCGCGCTAAACCTGTTCTGCTATTCTACGCTCTGACGAAATTCGCTGGAATCTTGTTTCTCTGGGAATTATTAATTTTGCCCTGGACAAAAATGTCTGATAGCTAGCACTGTGGTTTTGTTTTTAATTTTTTTTCTTTTTTTTTTCTTTTTCGGAGCAAGAACACATGTTGCAAAATTGCTGCGCAATAGATAACGTAGGGATCGTGTTACCATTCGATCGTCAATGCTGGTGCCGAATATTCTAGCGCTGTCTGTAAGCATCTGTAATGTAAAAATGTTCTTTTCGAACAGCATAACGACCTTGCGTATTGAAAACGTCTAGAGTGGCAATCTACAATTGCTCCTGAACGCCTCCATTTCTTGACTAGACTGGAATGATGTTTTCGTTTATTATATATATTATACATTGGTTCACGAGACCTTCTTCACCAGTGTATTCTCTTTTATCGCGAATTTTACATTGTGACTAATATTACGGAACGACAGAAATCGCGCGTGTTACGTGCGAGTATTTAAGTAGCGAGGTTTTTAGGGTACGAGACGGGAAGAGGGAACAGGAAAAATTGGATAGACATCAGCATAAGAAAGAAGATTAAGACGTTCGAGGTCAATCGTAACAGACAACTTTATAGTCACTGCTCCGAGATGATAAAATATTGTCACATAAATGTTCGTCGCGTTTCGCAGTCTTGGCAAATTTGCAAAATCTTTCGAGATTAGTTACTTTCACCGTAGGGTCGTAAAAGGTCAGGAGGCGGCTAAAAAAATTGCCAACTTGAAACCTGTTATTTTTGGGCCGATCTTATGGGTCGGCGCTTCTGTATGACGATATCCGCGAAAATGCACATTCGAGTGTGCGTGCGCATGTTTGTGTAATGTGGTTCGTGTTTACGTATCTGCTTAGCGACGTCGAGACGGTTTATTCCGTGTTTCTGGTAAACGCCCTTCTATCGCCGTTGAAGATGTTCAGCTATATTTGTTCAATGATTATGGATCTCCATGACACGCCGCAGTGAAATTTACTTTTCCTGAAAAATTAGTTCAATAATTTTGACAGCGGTCCGCTAATTACCGAGTTTTTTTTTTATATATGTATTTCTTAACGATTAACTACTTACGCGCTTGATTAGTCAGCTTTTCAAATATGATAAATAGCACCTATACCTGCAACCTTGGAAGTTAAAGGAAAACAAACTGCTACGTTGCAATTCGTCAGACAGCTGTTACATATGGTGTCTCCAGTTCGCATAGGTCGGTACGAAAACTTCGATAAGGAGTTCATCAGAATTCGTAAGGCTAATAACAACTTCGGCAGAAATATATAGTCGTTTTATCGTAAGGTATATGTAGATATCTTTTTTTTTTTACCTTTTTTTTTTGATAACGTTTTTACATTCGCAGGTCCCGTCCAATCGGCAGATGACATTTGTAATATTATGTCTCTTAGAGGAGTGGAGTATAGCAAAGAACAGAGCGCCAAAAGAGAGACTAGCAATGCCCTATCAGATTTGTGGAATGCAAATGAAGTATTTCCTGCCCAAGTAACCATGCGACGAAAATTCGAAAATACTTGAGCCAGTGATTTCTCCTCTGTGTCGATACACCTATAGTCCATGCAGTCGTACAGTCGGCTGTTGCTAATTAGAATGTACAAATCGAGAATGGGCCCTTTGAGATGTTCAAAGAGGCATTGAAAGCAGATATGAAAAAAACGTGCACGTCTCTGGGCACACTTAGAATCCTTAGCCAGCTATCAGGCTCTACAATTATTTCCTATAATTTGTTAGAAGTCGAGAGTCTGAGGCTTTCATATACGTAGGGGGAACACAGTAGACAGCGACTGTGCAGTTGATCGCAGAAGCGACCTCAAGTTCTTGGGAATTATTTAATCTTGGCCGAAGCAACACGAAGTCTTCGTGATGCCTGATCGAAAGATTAAGCTGAATACAAGCTTAACCTAATCTTACTTAGGAGCACTTGAGAGTTTACCAAGCAGCTCTCTACCTCATGCATTCTCTGTCTCCTCAAATGTTGGATTTGTCATTTTCAGGCATCGTCTCAATGTAGTTACAAATCGAGTCCTCCAGTGATTCCAAAATTAAACAATGCACTGGGGGGCGATTCGGAGGATGGGGGGCGACCGATGTCCCCTTTGTCTCAACCTCAGGCTCCTATCAAACAGGAGCTAGACCATCACATGCCTGACTTCCATGACAACATCTCCCTCCCTGTAAGTAATTGTCTTTTACCTATTAATTTAATGCACGTTTTCTTATTGTTCTTCTTATTGTTTTTTCTTCTTTCTCTTCTTCCTCCTCCTGTTATCTCCACGTGGCCTCGACTAATGGCTCCACGACCGTCCTCAAGTTTCATTAGCATTCGAATTCGAACCGAGCGATTTGTACCAGCAATATCTAGTCTTCCAAAGTCTTTAACAGCTCCGGCATATATGTAATGCGTGCATTCAATGTTGTTCTTGCATTTTGTATATCATTTTTTATTTTCTTTTTTAACTTTTTTTTTCGTTTCTATATTGTATCAACGTACTATACATGTGTATGGATATGTGTTTGACGTTTGACTATATCACGTTACGTGTTAAAAGACTTGACTGAGCTTAGTGCTTCTGTGACAGAGTACTACTACACTTGTCATTCCGATATATTGACTATCTCGTTTGTTTTCGTTGCATGCTTGCCCTGAGGTTTGTTCTCGCAACTTTAATTGGATTGGCTGAAACACTGTGCTCGCCATGGTAGTTCTCCGATAGTGTGGACTGACTCGTATGTGTCCGTAGTGTGTATCTGATTGTTGCTTTTGAAACAGTCCGTACTAAGTAGAGGTAGTGTATTTTGCGTTAACGTACTTGAGACGTACTTATCGCGAGTCTAGAGATAGGCGCGAATGAGCTCAAAAGTTAGACGGCTGACTTCATTGGGTACGAGCTCGGATATCCATCTACAATATTATCTTACGGGACGACACGTGGAAAGTCACGAGGCATTTTTTTACTCAATTGACATCTAATACTTTGATTTCGGTTTACTTCGTTATTTTACTCGCGAGATGGCTCATTTTTTCGTATGCACTTCGTTTGCGCGCCGGGTCGTTGTTTCTGAGAGTTTCTTCCTTTTCTATGTCTGCCATTGAAGCGTCATCGCGAAACGACGCGTAATCGTGAAATTCGTTGTGAATTGAGTCTCCGTTGCTCAAAGTACACAAGCGGCAATTTTTGTATTGCCGGCAGGAGCGTCTAGAAGATCCTCTCTTTTTTTTTTTTTTTTTTTTTTTTTT
>NW_014332826.1:1211940-1228678 GCF_000341935.2 Cephus cinctus
TTTTTTTTTTTTTTTTTTTTTTTTTTGGTACCACCTGTGGATTTCTCGCGATCATTCAAGAAACATAGAAGTATCTTCTCGTGACGTATTCGATCGATGCTCCGAAATACCCGACACGTCGACAATTTTCCTCGCGGTTCGAAGCTCAAGCTCAGGAGACGAATCTTCGGAATTTTTGGGATGTCCCATTAATTTGTTCTTCTTCCTGTACCAGCGATTCCAAAGTACTCTGTCGAAACGACGACGGGCTTGAGTACTCTATAGTTTCGTTACTCCTCCCACGCACGTGGGAAACGACATTGTGACGAAGGAACGAGATGAGAGAGAGAGAGAGAGACAGAGAAGCAGAAAGTGACTTCTGTGCTGTTGAGAAAAAAAAAAAAAGTGTTAAAAAAAAAAAGGAAAAAAAAAAAGCAAGCAGAAATTGCTGAGATCCTACGAAAAACTGAGTCGAAGGAGACATGGGAAGGAAGGGATAATTTGGCAAATGGAGATACAAAGATTGGCTTCGTGTTAGCTAAAAGGCAAAATTCAAATGTGTTGATTAAACACACGTCCTTTCCTTCTCTGTTGACAGACTAGTGTGGAGTGGGAGGTTCAGAGAGATGATGGGAAGAGTGACGAAACTATGGACGCACCGAGCACGGCTCGTCCCGGTCGTCCGATTTCCGCCCTGTTGCAAGTCTCTCGCGAGAGCACCATCATGGCCGGCGGCTCCCTACTATGTATCAATACCTCATCGGCAGCTCTAACCGAATACCATGGGAAACGACGTAAAGCCGCACGAGCTAGCCTGCTCCCGAAATCGTCGTATGACGCGGGGAACGTAGCGACCTATAGCTGTTCCAAGGCGACGCTTCTGCCCTCTAGCTCCGTGTCTCAGTGCTCCGGTACCAACTCCAAAGCCGTCGCCGATGCTGCCGTTCCTACCGTCTCTGCCGGTGTCGCCGGGACCAACGATAATCGCGGCACCGGCAAAATCGTTAACGTCGACGCATTCAGACAGGACATCTCCGTGATACAGTCCACTGTCTGCGGCCCTTTGCAACGACCCACTTCGCATCCTAGAAAAGCCGGGAGATTTAAGCCGAGCTGGCTCCAGACGTACTCCTGGTTGCAGTACGACGAGAGGTCTAACCTCATGTTCTGCAAATTTTGCCGGAAATGGAGCGACACTATTCCTGAGATTCGTACCTCGTTTGCCGCGGGAAACGGCAACTTCAGGCTCGAGATTGTCAATCATCATGACAAGTGCAAGGCGCACAATCTGTGCGTCGCCAAGGACGGCGAATCGAGGGACTCGTACTCGTTTGCTACCGAATCTTTTTGAGAGCTTGCGCTCCTGCCTCTTCCGGTTTTCGTCTGTGATACACAATTTTCTTGTTACGCTGCGACAGATTTTTATTTCTATTAAAGGGGGTGGTTTGGTAGTCACGTTTTAAGGAACATTAACTAGGCATCGGCGGGTGCAGGGGTTTGTAATGACCCTGACCTAGACTCCAGGTCACGTCAGTGGCGAATGTTTTTGTCTCGCGTATAGGAGTCGTCACGTGCATTGAGAAAGTGAAACGGATTCCACGTGACGAGTAACGATAGGCTTGGCTTTCGGTCTTTATGGGGGAATGCTCTTTATTTGTAAGTTCGGTCATGATTGACAAGTGCCTTGTCGGTAAAGCGATTCTCCAAACGATAAAGCACTTTTATTTTTGGACTTGCGTATCGTATCTCTTTGCACGTTTATACTTACAGTGCCGAAATTCCATTACATATCCTGTGAGGTTATACAAGTGGGACCCTGCATGCGAATGCGTGACGTATTTCGTATGTTTTTATATACAGGGTGAAGCATTTAAATCGAGACTGTCAAATAACTCAAAGACAAGGTCTTATATGAAAAAAGTGTTTGAGACAAAAGTTGTAGGAGTTTGAGGGGCCAATGGAATATGCCTACTTGAATATTATTGATGGTTGGTTTCAATTAAAGTAGGCCACACTCTATTGCCCCCCTTAAACCCATACAACTTTTCTCTCAAACATTTTCTTAGCATAGCACCTTGTTGTTAAGTTATTTGACAGCTCGATTAAAATGCTTCACCCCTGTATGTATATACATATATACATTACCTGTACTATTTTCATGAAACTTTCCAATAACGATAAAGTCCGACGAATGCGTTATCGCGTATTGGCTAATCGTGGATACACTGTGAAGAAAGATTTATTTGTTTCTAGTGAATATTATTTCTATCGATTAAGATAAAATTCATTGAACGAAACCTGCGCTGTTATCTCAACTCCATCGCGTGGTTACAGTATATACCTCATATTACTCAGTTCCATCGACTACAGTACACGTAACCCAAGTAAATAATACTTCTTTGAAGCATACCGCTGGCTTTTCACGAGCTGTCCTTTCGCATTAGAATTTCGCGTGGCAGGACTAAGCACACAGACAGGAAATGCATATACTTAAAAATTGCTCGAAAACTGTGTTAAAATATTTTTACCAATTTGCCCACAGGCCATATTTAAATGGCCCACGTACGTAGCTCACTGGCTACTGGCAGAATTGATTATCAGTCGATTAAATGTTTTTCGTTCACTTTACCAAAAACTTTTTTCAATGTACAAATATAATACTAGCAACGGCACCAAGACACGCAGCAGAGTGAAATAGAGTTTTCAGAAAATATGCGAGAACATTCGATTCACACCGAGCATCGTGTCGTAACGTAAATGCAGTATATGAATTTTCGATCGTTTCTCTCGTTAGTGCCGGGATCTCAACATTGTAATGACGTAACGTACTATTTACCGCGCGCCAACGTTTTTTCCTTCGTTACACACAGCTAGCATTGCCATGCTCAGTCCGAGGCTAGGAGTTCGTTGATTTTCTATACTCGTGAGAAAAGTTACTACGTTGCAGCATGCGCAACAATGCGAACATCGTGCCAGATGCTACGTCACCTCTATTCTGTCGAAGCGGTGACGTCAGCCAACTTTTGACATGCCTGACACTTTGATACATTTTTATTCCCCCTCCGCGAGACTCCGTCAGTACGTACATGGATACCCTTATCCAATGTCGAAAGCTCAAAGGGAAATATTGCACTCGTTCGTTCCGCAAGCTCGTTCGAAGTGCTTGGCAACAGGAAATTCGTTACCGGACCAATGTGCGCGGTGGCGTGTATACGGAGGAAGATACATTGTGATTACGTAAATACTCATCCGTTCTTATAGATACATACGAGAGTGAGAGAGAGAGAGAGAGAGAGAGAGAGAGAGATAGTTAGAGATAGAGTGGAAGCGCGAAAGAGAACGATCATTCGAGAGCATAGCGTAGAGTAGTTCGAGTATATTAATATAAGGACACACGGTATACGTATGTGCATTGCAACAAGTATCCACGAGGGAAGTATCTTGTGAGAACGTATAAGAAGCGATAAGATTGCATAGATGGCGCTTATAGCGCGAAGGAATGCCAAAGTAGTAATTTTCCAAGGTGATGCAGTTCCGCGATGGTTCTATCGTGCGTTTTCATTGAAAGCTGCGCCGGAACCCGCGAAACAACATTATATTCGTGCCGTTACGTAAACGCGCGAGCCCGAGGATGCCCTGCGGGCCGAACGTAGTGTATGTATCGCGAAAAGTGGATTTTCCGCGCTAAAGTCCGACGCGTCAAGAGTGTTTTCTGGTGCGAAGGGCGGGAGGAGGGGGGAAAAAAGGCAATTTCGAAAACTTGTAAAAACGACGTCACGCCGCTCAGCTTGGTCGTATCAGATTTAAAATAGCTCTCGGCACCTGTGTCTCACAGTGCGCCGGAGTTACTCTTGAAATGGGATGCGGGGCTCGACTTTTACGAAGCGAGCGCATCCACGCTGTCAATTGTTATTCATTGTGCCGTTCGTCCAGATGAGAGTTTTAGGCCTTGGACATGACTCGGGATTACGTGCGCTGCATGGCATTCCCAGGGGCCACTCAAGTTTTACGCGTAACGAGCTCTCGTTGCTGCCATATTTTGGCGTAACCTCCTGGGCCGCGCAGCCCGCAGTGCGAATTAAGACATTAAACGAGAAAGTTCCGGGGACAAGGAAATAAGCACTGCTGTCTTGGGTGGCGCGAATATTAACGTGGGCTAACTCTCGTTGTCCATTACTGTCGCGCGTACGTAATTGTAAAAGCGCTTTGCCATTCTCATGTCTCCTGCCGAAGGTAGGTCCTCCAGACGATACGTTAGTACATACGTGTTCCATATTGTGATACATAGGGGTGATATAAACGTAGGTAAATGCGAGCGATACTCAGGAACGAATAGAGACGGACTTCGATACGTATTTGCGTCCTTTGTATCCGGAGTCCCAAGATTATCCCTACCGCTTAAGTATTCAGTATCTACTACGCGATTTCTCGCTACGCGAACATCCATTCGTGAATTGTATCCCGAAGCTTTTCCTAAGAATTTACGGCATTTCATCGATAAAACTTCACTCTCGTTTCATCCGTAGCGATACGTAGCTTCACACCGATCCAGAATAATCTACGGTACCGATAACGCGTTATTTATATTTTTATACGCATCCACGGTGCACTGTAATTCGGGCGCCTTCGGGGATTTAGATGTAAATACCGAGTGGTAATCTGGCGTAGGTCTTATTGCGATACGATTATTAAAAAGAGTGCTTAATGTACCTCAGATACATGCATAAGTAGTTGCTGCGAATTAGTTTGTCGTTGTAATTTAGTTTTACCGCACCATTTGTACCACGTTTATCAAGTCGTATGCAATAAATCATTGTGCTTCTTGAAAGCACCCTTTATGGTCGTTCAGTATGGACTCCGATGCGTTTCAAAGAAATTCTCCAAAAATATTTATAGTTCTTACCTCCACCCGTAGGGGCTGTGTTGTCGCGAGGAAGAATCCTTCGGCTGAATTTAAGACGCGTCCTTGTGTAATTAGAATGTCCTTTTTATGTCGATTTACGATCTTTCTTGGTAGATCAAAGTATCGTTTTCGATCAATGGTAAGCTTTGGTCTTTGCTTTTCTTTTTTTTTTTCTCTCTCTTTTTATTCTCTTCTCTTTTCACTTTACTCACGTGTCCTCTAATCATTCTTCCGTTTATACGTGTACAGGGCCATCCAGTCGGGCTGCTAGGGGACGACGGAGGGCCTCCGACGAGTGTCCTGACTGACGTAGTGCCAGGAACAGAGCCGTCCGAGACCCACAACCCACACGAAATACTCGACGGACTTGATGGTAAGATCTTATAACGTTATAAACGTATATTCATTCAGACCCGACATATTTCCCGTCGCTCGTTACGTGCCAATTTATCTGTCCCGGATACTCAGGCTACGAAGCACATTCGATTTTGGAGCATTTCATTTTTTATTGATATCCTCACCCAGATACCGCTGGTTTGGCAATTTCACTAGATCCTGTTCCAGATTCAGTACGAAATTGGAATGAAACATCTGTTTCCATTAGAAGAAATCACAAAGTAAATTTGATTGAAACGGAAATAAAAGCTCAGAGACTCCGGGTTCAAAGTTTTTCATATATACCAGTCGCTGTCACCCATTCGAGATATCCGTCGTAAACGTAGGCAAATGTCAATTACAATTTCTTAAATAACTTCGCGTCGGGCACACGGGAAATACGTCAGGTCTTCAGAAATCGAGGGAGATGTGCATGTCTGTTTTTGTAATGAATACCTTGACGAGACCTACGTACGTACATACATAAAGTTGGCGTACGAGACGAGCATCCCTCTATTTCCAAAAATTTGCCGAGCGTAGCGAAATATGTATATTTTTTTTAGATAATCAGATATATACATACTATATACGAGTCTTAGTATTGTGGTGATGGTATCGTGCATTTGCTAAAGTCATTTGTGGTAGTACTATGTAAATGTCTTCTTAATATGTTATAATATATACACATATATACATTACGTGAGGATATATATGTATATATGCGTGAGAAAAACAAAAGCACTTTTAACAACAGTTGGTTTTTGGGATAAGGTATATAAGCAAATGGACTGTACTCGTTGTGTCTGATGATGGTGTGTGGGTTGAAGTGTGTGGCTGTTGAGATTCTGTTGAATTATTTATTGTTGTACACGTATGTATGACGAATTAACGGTTTTCGATATGTACGAGATACACCAATATTATATATATATACGATATATACACGTATACATTGAATTACATATATGCTTTTACGTATTATAATTATAATGTATATATGTGTATTTAAATATGAAAATATATATATATATATATATATTATTTGTATGCAATATCACGATGGGGTTCTCGGTGCATGTCTCTGTATACTGTTTTTCTCTACCCTCTTACATACTTATCGTGTCTACATCACGTGCCTAGCCGATCTCGATCATCATTCTCACATCTTGCTCTGTTCATTCGCTGCATGGTGTTATCACTTGACACTCGACTCCGACGTAAGTCACGTTTAGCAAAAGAGAAAGGAAAGATATACGTTACACGAACGACAGAGTAAAGAAAGGAAAGAAATAGAGCAAGGAATTAATAAAAAAAAAAAAAAGAAAAAGAAAAAAGAGAAATATATTAACATACAGTATATACATATATATATGTCTATATAGAGGAAGAATGACAAATAATCGTTCTACGTGCAAAGTGTGCAATGATATTGTGTGTGTATATATTATATATGTCGTTGAAGGGGAAACGTGAGAAAAAAATGCGTGGAAACGATTCGTCGTAACCGATGAGAATGTTTCGCTTTTTTTGGAAAAAAAAGAAATGGCTCAATCTTATTCGCACGCGAAAGATGCGTTCGGATGAAAGGAAAGACGCGTTGTCTGTTACAATTAAGAATTGTTTGCAGTCGTGGACGGAGACGCGTTTCAATTTTACAATTTTACAGTAAATCGCGCATTCGTGTTATTGTTATTATTACACGTATGCTACGTAGCGATGTGAGAAGCGTAACTAGTGGCGTTCAAGATGAATTGTTACGGCTCGTGATGAGGTTGGCCGGTTGTCACTGATGTCTTGAGAGAGTGTAAGCATATGCAGAATAGAGTAACGTTACTATGAAAATTTCTGACTATCAGTCGATCTGTGGATCTCGTACGATATGTCGTTTCTTTTGCTTTTATCTTATTTTGTATTTTGTTATTGTTATTGTTTTTTTTTTTTTTTTTCTTTTCAAATAGATTTTTTGTTCACTCTTTTCACGTCACTATACCGTTTGAAACGTAGGTGTGCCGCTTACACTATATTTGCTGCAGTAGGTAACAGTGTGGTATTTTTTGAAGACATGTTTTATATATATATATATTTATAGTTTATATTTGTACATGGGAATATTGTTACGTTATTCCTGTGAATTATTATTATTATTATTATTATTATTATTTTCTCTTTATTTTGCCGTTAATTGCGCATTTCGTTCGTACCTTATTGATTTTACTTTTTTGTTGAAAATTCCGAATTGATCACAGTGCGTTTACGTATCTTAATTTGAATTCTTTGCGTAGAGCGTGAATTATGGTAGACTCTGTTTTAAAAGAGAGAACGTTTGCAACAATCATTGAAATGGAATCTTGTATTCCAGGAACGACAGGAACTTGCAAAAAAGAAAAGGATTTAAAGTATGACAGTCATAAGTTAGAGGCGCAACTCGGTTCTGAAAGTTGTAAGCTCTGCGGGAAGAGCGTAGCCAACATAAAAAAGCACATGAAATCACATTTTCCCGACAAGTATCAGTGCCACATTTGTCTGATATCGTTAACCAGATCAGACAATCTCAAAAGACACATAAAGCTGAAGCACGGGATACGGGAGGGCTCTCTCATATCGCCGTTTATGCGCTTGGAGGCCAAACACTTCCTGGCCAAATCGGAGCCGGCCTACTTCACCTAACACGTACCGAACGCACGGAAAGACAAAGTAAAAAAGAAAGTAAATGCGACAAAAAAACCGAGAATCCGAAAAAAGGCACAAAAAATCCATTGGCCGAGATCAGTCGTTCAGCGGGAGTTACGTCATTCGTACACGCACACGATCACACGTATACGCACTCACGTGTACGGATAATCGTCCATGCCTACGTAAGCCGGGTGGAAATTGATCCGAGAAAATCATGGAAAAAAAAAAAAGAGTAATCCGAAAAAAAAGGGATGCGGAACATACACGAGAGAGCAGGCGACAGAGTGGTGTATGCGAACGAAACCTAAGGACTCGTTCACACCAATTTCTCAGTTGATTTCGCTCTGACAAGTGGCAGGAACAAATAACGAAAAAGACAAGAATGTCCGACTCCCGCGACGTATTCGAATCTCTTATCCGGCCTTCTTAGGCTCAACTAGTATATTATTTAATATCGCGCGCACGCATTGCATTGCGTATCTATAAATTATTAATTCCAAACGAGCGCATCAGTGCGTTTCATTGTATTCTTAATTTTAATATTTAAGTACAGGGGTCACCACGACTGCCATTATTCTCCCTGTTGAGACGTCATCCTGGTTATACCGTATTCTCACAGGATTTTTCCAATCGTCAACCTCCTCCAACCTACTATCCGGTCTCCATGCCTTGACCTACCCCAGGGACACTCGTTTCCTCGTGGTGCGATAGGATTCTCGTCGACTAGCGTTGATTGGTACGAAACTTCGTGACGAAGTGTCTGGTATCATTGATTATCACTCCAGCCGCTCAGTACTGAGCCACCGTTTTAAAACGAGCAACAGCTTATTCAGTGATTGTCAAATCGTCCATTTGGCGGGATCTGCGGGGTAGGAGCGAAATCCTTTGTCGTTCTCAACGCTGAACGTTCTCAACGATTTACGTTGCTCCTTCTAGCCTACTGCAACTGGCTGTAGCTTATGGCATTCTGTACCCTCGAACCGACGTGAAAAAAGGCATTGTGGACGAGAACAGCCTGCAAAGTTGTTGTCTCCGTAGTCGGTGCATTGGAGACAGACGTATAAGCATTTCGCATTGAGCCTTTAACTCTATTATTATTTTTCGTACAAGTTCGAATTCGCGTAAGACTATCGAGTTACCCGTTTTCATGGCAATTTTTTTTTTTTTTTTTTTTTTCCTCTCAAAACACGAGAACGGGATCCTCGAGGATCTTTCCAGTTGAGTTTCGGTGGGTCCCGCTACGATTTGTAAAAATCATATGGAGGCTGTGGTTCTTTCATTTATTTAATACGTAATCCATTTTTGCCCGGGATATGAATCGTGACTTTGAGCACTAACAAATCTTGCCAGGGATCTTATCTCGAGACCGCATGAAATCGTGGAATCCACCTTTGGCATTTCCGTTTTATTTCCAGCAAGGCTATAACGAAGACAAGCAGTATTAAGTTAAATAGGTCGTAAAGGACGTCGAAGACTGAATAAGAATCTTTAGAGCCACGTTAATGGTTCGACATAGTCATTGAAAACTAGTCTCAAAGCCCATTGGCTGATGTAAACAGGTTTTTAGGCTTTCTTGTGGTGCCTTTTTTTTTAGTACAAGACTAATCAATAACGTAACTATTAATACATAATTTTTAACAGTACCTAGATTATGCATGCTTCGACCGAAATGTACCTTCATATGGGTTATCCCTCATCCCTCCCACTTCTCCCATACTCTTTTACATCTTTTCGTCAACTCCATCTGATCTCATCTAGGTTCCACCAGTTTCAATTTTTTTTTTTTACCAATTACCAACTACACTCCTTCGAACGAAAATCAATCCTTCGTCCTCGTGGCCATTACCAAGATAATCATTGCCACTATTATTATTATTGCTGCTACTGTTACCATTACTCTTACTATCGCCATCACTACTGTACACTCTACTACCCTTTCATACAGCCATCGTTCCTCTATCCCCTTTAGACTGCCGTTTTTACCTTCGCTTTTCTCTATTTACAGATTCGTCATTTTTTACTCCTCCAAGCATTGATTGTGTGCCGATATCGGACATAGAGAAAGTAAATGTATCAGATTTCTTTGAAAGGCTGCCGAACACTTACACTAGCAAATGCAAAATATGTGGGAGAATCGTGTCGAATTTAAAGAATCATTACCTGACGCATAATCCAGGGAACTATATATGCCCAATGTGCGGCTGCCGTAGGACCAGGTTGGACAATCTAAAGGTTCACATTAAACAGAAACATCCCGACATACTGATATTACACAGTGCAGCACGTTTTTGAGTTAAGTCGCATAGAGTATATGTATATCCGTCTGTACTCTCTCCTTCACAACCGCTATCACCGCCACCACCAACCAAGACCAACCTGTCCAAATTCATTAATTGCATCTCATATATTCATATAAGTTTATATACATATATCCAGGTATAGCCACTAGCGATCGTATTTTGATGAAGGTCGCGCAGGGCCCGATGACGTCACGTTCAAAGCGACATCATTTTCGGTTTGAGGGGACTTATATACAGCGTAGCTCATAAGGAGATGGCCCCTCAAATCGTAACTGACGTAACGGCATGATTCCACGGCATACGTAAAGTCAGCCGATAAGAGTAGAGAGGGTCCAGTGACGTCATCGTCCAAATGCGCTGAACCGCTAGTGATTCTGCCTGGTCTATTCGTATGATGGTCTCTGTGAGGTCGCGCTACTCTTTTTCATCTTCCACCATTTCCTCTCTTGATTCCACAGAAAACGATTGAAGATACACGACTATTTTCTGCCGCTTAATTATTTCATAGTTACGTATGTATTTTTTATGTAGCGCTTATTTACATCCTTAAGGACGTTTCACGCGCCAGCGCTGTCGCGTCGTCGTCGCTTTGGAAGCTCGTGTCGCCCATCGAGACGCAAACGCGAAGGTTCGTCTCGACGTTTTATTGGCATATTTGTCGCGTATCCTCCGGCTTCTCCTTTCGTCTCTCTGGGCTTTACGAGCGTCAGGAAGCGTCATCGAGTCGCACGAGGGGTCTGAGATGCGGTTTTCCTGTACCAAAATGTCGGATGCTAGCAAGCCAAATGCTAATGGACTGTAGATGATAAAAAAAAATATGAAAATTTGCAACCGAATATTCGTAATTGAATTCATCACGGTTATTCGTAAAAACTTCGGAAGGAAGTACCTTGCAAGGAAGCAAAAGGAAGAGATATTAAAAGATGGATGACGAGTGTCGACGATAATTCACAAGCCGCGAATATTTCGCTCATTACTCGCCATTTTTTTTTTTTTTTTTTCTTCTTTCTAATCCGCAACACTCCCACGTCACTTAATTCGTTCATTGTCCCTCACTTTAACTTATTTTTTTTATTTATTTTGCTGGCATCTCGCTTTTGGTGCTTGAAAGACAGCCTGAGTATTGTACTAACCACGGCGATATGTATGGTGATGGTCAAACGAGGAATGGGTTCATCTGCTTCTTCGCGCACACGTTATACGATACTTCTCTTTCTCTTATCGTTTTTTTTTTTTTATTTTTTTCTTCTTTAATTCATGATACGGATAGTCATCGTCATTCATGAGACTCCTTCCTATCGCTACACGAGTCCTCACGTTTCAATTTCTAGATAAGCTTCTTCATAGACCTTTCTCGTTTTTCGTTCGTCGACTAGTTCCGCGACGGCTGCCGTAATGGTTTTGCGAACACGTAAATCGGTGCGTGTTCTATCGAAGCTTGTACGGATAAAAAAAGCGTGGATTTGTTAGCCCCTTGGCTCGCAAAGATAACGAGGGAGAGCAAAAATGAAGAAAAAAAAATCACTGTCTTCACAGTTGCTGCGATCCTCCCTTGCCAATTATATACATTCTATACAAAGAGATCGTCCCCACGCGACATTCCAGGCGACCGACAAATCGCTCGACTGATTTCTCCATCTTTCGTTCTTGACTTCTCGTATCCCGATAAACGTTACCTCGAACGAGAGCCAGGGAAAGGGAAAGAAATAGTGTGCGTAGTGTGCAAAACTCTCAGAATTCTCAGGTGCACCGTTCCCCACCCCTTCCTCGGCGTGGCCGATTCGATGCTCTAAGTTTTATTATCAAGTAAGATAGCTTTGCTAAGATGTGAGTGTGATTAGGTATAAGTAACGTGGAGGAATATCCACGACCATCGGTGCTCGAACGGCGAGGTTCCTACAAAGACGCCAACGATCCCAAAGGCGGGTCCAGATTACGGCGAGATAGCGAATCCCGTTGATCTCAGTTAATTTGCCAAATATTACTACCGTGTATTAATCACGCGGACTGTATGCCGAAATGCGAGAGAGAGAGAGAGAGAGGGGAGAGACGGAGTGGGGAGAAATGACATATCGCTAAGAGAACATCCGATCCGATTGAAAAAAAAAAAGAAAAAGAAAAAAAAAAGAAACTTCAGGACTTTACGGGAGATGAGTGAGTTGACGATGGGATGAATGTACGCATGCGCATTGTTCTACCTTAACCGTAGATGAAAGTTCTAGCGTTGAGATAGAGGATTACTTTAGTTTTTCTATAAGGGCTAAGAAGGCACTCGCCCCCCTCTCTCTCTCTCTCTCTCTCTCTCTCTCTCTCTCTCTCTCTCTGTTCCAGTGTTGGCCAGTGGTGTCTCACTGAAGAGAGAGGGAGGGCCACTCCCTCCCCAGAGTCACGCTACGGACCTCCAGCTCTCCTGCTGGATGCGTCCACCCTCGCAAGACTCGAGGGAGGCAAATAAGGGTGCGTCGAGCGCGGTCCATCAGTACGATATGTTTGTTCGCGTGCCGGGCGGCTGCCGGCCCCAGCTCTACAGCTGCCTCCATTGCGGAAAGTCCGTCAGTAACCGGTGGCACCACATTCGCTCCCATCAGTCACAGAACTGCCATTGTCCCATTTGCAATAACGTGTTCACGCGCAGCGACAACCTCAAGGCGCACATTAAGAGCAAACACCCGGAACTCGTGTGAGAACCTCGCTGTTCACGGGAACGTCTCGTGACGGCGTGTCGACGACGACCGCTGCTACCACCTCAGTTTCTATTGCCCCTGCTACCACTGTTGCGTAACTGCTCTACTCATTGCGTCAGACAACCCCCGACGCCTATAGTCGTCCTAGCTATACCGCCCTTAGGGGACTCTCCGTTACCCACGTGCATAAACCCGTGTACCTTTTAATATTTTCTTGCTGAGATTGTTCTCTTTCGCAATATATATATATATATAGTGTATTATATATATATGTTTTAATGCCGTATCTCTTCATGTCATTGTTACTCTCGTTGTCCGGTAGGAGGGCACTTTGTCGCTCACAGTCACTCTCTGGATCACTCCCACGCTCGCTCGCTCGCTCACTCATTCGTTTACTCTCTTTATATATTGATCTCTGGTAAAATCGGTGCTGCAGGGGCGGCGTGGATCAAGGATGCTCAGACTCGTGTCTAACCAAAGTATAAAATGCAAATGTAGGGACAGAGTTACGCTCGATCGTGTATTGGCTCCCCCTTTCCTTCTGTTGCTTTATTCACTTTCCATTATATAGTTCGCTCTTAGTAATTACACCACCCTAGCCCACCCCAACCAACAGTCTCTACCCTTTCCGCACTGGCGCTACGAGCGCCACCGCGAGTGACGCAGCTTATCCTTGTTTTTCGTGGTTCTCGTGGGCTCATATCTCGCATGATATTAACCACGGGCAATGTAACCACCGGCAACAGTGGCAACGTCGAGGAGTCGAACCGATGTTGCTGGGATCTTGCACGGATCTATTGTGGGTAGCCGAGAATTCCGTGCTGCGACTGCCCGATTTTGGCGGACTTTTCAAATTTTTGTTTTCTCGAGGAAATCGGTACTGGATTACATACTCGATTATGGCATCTCGCCGCTTCTCATTACGTGCTCTCGTTCCCTGTGACGCACTGCTACTGCAGTTACTGCTGGTATTTGTGCGTCGTTCGTTCCCGAAGATTAATAATAAGGAGGAGCGACGTAATCAGCCACAGGGAATGTCCAGCCTAACCTAACCTGTAAAAAATAACTTCCCTCTAACACGTTACGTCGCGTATAGGCACGTATAGTCCCGATGTTGATGATGATGGCTGATCAATATACATGCAGTAATACGGCGGCTGAGGCGAACCGTCTCGATATACGTTACCGATTGATAATCAATCTGCAAGACAGCCTTGACGGTATATCCCGTTAATGATTTCTCAGTTTCTCTTGGGTTTTTGTTTTTATTCCCCATTCGTGGACTTCTCAGATTAGTTCACACTGTCTGCTCGCTATTCAGTCCGTCTCTCCCTCTCTAAAACGGTCCGTCTTCAAGGGCGATTCAGCCCTTCTCCCCCATCTGGAATGTCGGAGCAGCTTTGCCTCCCGGCATTCGCCACTGTGGCCTCACTCATTAGGTTCCGTTGTCCTAGCGCCGTTGCACGTTGAATCTGGATTCGCTGTAGCCTGATACCACCGTAACCCTTTTTTTTCCCCTCGAACGATCGTACGATCGCTTCGTTCTGGGCCTTGAACAGCTGATCTGTAAAGTGACGATGGTGCATGTCAATGAGACCAGTCAGGATCACCTTACGCGAGAGTCAATGATACTCTGGTATTATTCCCGTGACAGGAGAACGATTTTTGTACGTTGAACCTTGTCGAAGCACCGTGTACACCCGTAATGTGCCATACCCACTTAGTCCTCTAAGTATTTGATTTGCTTTTAAAGCCTAATTTAAGTTTAGTTCTTAATAATGCCTAGCGCCTAGATACGATAGCGAACGTAAATTGTAATATTTTTGTACTGGCTATTTGTGAAATAAATTGATGATGACTTTAATTTAACAGGTTTATGTGTTTGTTCGTGGGCCGGGTCGAAAAAAAAAATAATGGGCTTCTCTTTCTGACTCTAATCTCTTTTTTCTTTTTTCTTTTTTTTTAATTGTCACTCTTTTTTTGGTTCCCATTTTTTTTTTTGGTTTCTTTTTTGACTCTGTCTCTACATTTCTCTCACACGCGCGCACACTGCTTTCACGGGGGTGTGTCAATTCGTCGGGTGTGAATATCGAGCCGGATGTATTTCACAGACAAATCATCATCAGGACTGACCGTCGTCCGCGCTACCGACAGTCAGTCGTACCAACAAGAAATCATGCACAATACGATCCCTCGAACTCAGATAATTTGTATTACTTGTCGCGTTTCATTTTTAGTTTAATATTTACTCTCTGTTCGTTCTTCCTCTTTTCTCTTTTGTTCATTTCATTTCGCTTTTCAGGAAGTCCGAGAGGTACCTATACTTCTACATCCTTAATCTTCATCCTTAAACTTCTCTTACCAATGATAAGCCGTTTGTTTCAAGCTTTTCTCCGGAATCTTTGTTTCCTCATCTTCTTACCCTTCTGTCCATTCGTCCATTAATCCATGTCTTTCACATCATGTCGCTGCCGCTATTACAAGTAATCACACGCAACTGACACTATTCACAAGAACCTAATAAGCCTAATAAACATTAACAAGGATCATACTTTAACAAAGGTACTCTTATCGTTCCCAATTTGTGTATATAACTGTAAATCGTTTATAGACCGAGTAGCCGAAATGTCAGCCGAGCGCATTCAGAGTCCACGTCATCGTCTTATGTATGTACAACATTAAATGCGGAGTGTACGACGAATAATTGAAATCACTGTTGCTCGAGTACACTCGCAAATTTTCATTGACCGTGTAAGGCATAGAACCAGAGCATAAGAGCGCAGGAGTCTCGGCAGTGCAATTTGGAAAGCGACAGGCGAACAGAAGCGTTAAGTCAAATTGGGGCGACGAATGGAATCGGTTGACATTTGGCACTCCTGTAGAGTTATACAAGAGAGAAGGATCAAAAAGAGGGAGAGGTGTGCTACCGTGAAAAGAGGTGTTCGTGAAAATGTGTCTAACTGTTATTGTCAAGGATGTAAAGTTTAAAGGTAACGAATGCCTCGCGAGAGGTTAGAGAGGAGGAAGACGGATGGTTTAAATGGACCATGAAATTAGGCTCGAAACCGAGAAGACGGATTGAAAAAAGAATAAAAGCTAAAATGAGATTACAGGAGGATTCGAGAAGTGGGGTCGGGAGGGGGGTTCGTCTTGTAACAGGTAGAGGGCAAAGAGATTCAGGGGGAGGAGGATTGTTTCGTGGGCGCTGATATAAATAGCAGCGAGCCGTAGGTCCGGGAAGTAACAGTTGAGTGACTTGTCTTGTGTTGATGTTGCAGGTTCAAAAGCCTGGCACATGCGGCTGACCTTTGACCGGGTGCCAGGCGGCTGCAACCTTCACAGGTGCAAGCTGTGCGGCAAGGTCGTGACGCACATCAGGAACCACTACCACGTCCACTTCCCCGGCAGGTTTGAGTGTCCTCTCTGTCGTGCCACGTATACTCGTAGCGACAACCTGCGCACGCACTTTAAATTCAAACACCCCGAGGCAAGAAAGATTGATCTTAATGATTTCATGGCTGGCTCGTTGGCGCTCTCCGCGAATAACGACACCATGAATCCGCTCTCCTAAAAGGGCGCGGCGCGCACTACTCAAGGAGGGCTTGACCGATCGGTTCGAACACCAAATCTTTATAGGTTCTACGCTTAAATAGTGAAAATAAATTGTTCAGCTAAGATCCACGGACAAGGACGAGAAAATCGTCTAGGACTATGAAAGAATGGGGCAGCCTTATTTTTTTGGTCCAAGTGTGTGTTTCACGGGTGATCAAGAGGTCAAATAAGATGGGCTCAGGAGGTCGGATCGATGGAGTGATGGAGTGAAT
>NW_014332826.1:1229169-1284837 GCF_000341935.2 Cephus cinctus
GTGGGTCGGTACGGGACCTGGGACATCTTCGAGTGCGTGATAAAAGGGTGAGAGAAGATAAAAGAAAGATTACACAAAGAAAGAAAAAAATGATAAATAATAACACGAAGAATTATACATTATATGGGAGCAAACGTGGTGCCAATTCCTCCCGTAGTTGCTGCTGAGTGGCGTACGGCAAAGTTGGCAGCCGGAAAAAAAAAAAGAATATTAAATATTAATATAAAATTAATAAAAAATGAAAAGTAATTCATTCGATACGCAGGGTGAGTCGACAGTTGTTGAAAGTTTATAGTTGGATTTCATATTAGATTGTAATCATTTATTGTTTCAAGGTTAATAGCAATATTACGATATATACCTTTATGTACACGCACACTCGCCAGAACACGACACCTATGTCTATATACACTTACATGCCAAACACCGAAAATATACGCCAATATTGACACACACGAGTACTTCGTATACACGTTATAAGAGGCACTTCTTGTCTCGGAAAGATTTTTTTTTTTTTTTTTAATCTGATCAATCGACGATACACGACAAAGACACGTGTACCATACACAATGACACTTGACACCACACAATTTTGAATACAAATGATCGGCTAACAACGAAAATTCTGTCCTATGCATGGCTCTTGAAATTTTGTATAAAGAGAAGAAAAAAAAAAAAAAAAAAAAAAAAAAAAAAAAAAAAAAAAAAAAAAAAAAAAAAAAAAAAAAGAAAGGCAAACGTAGCGCTCTGCAGCTCTAATATGAATTTTAACTATAAATCGTTACTTGTTATCTAACACCTAAAGTCTATATAAACGATTAAACTGCACACCGCAACTGTAATGCAGCAAATAGTGGAAAATCATGAGACATTCCACGATTGGGACTTAAATGCATAGGCAACAAATAAGAATTATTGTATTGGATGATTTATAGTACTATATTTTATACTTTATATAATCTACCGTTATATTCTACATTGGTTGGAGATAGTTACGTTTAAAACACAATTTATCCAAGGGGTGGTTACATATTCACAACATCGTTGCACATTGATATTTAATTGGTTGGGGTGCAATCCGTTTTTTACTACGTGAAAATTTATGTATCGTATAACGATCTATACATCTAATATTACGAGGAAAAAAAAAGATATATATATATATATATATATACATACGCAGAGTCCGCTAGCTATTCAAAGAGCCAAACTATCAATTGTGATTGAATGATATTACCATTGATCTTCTACTTCTACTTCTATCTCTACGACTTCTTCTACTGCTACGACTACCGCTATTATCACTACTACTTTTACTATTACTGCTACTGTTACTTCTACTTCATCTCTTCCATGTTTTATTCTCCTTCTTATTCTCATTCTCCAAACTTTTCGTTTCTCGTAAGGCACTTTGCATAGTTAAGGCTACTACACACATACCTATAATTTAATAATATATAACCAGATTATTAATATATTATGCAGATTATTAAGTATAATAATATATTGATAATTTATTTTATTTTTGTTTTACCGTTTTATGATTTTATAAATATGTTATTTACTGTTTGACGAGAGCCTTATACAACATGCGTGTATACATATTATTTATTAACGAATGGAAAAATGTCAAGGTGCACTGTAGGCCTACCCCCTGGCAGATCAGATGCTGGTGTTTTTCTCTCTTATATAATATTATTATAATATATATTTTTTGTTTGTTTGTTACTTTTTAACGATGCAGTCAAGTACTACGCTGTAGGCGCGCTACAGTCGCTCATGATCCAACTTACCAAATACTTGCCGGGTGTTTTCAATGAGACTTCTGGGCAGAATTGCTTTCGTCTGACTATCTCTCTCTCCCTCTCCGACCAAAATGCAAAGAAAACGAAAAAAGTAAATAACACGAAACACGGACAAGAAAAGGAAAGAAAGATTGTGTGAGTGTGATAAAGAGAGACGGGTGGGCTCGGGGGGAGAGAGAGTGAACGGGAGAGAGTGAGAAAGAATGAGAGTGCACAAGTGAGTAAGCGTGAGAGCGTGATAAGAAGGCAGAAAGCGTTAAGTAAAATAGGGAGAATAGGAGGAACAGAGGGAGGGAGAGCAGAGATGTAAAATGAATGTTTTTTTTTTTCTTCTATTTATACGATCAATTTTTTTCTTGCATTTGTCGCTTAGAGACTCACGTCCACGTTTGCGAGCGTTACCCTTAGGTATCCACGGTGCTCTTAAAAAAAAAAAAAAAAAAAATTAGTGGAGATCAGTCAATATTAAAATAGTCACGTAATTAATCGCTGTTAACGATCGCTATTCTTGTCGGGGCCTCAGCATCCCAGTGTCGCTAACAACGCAACCAGCCCATTCAGGGTGGACCGTTTTATCCGAATTAAGTGTTTTATATTAATATACGTGTTTCTTCTCAGCGATTGGCAGTTACTGAAATTGTCTGATAGACTTTATAGAATTATACATAAAAAAAAAAGTATGTAATACTGATAAAATCACAAATCACGTACTAAACGTTAATTCGCAGGCAATGTGCTTGGTTTTAGTAAATTCTCATGCGTTATGTAATTAGCGACAAGATTACTGCTGTTCAACCATGTAAATACGATCTTGAATATCTCGGGTCTAAACTGTTATATATCTTTATTTAACATAATGGTTTGCTTGTAAATGCATATTTAAGAGTACCGTGGAAATGCGGAAACGTCCGGTCTTAGTGTTAATAGTAGAAACCGAGGAACGGCGGGAATTTTGAATGCGAATAACAAACAATTATGAAAATACACATATAGAAAATTAAAAAGGCAAAAATTTATATATACATACTTGCACGGCACATTATGGGTATTCATTTGATTCGTGTTTAAAGAATTGGACGTCTTGGATGGTCCCAAGGAGCCTTATGTCACGTTTCTTGAGGTTCACTTAACGTCGAGTGGTCTTTTCTGGAGAATTACTGTGAATGTAGAGAAAAAGAAAAAAAAAGAAAGAGAAATGCTGGAAGGTTTATCGAGAGGAGAGCCAACACAACCGAAACTATATGCCTTTATCCTTCTTTTTGTTCTTCTTATTTTTCCGATCACTTTTCTTTAATCTTGTTCCTTTGCTTCTTCATCACTTTGTCCTTTTTCTTAACATATCTTGATTTTTCAACGAAAAATACTCGGCACATAGTTCTCGCTAAGCAAACAATTCAATGCAGTCTGCGCTTAACGCGTCAGGCAGACTGTCATATTAAAATGCTTTATTAATTAAAATATCACTTCTACTACCATTACTACGACTACTACTGCTACTGCTACTACCGCTACTGATACTACTCCTATTAATACTACTACTGCTACAGCTACAACTATTACTACTTCTGTTTCTACTTCTACTTCTATTCCTACTCCTGCTCCTCCTTTTACTTCTATTTCTACTACTACTACTAATACTACTACTACTACTACTACCACTACTACTAATACTACTACTACTATTACTACTACTACTACTACTACTACATATAGGTATTTATATATTTACAATTGCGTGGTGTGGAGTGGAACATTGTGATATAATAGATTGGTGCTAACACCTTATTGAAATTGAGATGAATTTAAAGAAATCGTGCAATATTGCGATAGTAATGGAAAAACAAAAAAAAAAACGCGAAGAAAGAACGGAGCGAGGCGTTATCCCTCACTGGATATGTTAAGTTATCGGGTACGTAGAGCTCCAGGACCGGGATATTTACGCGGATGTGCGTGCCAATTTGGAATAGTTTCGAAGATAATATTGAAAATCCACAGACGAAACGAGACGTAGGAGACGTGCGAGGATTCTTCATTTTGGTAAGGAGAAAAAAAAAAGAATAGATATAAAGTCCAATTGTGATAAGAACGGAATCGCGTTTTTTCTAGGAAGGTTTTTTTCTAGGTCGTAGTAAGTCGTAATTGAGGTGGTTGTGTACGACGTGGTCGTCGCCCCTCGATAAAAAGTCAGTTGAGGAGGAATGAAGTGAAAATGGAAAAATAAGTCAGTGGAAAAGAGTGAGATAGGAATTCAAAAAAAGAAAGTGAATGAGAGATAACTGGGGCAGGTGTACGCGGACGTGGGACCGACGCGTTTCATAATGGAATGACGACGGACAACAGAAAGAAACTATGGCTGTGCAAGAGAACATTATGAGTGTAGTTTAATAGGCATAGGTGTTACCTAGGAATTAGGTTTAGCTGATAGGATAAGGGGCATGTTTAGCGTTTCGTTTAACACGCGTACACGCGTCTTGTTGAGTGATAACACCTTGCTCCCTGTACATTATTATAACTAAATAAATACTATTATTAATATCTCTTTATATAATAATATATACAAATTACAATTAATTATGGATATATATGTATATATATATGCATACATATATCTTCATAACACACATATGTGTATATATATATACATTTTGTTATTTTTCGGGGGAGGCTGTATTAAAAAAAAAAACGAAATCAAGATTATTAAATTCGTACGGGACTATTCCTACGAGAGAGAGAGAGAGAGAGAGGGGGGGGGTTTGATTATGTAAGGAAGAGACAGAGTGAAAGAGAAAGGAAGAGAGGAAAAGAATGCGTGCGCGAGAGAGAGAGAGAGAGAGAAAGAGTGCCAGTGCGAAAAAGTGGATGAGAAAGTAAATAAAGAAATAATTAGAAACGAGAGAAAGAGAGAGTGGTTCTTTTTCAAAATTTTAAATTCGACGCAACTGTATCGTCAGACTGATGTTGTGATTTTACACGGCGTAGAACTTCTCGATTCGATATGACGTACGAGGAAGTCGTCGAGTATTGCATTTTTCTCGTGCATAGGGTATAGCCGATGGGGAGGGTGATTAGAGAGAAAGAATTTATGAAAGAAAAAATGAAGAAAAAAAAAACGAAGAAAATACGTGAAGAAACTTTTATCTTTCCATTCGGGTGACTTTTCTCCTCTTTTTCTTTTGTCCTTCTTGATTTCTCGATTTTCTTTTTCACGGTTATCGTTTTCGCAAGCAACCCCTTTTTTCGTCTTGTCTGTTATTATTACCTATTATTACCATTACTACTCTTACAATTATGATACTATCGCGACAATTTTTTTTTTTTTCTTTGTCATCTACCGGGTACAGAGCAAACTTCACCTTTTTTTCCTCTATCTTTTTTTTTTTTTTTTTAAATTATTTTCGTCTCCTAAATTTTCGGTATAACTCTTCACTTCGTTCTTCTCTCCGTTGTCATTCGTTCGTCGCGAAAATTCGAATGAGAGAAATTCTTATGACAATGCAGTTACTTACAGGACACGTGCAGTGGCGGCTGATGCACTTTGCTCCAATTTCGAGCACAGCGCATGCATACCGCTCCATGCATTCACTGCGGCACTATACATAACTGATAATTGAACTGCTAGAATCTAGAAGTCTACTACACTACATTTATACTACAGTAACGGTACCCTAGTAACCAATACCTTAAAACGATTACTAAATCTTTTATTACCTATAAATGAACGATGGTGATGATGATGATGATGATGATGATGATGATGATGATGATGATGATGATAGCGATGTTCATAAGGATGATGACGGTGATGCAATCACTGATACCCATGAAACGGCGACGATGCTCGTCATGGCCGATGCGAAATATTGTTACGAATGTGACGACGATGGGGATTAGGATGAGGTATAATTACTACGAGATGACGTTGATGATGCTTGATTTTGAGTAAACGATAATTACGACTTTTAGACGTCGATTATTTAACGACGACCACGTGGACGTTTGAGCGATGTCGAACGACGATTATGACGGTGGACATCGTTCTACTATACATAGATCATTGTAATAACTTTGGCTCGAAACGTACAATAGGCACATACCTTCTGACCATGCAGATAAGCTAACGATTTAAGGAAGTAACCCGATTTTATTACGAAGGAGGGAAGAGAGAAAAAAATCAATGATGAATTATTCTTATTATCCTCATATTATTATTATTATTATTATTATTATTATTATTATTATTATTATTATTATTATTATTATTATTATTATTATTATTATTATTATTATTATTATTATTATTATTATTATTATTATTATTATTATTATTATTATTATTATTATTATTATTATTATTATTATTATTATTATTATTATTATTATTATTATTATTATTATTATTATTATTATTATTATTATTATTATTATTATTATTATTATTATTATTATTATTATTATTATTATTATCCTTATGATTATTCTAACATAATTCTTATGTTACGTTACATTATACAATTTTAATTACACTAGTGTAGATAATACGGATGATGAAAAAAAAAAAGAATTAATCACATGTGCATTTAATGTATTTCTACTAATTTTTTGATTAAACATAATTGTGTGTTAACCGATCGTTTCACTTCTCTTTTCCAGATCTTTCTCACGCTACTACTATTATTACCCCTAGCTCGCGAGCTCTGCCGTCTTTTCACCTTGTTGCTCGTTTCACATTTTCGTCTGTTTATGTTCCTTTATCCTTCTCAGATCTAGATTACTAGCGACTTGTAAGACGAGATTGCTTAATAGTGCTACCGTTAGGGAACACGAGAGTCGCGACGAGACTTGAGTGAGCGAATGAGCTTAAAACTCCAGCGTGCTCCGGCGATGCACTTTGCTCGAGGATAATCATAATAATCACTGGAGCGCATCAGATCGCATAATATTACGATTATCGATCGCTCGGAGTTATGTTACGAACATTGTAGAGATGACGTCATACGAACAAGCGAACCTCCCTCAATCGATGCTCACGAGTATAACGATAGTGACAGTGTGAGTGTGTTCCAGGGCTGAGGGGGAGTGTTCGGTGCTGTTTTCAGGAATGCAAGATGGCGTTTCGATTTTGGTGACGTCACGAAAAGCTCCCCGAGCCTCAGTTACGCATGACGGACACTGGCTCTGTGTTTGCGTGCGGCTAAATGCGAGAGAGAGAGAGAGAGAGAGAGAAAGAGAGAGAGAGAGAGAGAGAGAGAGAGAGTAAGGAGGAAAGAAAGAGGAACGTACGATAAGGAAAATCAAAGTGGACTCAGGATTGAGGAAGGAAGGTAACGCGATGCGCGCAACAAGTGTCATAAAATCCAGTACAGTTAACGTGCCTTACGTAACCGATATGCAAGTAAATGCAAGGTGCAACGATCCTGTGACATATGCACGTTCGAAGATCCAATGCGCCAACGAGGGAGAAAGCGTGGAAGATTATCGCCATATGGTACAGAGACGATTCCGCATGCGTTATTTGACGTTAGCAACGTTTCCTGTATACATGTAGGTAACTGCGAGACCGCTTCGATAAGATATTTTTGGTCTTATGGTTTGTATTTTTTGTGTCCAGTATGCGAGTGAAAACGTGTGCGAGGCAAAGTGAGATGGAAAAAGTGTCACCGGGTCATGTAGATCGTGCCTGATAAGGATCCCGTTTACGCTATTTCACGTCATTGCGTTTCCCAGTCTCCGTATCTTCGTGGCAGAGCAAGGCTTAACTATAGATATACTGTATGGGTATACTTTAATCTCTTAGTTCGTTCTTTCGGTACGCTTTTTTTTTTTCATATAACGCACATCCAGCATTGACGACATTCTCAGTGGCCATTCGCTACTATGTTCCAGTACTATTGCTATATTACTATTACCATTGTTATCACTTAATGTATCATAGTTGCGTTACTCCGGTGGACTTTCCCCTCGCTGGTAGGGCGTCTACTTCGTAAGCTTGTAACCCCAATTTTGAAATTGAACATATATACATGGTATAACAGCGATAGATCGATGACTCATTCAATAACATATTCAACCAGAAATCCTTGTAAAGAAGCTCGTGTGGTTTATTTAATGAGGCAATTACCGTGTTATAATAGGAGTGCCGCTTATTGGTGGATCATGCAAGTATGAATGGACTTATAAATTGTATGTTGGTAATACGCAATACACTCACTATAGACACTTCGTTAATTTTACTCACACTCTCCATTGCACGTCAGCAATATTCAGATCGAACACAGATTATTATATCGGAGATAAAATAGAAAAAAAAAAAAAAAAAATGGAAAATGATAAATCAATAGTAGCGTAACAGGTATATTGAAATACGTGCGCGCGCTCTCTCTCTTACCGACACTCACATAACGCACATTGCGCACGAGCAGTGCCGATTCAGACGTGACAACCTGCTGACTGTCGTTTCTGTTGTTACAGAGCTGAAAAATTGGAGGATATCACAGATTTTTGAGAGAGTCAGTAACTCCGACGAGAGGAGGCGGTGCTCCTTGTGTGGTAAGGTCGTGACTAACGTGCGCAATCACTATTACGTGCATTTCCCGGGCAAGTACGCCTGTCCACTTTGCCCGGCCGTGTACACACGTAGCGATACGCTGCTCACGCACACGCGTACCAAGCACGCCCACGTCCAATAGCATCCGAAATGGTACCATCCTTACTTCAAAGTGATTTAGTCATTGCGCGAGGACAGGAGCCTGCGTTCCTAAAATTGCATCGATCGATCCTTATAACCTTTGACCTATCTGGCTCTGCAGTGTCTTACGTATAACTTGGGTACGTAGAACACTATCTTGATCCTATCCTTTGACGAGCCATTAGGTTTCCATGAGGTGTTTGGAGGCCGCCCTTAAAAGTCACTATAGGCATTGCTCCTTTGGAACCACTTCCGCTTCCTCGTGGGCTGAACGTTTCGCCGAAATTTCAAAGTGCGGACATCGTGGCTCGTGCGATTGAAATTCGAAGATTGTAAATAACAGTCAGTCTTATATATATATATGGGAGGGTCACAATTTTAGGATGCTTATATCGGGTACCCTGTGTTTCCGGTATGAGATTTTTTAAGTACGATTCCTGCGATTCGGTTCCGTTCGCCGTCCGATTGTCTCTGACAGATGTATGTAAATCGGCAATGAAAATTTACAATCGGTTAAGTTTTTCACTTCCGGTTCGTGTTCTCAATGCTTCGTCTTGAAGTATTAGGACTTTGGCTGTACTTTGTCATTGCGTTTCTCAACGTCGCGTCTTCCTTGCGGACTTTGCCAAAGTTTATGTCTTCGATCTGATCGGACGTCTGAATGTGTCCAGGTACGTGGGGAATGGACGATTGTACGTTTACATACAATACGACGAGAGAATCGTACAAAGTGGCCGTCCCGTTCTTCGTAGCGGCAGTAACGCGGCTAAGCTATTTGGACAGTCGAAAAGCAAAGAATTGTATCAGGGGTTATGATCGCTTTTGTCAATATTGGTATCAGCGTTGCCTAATATCGCGGTTTATTAAAATGAAACACGTGCACTGTACTACGGCCAACCGGAGCCGACTCGTGAAATCTTCGATCCAAATCACTATTGTATATAATATAGGAAAATGTACGTTTCAGATCGAGTCTAATCGTAATTGATAACTCGACAATAGATTAATACGTTTTCTCCTATGGACATGCCAAAGAGGGATTTTAATGAAAAAAAAAAAATTATTTAGTTATAATTAAAATACCTTGAGAATCGGTGCGATACCAATGCGTTTCTGTATACTGATGTAAATTGAATTTTGGATATTCACGGTGTCGAATCGTTCCTTGGATACAAATATTAATCTAGTTTACACGCGGATTAGGCTGACGGCTGTTTTGGAAAATGATGCCAAATCTTTGGAAATGTTATAAAGCAATACCCATTTAGGGCATAAGGTTTTGATAATGTTGTCAATTTTCATTTTTCTTTTTCTGTTTCTTTTTTTTTTTTTTTTTTTTTTTTTTAATAACGTTTAATTTAGAGTCTGTCCATTCCAAGAGTTTTATATGTGAAAACTTAGGCGGTACAGTCTAGATACTATAAATAATTAAGCTATACTTTCTAAGGTACTTAGAGGCTCTAATGATGTGTAATACGTAAGGAGATGTAAAATACGAATAAAACATATTGACAATTGCTATAAGCACGTGTTGATGTTCCTGTCGTCGCGATTCTTAAGCGCGAACCTTCATGGACACGAACCTTCACAATTACAGATTCGGAAGATCCAAGATACGCCGGAGCAAGTAATTGGGAAAGAAAACCGACGGAAGAGCAAGGAAGAGATTAGAACTTCGGAAGCGAGATCTTACATCGTTAAGACGGTGTCAAATAGATAATTAAGTATGCGCTAATCTAATAGTAAGTTAAAATAATTCTTTTTAATCTTCTGTCGATATCGCGTTGCTTGCAGATAAAGTTGCTACAGGGTAAACCTGAGAGTAGTTCTCGTATTCGATACCGATGATACCAACGATTACGTAGATATCTCACGACGATAATACCTTGACCACTCGACACATTCCAAATACACAACAGTTTGAATATCCAAAAAAACTCAAAACCATTAGGCAATCGAAAAAAGACACTGAAGTTAAGTAAAAAAAAAAAGAATGACAACAGACGTCACCTATAAGAGAAAAAGTCGAATCGCAATGACGTCAATACGACTGTGTCCAGCTCCTTAACGAATGACTGTCCAGGTGTGTCCGATTAACGAGAGTATCAGGATCCTGATGAGCTCGCAGAGTCCAGCGGGTGTGCGTAAACATAAGAATGACTGTGCCTATCTGAGAAAATGAGAGTGAATGTTAAATGCGAATGATAATCTTGATCGTGATAAGCGACTCCTCCGTTTCCGGAATGGAGTCTCGAGATTTGGTGGGGTCAGATGGCCTCAGTGTACAGAGAGTATGAAGCATTTGGGTTTGCAGGTTCAATGCCGAGCGTTCCTCTCGGGCTCTCTTACCACGAGATGTTCGACGTGTCCCTGGGTAGTCCAGCGCTTTGGAGATGTCGCGCTTGCGGGAAACAAGTGTCGAATCGTTGGCACCACTTCCACATACACACGGCTCAGCGTTCGCTGTGCCCATATTGTCCAGCCACTTACAGCAGGATCGACACCCTGCGATCGCACATACGTACCAAGCACAGGGAGCACCTCTTCACCAAGAGACGAGTCTTCCCGACGCCCTTGTAGAGAAGAGCACGAGCCTGGCCGGATCGCGATTATCCACTGGGAAGAGGCCTGGGATCGCGGGACTCTTCCTGCGATGATCATCCTCGAGTGATTGACTGTCATCGAGGATTCAGAGGGGAGGGAAGATCGACTGGGGGATCCAGAGCCGATCACCATGGTAGATCTTCCTTTCTGACGCCAGAGAATCGCTAATACTCGCGAATCGGTTCTGGCACGTGTTACTGGCTCCGTCTGCTAACTGTTTTTTTCTCTTTTATTTCCTTCGCGATCCTTTTATCGAATATCCAGTGCGTACCGTGTCTTCTCGAGATCCACTGGACACTTGGGATCAATCGGTAGTGAATCTTCCGGGTGAAAGGCTTCCTCCGGTGCGTCTGACGACGAATCGCCCAGGGAAACGCGCGCTGTGATTTCTCGAACACCGAAGTTAAAGGTACTAATCAATCGTGAATTTTGACATGGGCTGACAGAGCGCGCATGCGTTCGCCCCCGAGGAGTTTACATTTATATTCGCGTATCGCTTTCGAGTGATCATTTATATATGTACTGTGTATATAGAGTTGGGTCTGAATTCTGTTAATGATAATTACGATTAATGTTATATGTATATTGTAAATACAGCAACGGGACACTCGTCTGCTCCGTCGAGATTATATATATATAAAAAAAAGAAGAGACGAGCTACTCAATCGATCACGAAGATTTCATTGGGAATCGCGATAATCTCGATGGATTCGACAATCGTTTTCGGAGATATTTTCGGGTGGCTAGAGACGAAATTTCTTTTTAGAAAGGAGAAAAAAAAGAGGAAGGAACGAACGATGTTTCCCAATGGACCAATACTCATCGTCTAGTTCGTGAAAGAGTAAACGAAAAGGCTCGCTAAGACAATTTAAATTAAGAACGTTATCGTCCGAACTTTTTGCCGGGGACCCACTGAGAGAAATAATAAATTAATTTAAAGAAATCACAAGGCAACTTGTGACAGTGAGAGATGTAAATTAAGAAAATTTTATATGTGTACAATTTCATGTAATCCCAGGCCATAGGGTGTACATACAATCCTGACTCACAGGCATACCCTGTGTGACCAGACAGGAAGCTCGGATCACGGGGACGAGGGTTGATCCATCCCTTGCAAGAAAAAACAGTATTTATATGAGGGCTTCGAAGTCTACTCTAAATCTAACACTATAAACTCTTTTTGTCTCGTAAACTCAATGGTCTATATTCGTATCAGCAAATTTAAATCATCATTGTCCGCGAGAGCTCGTATCGCCGTCCTGATCGAGTATATCCACATATGCGATATTCTCATCGCCTTGTAAAAAAAAAAAAGAAAAAAAAAGAAAAAGCTAAATGTGTGTCGTACCCCAATGAACCTACGTCATTCTTCCCGATCTTAACTCGATGAGGACGGAAGTGCCGGCTTCGCCCTTAACTGATGCCATCAGAATTGCATATACAAACCAGACGAACATATTTTGTTCGCCTATTTGAATATTCGGATAGCTTTACGAAATTCAATCTTAATTAGATAATTTCGCACGATTATTATAAATAGCAAGGCGCGCGATTGTGGACTCGCAGTTGGATTTTTCAAAAATGTGATAAATTCTTATTTATACATTGAGACTGTTCTGTGTGTTCTTCTGGTAACGGTTAAGGGTCTAATAAAAGTTATTACACAATCGATGTAATTATTAATATCAATATCGAAATGTCAATCTTATGTCTTTTTGATGGTACTTAAATGGAGTCCGCTTGGATCTTCACTCAACCGACATTGTACTGGAAGTATTATTGTATCAGGCTATATTTTGTTGACTAGGATCATGTTGCTGCCAGATATTCGTTTAACCACAATCAGAGTCAGAATGTTTTTCAGCCATTTTCAGGCCTTGCCATTTCTTCCCACAGGCAATGACGTGGTATCGCGCATCGTTCAACTGTCGCTATTTTACATGAAAGAACAAATGAAAACGTGAAAACCAGAAAAACAATGAAAATACCCCAATTCTATATCTGTCTACGGAATCGTTGTGCTTTCCGACCTACCGTAACAAATCGAGTAATTCTTTTCAAGTGGCGAATCGGCCTTGCGCATCTCTACACGTAACAATTACTCCTTTATATGATGTATTTTTGTGAACAGTATTGCAAGTCCTGCTGTTGTACAGTTACTACGATGAATGTACGATGATGTACCTATAATGTATATAGATATATTTAATTAAAGTGAATATGAATTTGTGTAACGTCTGTTGTAAGTGAATTTGCGGCACCCCGAACTCGTTAACTTTTTATTTCTGTTATAACTGTAATATATTAACAACCTTGTGTTAATTTTTTCAAAATTATCAATGACTCAATCTTCCATCTCACAAGATTATAACAAGATCAATGATTTACGTTATTTTATACTTTTCGTATCATTAATTTGTCCTATTTCAAATACTGTACGGTGTTGACGTAGAAATTGCTCTTTCATTTACTTCCCTTTCGTCAAGTATCACTCTAATATAAGAAGCTAAACATAGTTCAACTAACATACTTTTTATAAATAATATAGTAGTTGGATAAATTTGGTCTTAGCTGTTACTCATCGTATAGTAAATATACGTATTGAGTACAACGATAATTTTTATATCGGTTAAACGTTACCCATTATGTTCAATGGCAGTTCGTAAGAGTATTTACTTCTCTATTGGGAATAGAATTCGCGGTGAATTCTGCTGCCTGTAAATTCGTCTTAAACCTATCACGTGGTGCTTTTTTATCTACAGCCGGTGGAGCTGCTCGTGGTGTTATCAGTGCACGTGAACCACGACTGTCATATTCTTATTTGTCCCATTCAAAAATCACACTAGATATAAGCTTTAACGTAGCTCCACAACTACTGGGGATTTCGCGCTGGCAAATAACACAGTTTAAGAGGCTCCAGTCGTCCCAGCATCTCGCTACGATCGCCACGCTCCTGTTGCCATTTCCATACGAGATGACTCTGCAGGCTATCAAGTGGGAAAACGGCAAGCTCGAAATCCTCGATCAAATACTTTTGCCAACTATCTCCAAGTACGTGGTCGTTAAGGGTGTCGAGGATGGTTGGAAAGTCATTAACAAGATGCAGGTACGCACTTACAGCCTCCCATGATTGCTGTCAACTTCTATATCTGCCGGATTGCTTGTTACGTAAGTTAGGTTATTGCTTGTCAAATGCGGCCGGCTTTTGCATCAGGACACGTGGGGTTATACGAAAGTAAAGTGTGTTTCATAATAATGTATTGATGGTTTGATAATTTGGGACTCGCTGATAAGCTGATAGGAATGTCATTTTTTTGAGATACTAGGCGGATTCGTAATTGATTATTTTTCTGGAGTGTCTTGGAGACAGCTTTATCTTTCTTGTCCTCTTGGACTTATACTGATTCTTCAGTTAACGATAGTTAAATGTTTTAATTTGGTTTACGTATCTTGAAATATTCTAAATTGGATATTAGTAATGTTACTATGAACGATTTTCTTATCTAATAATAGACTGAAATTGGGATTTAGAGTTGTGCCACTTTATGGCTGTTTTTAACCTAGATCTGACTTCATTTTAATTGAAAGAGTTGGATAGTTTAAATCATTCACTTAAGGCAGCTGTTAATAGTATCGCTGAATACATTTATGCTATATGATTTGCTACAGTTGCACAAATATTATTTATAGTACTTTGATACAGTTTATAACACATATTTTTCTTTTAACATATTCAGATAATTATTGTTTACTCGATATTTAGATGAGTCATGTGTCCATTCGCAATAAGATTCTGTATCTGCAGTTTCCTTATTCTATCAAATATAATATATCAATGTGTCTTGAATGTTATGACATATTATCTTTATACTATTTTATATATTTAATTTTTGTAGATGGAGTTGAATAATCTTTGATTGCATATATTTCAGGTGCGTGGTGCGCCAGCGATTGCCATTGTTGGTTGTCTTAGTTTGGCAGTGGAAATCCAAAATGAGGAGTTTGCTGACAAGAAAAGTCTTCGTCAAGAAGTGGAGGGCAAGCTGAACTATTTGGTCTCAGCACGACCGACAGCTGTGAATATTAAAATAGCAGCAGAGGAACTGATTACCCTAGCCAATAAACTTAGCAACGATGAAGATATTCCAGCTGCTGACATGAAAACGAAGTAAGACATAAAACTACAATTATTATAAAATATAAGTAGACTTTTCTGTTGATAATAGAAAGCAGTTATGATAGATTCGTAATTCACTCACTGAGCTTGCTTGTGAACATTGTTACAGGTTTTTAAAGGCAATAGATGATATGCTAGAAAAGGATATTGCCGATAACCAAGCAATCGGTGATTATGGCGCTCAAGAAATTTTGAAAAACAGTGCTGGAGATGGTCTAGTTAGGATAGTAACTCATTGTAACACGGGGAGCCTTGCTACTGCTGGATATGGTACAGCATTAGGTGTCATTAGATCTCTTCACAAACAAAAGAAATTAGGTAAGTCATTGTTTGTAATTATACCATATGCTTCGTGAGAGTAATTTGTTATAATTAATCAATATTCACAGAACACGTTTACTGTACTGAGACCAGGCCCTATAATCAAGGTGCACGTCTTACTGCTTACGAATTAGTTTATGACAAAATCCCAGGAACGTTAATTTGTGACGACATGGTAGCGGCATTAATTAAAACACGAAACATTTCAGCCATCATTGTTGGAGCTGATAGAGTAGTTGCCAATGGTGACACTGCCAACAAAATTGGAACGTATCAGGTAAAATTACAAATACATATCTAGCACAGCTATTATGGCTAACTTTTGACGTATAAACTTCGAAATTTTCTGATATTAAATACAATTTTGTACATTATATAGATTGCAGTCATTGCAAAATATCACGGTGTCCCTTTCTATGTCGCCGCTCCTAGAACATCCATCGATTTCACTATTCCGAGCGGTGATCGCATCACTATTGAGGAGAGACCTGATAGAGAGATGACCCACATCAACGACCAACGAATAGCTGCGACCGGAATCCAATGTTGGAATCCAGCCTTCGACGTGACACCGGCTAGTCTTATTACGGGTATAATTACGGAGGTTGGGGTTTATAAACCAGGCGATTTGTCGAAATTTAATATAGAAGACAATTCGAAAGACGCGAAAAATAGAGATCTTTCCGAAAATTCCAGTGCCAAATAAGTTTAAGACTGAAATTCAAATTGCAGATGCATTTTCAAATATCTATTCCTTTACTTTAGTGTAGTGTCGTAATGGTCGCTACTACTATTTATCGGTGGTCTTCGCGATGTTAATTACGTTTTTCTAAAACTGTTCCATGATTTTATAATTATTCCAAGTACCTTTGTAACTATCTTTATGCAAGACGTAACGTTAATTTCAGTATTACGATTTTCAAATCAGATTCTGCAATTCGTATATTATTGTATTCATATTTGGATTCCGTCTTTTAGTGCGGTGGTGAAATATGTTGCATTTCTGTACTGTACCGTATTATCTTAAAGACCGTTCTTGTCAGCATCGCGAAACTCGCTCTAACAACACTATTAAAATCGAACTAAATCATAATAGTACGCATCGCACAAATGAACGTTTGACACTTCTACATCTGGCTTTATGCCTTATAAAATGATGTCGATTTTATTACAGAGTTGGTCAAATGATATCGGATCGTAAACTTTTAATTTATATAAAAAAATACCCTGTAATGCCTTATACAATTTTTATCGTGATTCTTGCCAGCGCATTTTACGATTCTAAGCGAAGACGCCTTATTACGTAACAATTGTTTAACCTTAGAAGCGATAATTGTTGCTCAGCCCGGGAATCGCCAAGATAGTGTTGTTTTCGCGTTTCCATCATTGAATGAAAATTCATGAAAATTCTCGCAAGAGATCTTCGAAACTAGAATTTCTTACATCAATTGAGTGAATGTATGCAAAACAGAAGTACAAACTATCAAGGATATATCAATAGCGGATACGTATTTCAACCAATATTCGTACATACACTCAAATGTAGTAATAATTTCTCATCTGTAAAACGTATCAACGAGAGTAAAGAATGAAACAAGGAATGTGTACAGAGGTATAAATTCTAAAATGAAATAGTAAACGATTCAACTGTATATTAAATACCTCTGTGTACAGTAACGAAGTACTTGGTTTTGATAAGGAATCCAGTGCGCTTGTATACTTTGTTAAATGTTATATTTTTCTAATTGCTTACTAATTGCTTAGGAGTGCTTAAGCTAATAGTGTCATTAAGAATAAATGATTGTAGCACCAATGAAAAATTATAATGGAATTCTGTCAGAAGGCACCGTACGAATACCACTCCATTCGAAATAAGAGAAACCTGAAGTCTCATACTGTTACGCATTGGAAACCACACGCAGGACTGTGGAAATTTCTCAGCAACCTAACAGCCGAATGGACTTTAAGGAAGTGCGCAAAAGGAAACCGGCCTCAGAAGACGAGCTGCTCCTACCTAGCAGGGGACGCTTAATACGCGCCTAAGTAACTCCGTGACTCCCGGGGTAAACCGTGGCAACGCGCACACGACCGGAGGAGCCGAGTTAAGGGAAAACTTGAGTTCTATTTTCGAAGTGTACCGACGTGTTTCGGAAGGCCGGTTGGCGGCTCTTAGCTTTAGTTCAGCCAGTCTCGTCGCTCCGCGCAGACGATCCCGGAATAGTACGGAAGATTCAAGTCGTTCAGTCAGCAAGACGACTGGTGCACGCGGCGATCGTAGTTTCGCGATAATAGTAGGCCGAGGAGGAGGAATCGTTAAGATAAACAGAAATAGAGAGAAATATTTTAATCAAGAGGATCGGCTATCGTGGATACGGTTAACAGCCCCGTCGAAGAAACTTAACGAGTCTGGAGGCTGACACGGAAAATAACGCACCGAAGATGGAAGTGATGGATGCTCTGACTCCCATGTCGTCCACGACGACAACATCCGCGCCGACCGTCGAGGTTACCGAAGAGGATGGACCTACAGTCGAGGAGAGCTATGAGGTTACCACCACAAGACGCAAAACCGTACGGACCAGTTACAAGATCCAGGAAGTAAGTTCAGAGATTTCGCATGCTAGGGTGAGAGCTTGAGACGTCTGGTGGCGCGTTACATCCGGTATCTATTGGATACACTTTATGACTCCCTGGACATACTCTAGGTTTATTGTTGGAATCGGTTGTGGCGCGCCATTCGGGATCCTCGGAACGGTTAAGGAAGAGCCTAGGAAAAGTCTTGCAGGGAATCATTCGGTAGAAGAGAAAATGATCTCCACTGGCTGGAAGTACTTGGCCAGATTATATCCGTTCGTGGGTTATTCAGGACGATCGTACTTGCTTAAGGCACCTTGCGACTGAGATTTGTATGTTTATTTACGGTTGCAATGAAATGTTATAAATTTTACGTAAATTGCACAATGACGTTATGTAAGACAGAGAGACGCCGCTCCTCGCGCAATGCGGCAAAACACGTGGCGCATTGCAAGAATATCCAACATGCCTATTTGAGATAGAACAGAGACGACCGGACGTTTTCGTAGAAGCCATCGTAAAGATTTGACGTTAATGATGTTATCGAAGAATTTTAGTTTTCCACGAAGAGGACACGACCTTAAGGAGGCGGCTGTCGATACCTTCCTAGTGTGTTGATAATTACTTGTAACTATAGGAAAGCTAAGCACCGATCGAAAAGCACGCGTCGGATGTTCCTTTTCAAACAGGTTTACATTACGGATGAATCACCTCGAGCAGGGTTGACGATAAACACCGAACAGGATATGGTATATCAAGACCACTTTTTTTTTTCTCCAGTGAGTTAGCCATTAGTGGTGATATGTTTTGTAAAAAAAAAAAAAAGAAAAGTTATATCTTACCATAAAACACTCTGGTAACAAGTTCACAAATAAGTACAAAGCTTAATAATCGTCGTTGCCAAACTTCCAAATAGGTAATTGGCAATAGAGATCATTCTTGAGAGCACAAGATGCGTGAAGGAGGTATGAGCAGTTGCGTCGAGACATTATGTTGTGTCAAAGTAATGGGAATACGTGCTGATCATTTTCCACTAGATTTTACGTCACTGTCAAAGACGATTTTAGATTTGGCAACGATCTCTTTTCACGTATGGAAACGCGCTACGTAAATCCGGCCGGATAGTCAAGAATCATCATTGGGACGCAAAGCTGTGTTGTCAGGCGCATTGATCGTTCTTCGACGCGCCTTTAGAATGAATTTCGCACGACGTCATTTGGCAAACTTGAAAATATAAAGAATAGGCTTAAAACATTATTTCTCGTACCAAAAGCCATAAGTTTCACATGTTTCACATATAAATTTGCTCTTCCACGTGAGCACTGTATTCTCACGTGAAACTGTCCTCAGAATTTTTTTTTGTCTTAATGCGTTATTCTCAGACATCTTTTTTGGCCAGATCAACTTTTTAAATTTATTTCTCCTCGTGCATAGAACATTTTTTAATCAAACAGCTGGCTGCGAATTTACGCGTGGATGTGTATAGTAGCAGCGCAAGAAGCCGTCGAAAGAACGTTGCTCAGATTATTTCGGATCCTCTCAAGAGCAGAAGCGTCCTGAACATGTTTTACGGATCTTTCTACGACAGTCTACAAATTTCTTGGACCGATGAATTATCGGCTTTTATATTGATCACGCGCGCCATTGTGTCTGAGAGTCGGATGCTGTCTTCACACTGGATAAACACGAGTCTATATTTTGGCAAGGGTAACAAGATTCGTCTCTGTTCACTTGGTTTTCAATCCAGCGACATTTTCTTTTTCACATTCTCACGCGTGCTCACCATTCCGACGAACTCTACGCTCCTTTATATCGATTTATTTTAATCAGACTAGACACTTCGACTGGGCAGATTGTATTCGCGCAAGGCCAAGCCAAGAGTTTTGCAATTTTTGGGAAACGGCGAATCAGTCGGTTCTCATGCGACAGCTGTGTTTTCGCGCTCTAGTTCAATTATTAGCGTTCGTTCTTAGAAGATTTAGGATACTTTTTTTTTTAGAAATTTAGTATCCTGCATAGTGCCACCAAGATTTGACAACGAAATAATATTTTTTTTTTTACTTACTAAGAAACTAAAAGATTGAAGCTCAATAGTCGATTTTATTCTTGTTATATGTTTATATCAATATTCATAGTTTATCAGAGCCAATACTATGTAAAATTAGAATTTTAAATATGTGGGTCTCCCAAATGTCAACGAAGAACCAAATGTGTTCCCTTCGGCACTCGTGTGTATTTGTGCAACGCGAGGAACCTCTGGTTTCGCAGTTTTCCGTGGCAGTGGTCGCTAACACGCTAGAAATACACATCGACGTCTGTTTTGTAATCGCATTAGCGGCAGCCTCAAATTTTTCGATAGACTATTTTTTTGTCAGTCCCGCGTCGCACGAGAAACACAAGAACGTTACTTCAAGGCTGTCGCGTATATTATGTGGACTTTCATGAAAATCTTATAAAGTTTCAATCCGGTACTGCTATCGTTGTCAATAATTTTCGTTTTTTCCAATCTTACCAAATTGTCACAACTACTCGATTCTCCTGGCGATTGCCCGGCGCCCGAAGCAAAATCAAATTCTTTCGTTACGAACCTTCCTGACCATACGATTCGCTATGGCCCTATGGACACGCGTGCGGGTTCAAGGTCGCCGATTGTTCGTTCCGAAAATATTCGTCGCCGATAATAATTTCGTAACGGCTTTCAAGAAAGTCCCTGGTATCCGACGCCAGTGACTCCCCCGCGACGTCGCGACGCCACCGTCCTGGGACAGACGTCCATCCATTCCTCGCCCGGTAAATCTGACGTTATTCGCACCAGCTGGTCGCTGCCCAAAGCGGAAAGTTTCACTTCGCAATAGCTAATGGCTGATTTTCATCGCGCGAAACTTCCCGACTGCGATCTTCCGCTCGTATTGGCTTTTTAAATATAAAGAGAAGGAAACAAAAATGTGGGACGCCAGGCGCCCCGTATTCACAGGTTGGATCCGCTTCTAATTCCGTAACTTATCGCCTTTGTACCCCGAAAACAAACGAGTCCTCGTTTACCGAGATTTACGAATCCGCAAATGGCTGCTTGCCGATGTCGTGAATAATTTTTTACAATTTTGTATAATTTTTTTTTTCTCTTTACCGGCAACAAGATTAACGATGAATCGTTACAGGGTGCAATTTTTCATTGATAGAAAGACAAAACTCTTATGAAAAATATAATATTGTCTTCGCAGCATCCACGTGGTCAGGAATTCATGGGCGAGCTCTGGTATCGTTACGGCATCCCTGCGGGAAGTAACTCAAAATTATGACGATTAATTTGACGTCCGGAGAACGAGCTTTAATTTATCGGCGAAATTTGGGAGCTGCGAAAACGTCCAAGTAATTTATCGGGTTTCTCAAGCACTTGGCTAATTGATGTGACAAACTGCCTGCAGCACACGTTTCATACTCGTTAATCGATTTTCAGCTTTATGGCTTATTAGGGAAGTAGAATGACGTTTATTGCCGATGTCACCAGTAGAATTGTCGAAACGTGGGAAACTTCGTATACCGTGATAACTGCATTAAAAGACCGGAAAGAAAGAGAGCGACCCGGCTAATATTTATTCAGGCGTAACTTTGATCTCTAAAAATATATTTGTCCCGCCAAAACCTCGATTTCATCCTTGTTTTGATTATTGTGACAAGCCGTGTTTCCGTGTCACTTAAACGGAAATGCTTAGACCGCCGAAAGCTGTAGCTAGACTTTAAGCTCTGAATATTGATAGTATGATACGTACAATAGTATACGAAAATACACGTATAATGGTATTAGCTATTTTCATTTTCTATTTCTTTAAAATTATACCAATTTCAATGATTTTAATATTAATCACTACTAAATATTGAATTTTGCAACGATATAATAATTCAAGCATTAAAGCTACAATACGTTTTTTTAGTTTTCAAAATAAATAACTATACGAGTTTTCCCCTGGATCCCTAGGCTGCGATATTTATACGTTCCTCACGAACACGTCGGAAGTCGTGTCGTGTCGACTATACGTTAACGTATACGCACGCTCGTCGTCTCTCTGACGAGCCTCTGACGTCATTTCTGTCAGCCATTCTACTCGAAGATCAAAAAACTGTTTAGAATGAATTGCCGCGAGAACTCCACCCCGAGGGACCTCGATTTTTGGATAGAAGCGTAAATTTCTAAAAATCTCTTAATATCAATTTTACTAAATGGCAACCGAGTCTTAAAAGATAACCGATCGCATAAGTGAGGAGGGTCGTGCCCGTTTGAGAATGCGGTACTATTATTTTTAGAAAAAGAGAAATAAAGAATTTCTTTAAAAGTTTGCTCGTTCGTTTTAGCACGGAATCGTATTGATAACGAGAGAGTCAAACTTTCCAAGTTGGGTATACATATATGAATACGTAGGTATGGCTTCTTGATTTGAAGTTCAGCAACATTGTCCCCATTGTGCATTCTAAGAGAGACGTCATCGTGAGAATATAATACAAGTGTCTATTAGACCGACGCTACATCGTCTTCCACGTTTAAACGTGAAGCGAGGATGAAGTTTGCAAGCGGCGAGACTGGCGGCCCGTGGCGTGTCGAGTAGCGTCAAAGAGAAACGTTCAGAAGTTATCATGCACAAAGCCTATTAACGGCGTGAAATAATGTGATGCAACGGAAGAGACAAGCGTGGCGAGCCAAAAGCCATCCGGGAAACTTACGATTGTTTCGTATCAAGGATAAAGTAAGAGCATTTCGCCGCGGAGCTAAGAGTACCATAGCCCATTGAAATTTAGTGGATTCTTGATTTAAAATTTTTTTTTTTAATAAATCATTGCAATTTCCTCATCGTCATTTTCACATTTATCACACACAGTCGGTCAGTTCAAAAAGATTTAAAAAAGACGTGCCTATTTATCATTCATTAATCAACATGAGAAATTGTTCAAACCCTACTTGGTTCGTTTACTTAAAATAAAAAAATAGTTAAAAAAAATTTAAGAAACTCGAACAAGCATTCACGAATTATGAATACAGCGGTGTGATTGAACTTAAAAATCTTATCGGCGTGTCAATTCTGATTACGCAAAACCATTAACGAAACGACATCCTTTGGTATTTTTAGTGCTGTGAAAATAATTGTTTAAAAATTTGTATATACACGCAGTAGTAGATTCACTGTAGATTTAGGCGTAGGGTGAACGGCCCAACTGTCGGCCATTTAACAAGTAATCGTCAGCGTGTGCTTTGACTGTAGCACAATCTACAGTATCATAACACATATGACGATTACTGGGCCATCCACTTTATCTATGATTTCCATGAAGTCATTCAGGAAGTGTTGGCCAAAAATACAAAAATTTCTAGTACCGAACAGCAGAGACCGACTGCGTCGCATCGTTTACCGCGTTCACAGCGGCACTTTAAGATCGTTGATCGCTTCGTTAACACAAGAGAGGCTGTTTCAGTTTCCACCGTACAGTCTTTACTCGTAATGAGCCTCTTCGGGTTTCCGTTTGAGTTCCTGGTCGATGCCTACGGCGTCTCAATTAGACATAAGTGACGGCGCCGCTTCGCTGTGGCAACGGACGCCTCACCCAAAATAGTTGAGCTTCGTTACATCGACTGCAGAACGTGAAAAATATCGGGTCATACTTGTGCGCCCTGAACAAGGAAGCACAGTGGCGCTTAGTAGCTCAAAGAGAAAACTCGTTGTACCGGATGCCAAAAGGAGAAGAGACATCGTCGAGAAAAAGTAGCCACGGAAGAAAAGTGAAGTTCGCTTAAAGATCGTGGCAAGTCGTCGATTACGTGTATATTTATCCTTTAGAAATTAGTGGGAGAAAGTTTTTCCTGGTGAAAGCTTCCCAGAATGAAAGCTTTCGAATGACCTATACAGGTCCCGCGGAATGACACGTGGATCGATGACCGTTCTGACCCGGCAGACACGTGGCGTCGTAAAGCAGCGTTTCCTTTATTTGTTAAACATATCGTTTTTTGGTGAACAAGGGTTTATAAATAGTGGAACTAGGTTCGACAACCAGTCATTAACCGCCACCAGTGATCAACTGACTCATACGATGCAATGGCACAGATTGTCATTAAATCGAATATTTTGATAACGAGAATTTGCATTGAGTCAAACTTCACGTGATTTGATTACAGATCGAAGGATTACTGATAATAACGAGAAATTCATACTTTATACTGGCGCTGCTATGTTTTCGTCCTGCGTCAGCATTAATAGCGGATGGGCGGCCGATATAACTGAAGTAACAAATAGCCTACAGCTGTCCCGTTTATCGAAGTCTTCTTGGCTTGACCCGCGGCATTATCCTTCTAGTCTAATTCCGATGTGCAGCCAAACTTCGTTTTAAGACAAGAAAGTACTTCTGATATGCATACAATGTTTATATACTGTAGCCTTGCTATATTACGTCACACGTAGTATAGCATGAAAGCTCTTATCAACAATATACAATTTAAAGGAAAGTACGTAATTCTATTTCTACTGGATATTTAAATGTAGGTCGCTTCCCACCTACGTGGACGGTTATAGCTGTGGGTGGTAACCGCGTCCACTTTTTGAATTGCGTTCGATCGAATCGGTATAATCCGATCGAAGAGTAATTTCAATTGTACGAGCAGTACGTTAAAACACTACCTATACCGATAATGCAAATGAGTTTAACGAAAGATTTATTTTTCAAAATATTGTCCTGCTCTTTCCATACCCTTAAACGGAGAATTCTCGAGGAAAGAACAAAAGCGTCGAAATATCTCGTGGAATTTCCTTGGCAGCCGCTGCGTCTCCGTAACCAATGACAGGTCAACGAGGTATGACAAAGCGCCCAAGAATTCGGGTTGAAAATGTGTTTGGTGACGGCACTGGGACAGTTCTGATTAACGAGAAATTTGTCAATCTTTTTTCCTCTTAATCTTGAAAATATCGCGAAGGCCACACGGTCGATTATATCAGAGCGTTTTGTAAGAAAGGGGGTTCGTCCACCTCTTGGTAAGCTATTAAGCACGTGTCTATGTCAATGGCAAAGACGACTGCTCTCATTGCCCGGTAGAAAACAGCGTGAGGTTGCTTAAAATAAAAGCCTCACGCCATTTCGAGTCTGGCTGTACATATTTTTAATATAACGAGTGTCCGGCTCTTCCTGGTTGCTCTAGAAGTGTCCGAGACGTCTACGCGGGTGCTTTGACTTTTGAAATCCTTTTTGTAACCTTCTCGTGACACAACAGCTAAATACACAAAGGCTGTCTTTGCCGGACACGTGGACCTCGTGACTGTTCATTCACTAAACCTTGTAATCGTCAGCCTGAGCTTTACGCCAATCACGGCCCAAGCCCAGCTAGTCGTGCATGATGACGTAGAGTGGAAATTCAGAAATGCGACGTGGATCTAGTAATAATTCTCATTGATAGAAATGCGTCATAATCCCGAGGCTGAATGGTCCTCTTGCAAAACATACTCACGCTTATTTGAGATTCGTAAAAGCTCCCGGACTCGCGAAGACGTCAGACGTCGGGGAGGGTAGCCAGGTTACGCCCTGTTACATGTATTCGAGCGAGAAGCATCTCTGGGGCAATATTCTTGTTACCGGTGGTGGACAACGTCGGCGTCGACGTTCGTTTCCATACGTCGCGCTGAACACTTTGTCGGAACGCCCATGTAAACGTTCCTGCATCCAAGCTTCATATATTATTAACTGTGCATGAATACGAGCACGTGGAACCGATTGGGCAACCTCAGAAAATCGAAGGTCCGTTGGGGAAGGTCTGAGTCCGAGACCCACTATACACTTTAGTGTGTGTGTTTGAAAAAATGAAAAAAATATTTAATACCATGAGCAAGTCTAGTCGTAAAAAGAAAGCCTGACTGAAGCTGCTGATCTCACGAGAAGTAAAAATACCAAGTGGCTAGAAGTTTTTTTCGTACGGTTGCAGCATTCGTGGAAAGTTTTGAGTTTTATCCATGACGGTGCATCCGCCCACGTTGGGGAAGTGGATAGAGAGGTATAGTGAAGATGAGTGAAATGAAGAACGCAGCTGGTGATGCACGGCTTCCGTGCAATGTTGGGCAACACCTTCTCCACCCTAGACGATAAACACGAGTGTTATAGTTTCGCCGATGGTTTTAACGTTGAATGATTTTTTTTCAACGACTTGTCGGTAAACATTGTAGAAAGACTTTTAATCAGCTGCGAGATCATTTAATTAATCCGACGATGCTCCAGGAATACGAACTGAGTGTAGAAGGGTTATTTCAAAATGTAGAATGAGCTTGTTCAATTTAAAAAAATGGATGCGACGTTATATGTATTGGGATTTGATTCAACGTCTACGTTGCATAAACACATTGACACCTCAAGTATCCCTGATTAGTAAATATATTTTTCAAGATACAAAGCTTCCGAGCTTACGCTTCGTACAGTGGGTTCCTTGAACACGACTGATGTAAGTTGCTATAGTCTGTCTTTGATAACTGGCAGAAGAATTAAATAGAATGATGCTCGAAGCATCTGGCAAAGCTCGTTCAATATTTAACATTCCGGAAGCAGTAAGCTGTTGGTTAAGTATATCGTACCTAGATGGCAGAATACTGGTAATAGTATACGTTTAATTTATTTGCTACTAAATTTGATCGGTAATTCAATTTAACGCCTAAGACGAAGCTTTCATTTATTACTTAGCAGCGGGAGCTTATGTTACACAGCTGCCAGCGTAAGATACTGACAAGTAATAACGTGTAAAAAATAAACGCTTACACGGACAGCCAATATTTCACTAAAGCAATGGCGAATTGTTTAGAACGTAAATGTCATGCAATTTATGTACTTTTCGGATTTTTTAATTACCAATTCACTTAACACGCCGGTCTCGATAGAGGTAAAGTAAGCTTTTTCGAAAAATTGTGGAAAAATTACGTGAGACTTCTTCCACTCGTTCCCATTTATCTTGTGAAAAATATCTCGGGCTTTCTGGAATATTATAGCTGCTTGCTGATTCCTCACCGGATGTCTACTTAGGCAGCAGTGCAGATTGGCATTACCACGTGTCCTTCGAAAATACCTATTGATCATGAGAGTTAGACTTTACGAAAATAACAACGCAGCATTCGGAGACTCGTGACTCTCGGCATGCAATTTATTATCATACACTTTGGAACTTATAGAGCTGGACTACTGGTTAGGGGCAACAAGACCTTCGCAAATGTGATATCTCGCCTATAAACGCTTTTCACGCTGTTCGTATTGATAGAAATTTTATTACCGGTCGGCTGATCGTAAAGCTTTGATATATATAACTTTTGTTGCGGTGTTAACGATTCCGAAATCATCGTGTCGTTCACTTCTCCTCTGAACATATTACGGTCATTGGATATACAGTGAGTGTAATATTCTGGGGATTTTTTTATATGGTAAGTTGCAAGGCGATGACCCTTAAAAATGGAACATATGTATTTATGTACGTACATGGATGCCAAGATGCCAGGGTGCTGTAAGATGAGGGAGTTTTTAAAATTAAAAATATTAATGATGGAAAGTACAATTATTGTTGGGTAAAATATTACGTTCACGATTGGCAGAATGCGAGAATCTTTCGTGCCCCATCTGTCGGATGCGCTAGCGAACTCTAGACTCGACGAGCTTCACACTCGGCCAGTTTGTAGGAAACTACGCCACCTAGTGCTGCCACCTACTATAAACATAAGGAACTGTTCTTTGTAAATGATCCAACGTCTACATCGTCGTCTACTAGGATATATAATGCATATTACAACTATCAATAACGACGAATAAACGCCGGTTATACTCTTACCTTGTAATTGTTGATCATTCAAAGATAATTATATGGTATCCCTTGTAACTTTACCTTCTTGGTGCATGTAAACGGGCCGTTGCTCGTCTAGAAGCTTGCTACGAATAGTCATGAATCTTCACATTAAGACACAGCAAATCATCAGGGATGAAGCGTGACCCCATCTTTTGGTAAACAAAGGCGATAAATCTGTCGCGAAGCATCAGAGCCAGCATCCCCTTTTATCATTCTATATAACCGTAGAGATGCTGAATCGTGGGGGTTTTGGCTGCGACGGGGATGCTTCTATTTGCCCACAGTAAATCACTTCTGGGAAGAGAACGTTAAATCATGCGTCTCCAGAACCTCGACTGCTCGCCCCGGCTGGTTGACGATACGACGTCTTCTGGTTCCGTCTCGTCGCACCTGCCAGGCCACGTTGTCCGCTAAGACCCAAGCAACTCCCGGGGACTTTTGAGAATTCACGATGTCTCTGTAGCCACTATCGAATCTGTGTATCCGTGAATAGAATGACGGAAGTGTTAGCCAGCGGCAAACTTGATCGTATTTTTCCTGGATCGTACAATTCTTCGTCATAGTAATCGTCATCAGCATCATCCTCCTCCTCCATTATTTACTCCATCATCTCACGCCCATAATTGTCACGAAAACAGACGTAGACCTGATTGCGCGATTTTCTCAAGACACAATCGAGACGTGAACTGCTGAAAGCGCCGTCAGCAATTGAATTTCGCAAGGCTTTTTCGTAGGCGTGAAAATTAATGGCGAGCCGTAAGAAAGGGAAAAGGACGAAGCAGAAATTTGAGGATTTTACAGCAACAAGGGAAGAGCGCGGTTATCTGCAAACTCTTATATAAACGGAAGGCTCGCTGTGCCAAATATTATTTCTGCGTTCGCAAACAAACACACTTCCTAGACGATACGTGGCTAAGTTAGAGAAATTCTGTGGACACTTTTCGCACGCGGATTCCGTATCTTCAGTTTCGTTTGACTTTACGCATTCACGGGCTCCACAAGGCCGGTATATCATCCTCTGGCAGAAATGTGCTTAGGCAAGTCCAGGGCTTGTCCAGGTCCCACCTGGGCCAGTTCAGGACTAGCTCAGGCCTCGACTGGTCCTCGATTGTCATAATGAAATTTCTACTAAGCGGTCGGTAAGGTAGGCTGGAGAATTGTGCAAAATCGCAAACGATCCGAAGTACCTGCCACACAAAATGGTAAAAGTAAATAAAAATTTTTAATTAAACTTATATAAATTTACCATGAATATTCTTGCCTTATTCTACGTAATATTTTTTAGATACCCCGTCTAATAATTTTATTATACATTATTATATAACTCTGCTTCTTACTACGTTCGATTATAATGCAACTTTGTGATCTTATAGTAATATCTGTATCAGGCATAGCTGTCAGTGCAGCATATGAATACTTGTCAACATGGTATAATTAGCAAGGCGATGAACTTCGCGATTTACAGCCTGTACGATACATTGTTCGCAAGGTTGTTTGCAACGCGCTACTATCATCAGTGCAGGGTTACTAATACTGGCCGCGGCCGATCCGCAGCAAATGAGTCGTTAAGCGAAAGTTACTAGCACGAATAAAATTGTTCGCCACTTGGCTGCAGCTTGCAGCTGTAGATAGGTACACGTACCTAAGGCCACCACGTGACGACGTTTAGCTGTGACGCCACGAGTAGCTCGCACGTAGTTCGTCACGATGACGTTCATGAGACGAAAACCAAGGACGCAAAATTTAGAATGAATTTATAAACTGCAAATTGCATAACGAAGCTCAAAATTACCCAAGTACCTTTATCATGCCTACATTTATACTTAGGATTAACAAAAATAGTAACGTTTACCCAGATAGCTTGATTTAAATTTTTTACTTGAACAATCTGTTCCAAGATTTCTACACGGTAATGTTTATTTCTTCAATTTTTTTAAAAGCATCGATTCATGCATGTGCAAACGTCGTTTTGAGCTATTTGCTAGCTTATTATATTAGGCACGTTGGATCCCTGCTCGGACTAACAAAGTGGGTTTCAATTACGCTAATTGGAAATTAGAAGCCCGCCGAGGACTAGTTAATTGCCGTATCTCGGCGTAATTGACACTGTCCTCATGGCTCATTCCGTATTTATGCATCGAGCTGCAGCGCAGATCGTTTACTCTGGTGGAGGGTCACAGCGTGAAATATTTATTTGCGTCTGAATATCCGTAATACCGGGGCTTTTCCGTATTTCTAAAATAGAACGGAGGGATTAACCATAATACGAATAGCATGTCGATTCAATGGTCGCTGCATTTATTTGTCATTCCCGTCACGACGTAAATAGCCAGTGTACGTCCCATTGTTTTCGTGAGTGACGCTGGGCTTAACGGAGCGTCGTGAAAAAAGCATGCATTTCCTGAGCTTTTACGAGCCGACAGTTTTGTCACAGAAGAACCTATAGGTATGACAAAGCATGTATTTTCGTTTAATTCTCCATTAGTTATTGGGGCAAACGATCCGAGCTAAAGATATACCGGTTTTGAGATTCACTTATCAAATTTGACAGAGAATGAAAAAAGAAAATTAAATGCCACGAATAAAGCCATATTTTCTTCTAATTCTCGAATTTAACAGCGAGTCGAAGTCTCGATTCTATTGTATTGAAATGTCGAGACTCGAGATTCTCACTCGTATCCCGGACTTCTAATAGCTTTCAAATGGCATCATCAAACGAACTTCCGGTTTCGAATAGAAAAATGTTGAGACTCGGTCGCGTGCACAGAAGCTGTGCCAGTCAAGAATGTGATAACGAATATTTATCTCGAATTTTTCTTGACGAGTTGACTGTCAAATACAAAAAGCGAATTTTGAAACCGATATATTAGCTCGTATCACTTATTCACGTCACTAACTGGGAGTAACTACAATAGTCGGTTCGAAATGTCAAATTTTGACAGATGGAACATAACCCAACCTATTTTCGATATTTTGCCAGGTACAGTAGTCCAAATATGGTGAAATACTTTATACGTTCCATACGTTTAGAACCCAATGCGCAAGCGCAGAAAGGAGCGAAACAGTCAGAAATCTCATCGAAAGTCGCATTAACACATTAAAGGCGGGGGATCTTGACGAAAGTATGCTAGGTAACGCGGCGACCGCCCCGTTTTTCGTCCTAGAGCGTGCGATATTTTGTGTAATCATAAAAAAAGTTAGACCTAAAAAAGTTTATTTAAACTTTAAAAACTACAAGAAATATTAAAAAAGTACTAAACACTAAACTCCCGCCTTTAAGCTACAGTCGAGATAAATCGTAGTACTACGACTCCCGCCTTCAATGTGTCAATATCCTCAGTAATACCAGTACCGGCATTTCTAAGCCGATTTGTGTACCTGGATATACAGTAAACATGCCCTGGCGGCAATACCCACGCTGGAACTTCCTTACAATTATTGCATTCATCGGCATGGTACTTTATCGTGGACGGAAAGCGCACCCGGCCACACGAAAACAACACAAAAAGTCAAACCGGTTTAAGCAGATGTCTGCATAGTCGATTTGGAAATTTTATTTGTTCCGTAGTCACAGTCATGGACCGTACCATATATTACATGGTAGTGACATTAACGCTACCATAGATTATAATTACTGAACTTCCATGCCTTCTTGTTTCGTCCACGTTGCAAGGGAGCTTTTCTATTTCGGGGAACACTTATCACGCTGATTATTAGTGTTCTACTTCTACTTGAAGACGCGTGCACACCCGTGTGCACATACGGTCGACCGCAGACTCGCTCAGTCTGTAAACAGTTTACTTGTATATTCTAGTAGAAAGCTGTAAGCTCCGTTCGCAACGAGAATTACGTTAAAGCGAAAGTCAAAGCTTCGAAGAGACGAGCAGCTAGTCCGCGAGATGTAAAATGAGCAAGAACGTCTTCGCTTTATTTCAGGTACTTCGACAGAGGAGCAGAGGCTGCCGAAGGCGCGTGAGCGTTTTATTTTGAGCTTGGGTAATGGCGAATCGGGAGAAGTGCCGATCGGCTAGGAAAATAACGCATACGGTGATCCATATTAAGAGAGTCGTCCCAGTTGCGGATATATATTTTTAAAAAAGTTCTACACTAGGCCAGCATCGGAGTAACGTGGTTTATTCCAAATATTACGCAATTTTTACTGATGGTAGGTATAGGGTACGAGCTAAAGATTTACATACATATGTCGCGAGTCGCTGGTCTCGCTAGACTTGAAGGTGTCGACAGGACCGATGAAAGATATAGAAGTCCCAAGTCATTAGGAACGGAAACACCAAGCGCCGGAAAAAAATTAACTATTTTTGTATCGTGGCTGGACGTTCGATAAAACATAACATTGTGTTTTTTCTAATATCCGTGACGTCATTGATCTACTGACTGATTTTCTTGATTTACGCTTACAAGGACCATCGACGGTATGGGTGACTGTATCTGTCACGGGATATGATATACGGATTAGTGTATTGAAAATTGTTGGGGTTGTCTCTAGAAAATCTCTGGCACTCTTTACGAAAAGTTATTCGAGAAACGAACGACTGATTCAACGTGGACATTTACGATCGGAACAAAGGCATTTTATTTAAATCCACTGCGATAAATAGTCTGAGGGTATCGAGGAAACGTGGGTCCGCTTACGTGTTTCGCTGGGTTTGTCGGTTTACGCGATAAAATTTGCAATTTTTTTTTGTCAATGTTTTCGAAAATATCTTACAGCTCGAGCATGTCTCTTGTATCTCTCTGGGATTTCTAAGGAGCGTCCCTTCTTGAAATAGAGAATGCTCGTTCTAGCAATCCTATTGAGTATGACGTATATAAGCCACTATGAACAGCCCGGATCTCTTGGATCTGATTCCTCGATTTGTAAACTCAGCCAGTTCTCGACGTCGCTCCAGCTAATGCATGCGACCATCAACGCCGCACGCGTCGTCCAAACTCATCGATAACCGTCGGCCGTTCCCTAATTAAACGAGACATCAATGAGAGACGCGTCTAAAGTTAGTCTCGTAAAGAGCCACCATTTTGTGGATGGAGCTGACAAAGATTTTTTCGAGAAGAATTTTGTGTAAAAAGTATTAAAGATCAATGATAAAAATCAAATTTAAAAAAAAAAACGTCCGACTCAAAATACTATAGGTGTCTCTCTAGGTGTATTCTAGCATAGGACTGGTGGAACGTACGAGCTGAACTCTCCTGCTCATCCCCATCCCTATCCTAATTATATTTATTTCTCCGTATTTCTGGAATTGGACTGACGGGGCGCCGGCCCGCTTCGGCTGCGATGTCTTCTTGCCACCTCAGTCGCGCGAGGCCCACCTCGCACTCCACGCACACGGGGCTACGGGACGTGGGATATTTTTTGGAATAGCTGGGACCACGATCCCAGTTCTCGAATAACGGTAACCACGCGGGATTATCGCGATAACGCGGCATTCGTGAGAAAACAACTGTGATTGAAACAGCATCCTGTGATAACTGTGCAAAGTCGACTATTTGTATTTGGTAATTCAAACATTCTATGCCAGCCACTTGTACCTGACAGTTTTCACTGTATCCACTTGGACTTGGGGACGCTTGGGATTGTTCAGTCACTTCATTTAACGAATAGTATTGCTGTGTAGTAATGAAGGGTCTCAGATTGACTTAAATAAAATATTTATTTTATACAATTTTGTATCCCTTATCTGGCTATATATTTTTTGAACTCTTTAAGCGTCATGGAGTCATGCACAAGTCCTGGCATAGGTCAATGGTATTAACCCTGCAAAGGTACAATCAAGGTGATTGTGCAACGAGAATTTCAGAGCGAGGGAGAAAGAGAGGGAAATAAATAGTGATCATTCGGTCAAAATTAACGTGGCTTCTTGGGAAAGAAGCGAGATGCGTGCAGTACCGGTGCAGGGTTAAAGTTCATCGTCCAGTTGAGAACTTCCATGTGACCTTTAAGAGTACGAAAAGCAACGAAGTGGACGGCGTATCTGCCCGCGAACGTCAAAACTTTAAAGAGGACATCATCAGCAAGAGACCCAAAAAAGGATAGCGATGGCGACTACTGAAGTCTTCCAGGACTGGGACTCACCCCATGAGAACCTGGCGTCAAAGACCACGCGAAAAACTACCAGGACAACCACCAAGACTACCAGGCGAGAGGTGAGAGGTCGTCCCTTTGTCAGAGTCAGTATAGCCAACCTAGAGAAATTATAAGAATACATACAAACGGCGAATCCTAAATTTAATATGCTATCACAGCCGCTTACTGTCTCTGGTATGTTTCTTTTTTATCGAGACAAAAGAATATGTCTGAAATTGATGGATGACATCAGCCACTGGGCTAGGTCCGTTTTTCAAAGTTTGAATATTCGTAAGTTTGTTAAACACGAACAGCGATTTGGATGGTTTACAAAGAAGTGACGCATCCCATTGTCAAACTGAGTGCTTAGTTACACTTGCGAATTTTCAATTTTCGTTCATTTTTCAATTCTTCGTTTTTTTCCCCTCTACTCAAAGTTCGATGGAAAGTCACTTGAGTAAGAATTCTTTTTTCTTTTCTTTCGCAACGCTGGTACCCCTGACTGGTTTAACGTCAGGGTATGTATGCTCTTCGACCGTCTCGAGGTATTTTCGAAAATAACGCGTTGATTCACACCCGCCCGCCATATCCTCCTTGAATCCGCCCAGTCGATATATTCTCCTAGAACTGAGTTGGTTTCTTTTATAAGCTCAGAATTTTGGCATCAGATATTTTATACTAATAGCATGGCTGACGTTAAGATTTTTAGTTTCACTTGTCTATGCGTCATTTTATTTTACTAGTGTAAAACTTTTGAATGTTACGTGTTTGAGGTTATGTTACGACTGTATATACGGATCACTGAATGTAAATTAACTAAATTTTAAAAATGAACGTGAAGTTTTTTCGAATGCTGTAAATTTTCCTTTATTCAGATATTTTGGCAGGAATTCTTTTGTCAATGCTCGAATGTCACGTGACGCAGTTCACAGTTGGGTGAATAAGTACCTGTCCATGGTTGAAAACGTGACGCGAGCCACGCCAAAAATTTCCTTCCTCCCCTCTAGATTCTTGGTCCGTTTACCTAAACCCACAGAATTACGTGACGAATTCTCAAGAAATGATTCAGTCTGCTTGCACTGTTTATCAAAGCTGACATCGACGAATATCTATGACCTATTCTTAGCCGATGGGTTTGTACAAGATGATTGGTTGACTTTCAGAAACCGCAAATCCTCCGTCTCGTTCGCACGTGCAGTCCAAAATTGCCACTTGTGTAAGAGCACGATTAAATTTTTAAAAGAAAAAAAAAAATTGTAAGCTGAAAACACTACTCGTGCAATAATAATAAATCATGTTCACGTGTATAGATACGAAAGAGCGTTCCATCTTTAAAAATAACATCTCCATTATCACTGATGGCTGTGAAAGAAAAAAACTGTCAGAAGCCACGTTCGCGTCTTCGCTAAGGCCGTTTGCAATATCAATGGCGCGAAATACGCGAGTCGCCGATATTCTTGAATAACTGCCTTGACGAAATTCTTTGAGGCTATTCGAAAATGTGAAAGAGATGAAAAATTTGCATCGGCCAGCAAAATTTCTTTGTTCCTAGAAAGCTCGACGGGTGTCCAAGTACGAAGCTTTTCCAGCTATGAATAGATGAAGCAATGTGGCGTACCAAGGATGCTACGTGAAATATACGTATAGAATCGTTGCCAGGACTCAAGGCTGATTCTGAACTACATTGCGATAAACGCGAAAGTGAATCGTAAACATTGCAAGAAACTTCAGCCTTTCCACACTGACTGTTCGTATCGATAAATTGCTTAGCGTCAGTTCTGTAATCGTTATCTGACAGACGGATCATCAAATTGACAAGTCAAATCTCATTCCTGTCATTCAGATCCTAACAGATCACTTATGTGCTCGCGGAGCGCAGTATAAAGTGCGTCTTTATGCTTGGCAAAGCTTTAAAGGCTAAAACGACTTTATGGATTCCGACTACATAGCCCAATACAAAGTGCATGTCAGGAAGCATTTGGCAGTCATGACTCGAGATCCTAATCGCATTAGTTCTGCTGAACGTGCCAGTTTTCATTTCGCGACATATTCTACGCTCCGCTACATAACGAAACGCTTATTAATCGACGCAGCACATTTTGAATTCAGGGCCGTGCAAGCTAAATATAATTATTTCAGTGACTGGTGGGACGAAAATTTTAATAAACGGAACTAAATTGTATTAAATTAAAGTTGCTCAACGTATAACCTATAGTTCTTACAACGCTAAATGCACGTCTACCAAGCTCATTTGAAATATAATTTTCCTCGTGATCTGAGACTTGCGAAAAATTTCCACGTTTCCTACACCTTGGAATTTCGTTATTCGAAGCAGATGCGCCGTAACTCTCAATGATAAACACCAAGGTCACCCGTTAGGAATTTTGGCCGATTGCAAATTCTACGTGTACCTCTCTCTTATAAAGGGACACTTGTAAAGAGGAACAGCTGTTTCCTAGGGGTTATTACTATCGTCGACGTTTCGCGTCGCGACGCTGCAAACGGATGACGCTCTTGTCGTTGCACCGTTATTCGCAGGTTTTCCATGTTTACGAAAAAGCTTCGCGTCATTCACCCGGACATAAATAGCGACAGTAACGTCGAAGTGGAGTGGAAAATTTCGTGGGTTAGGGCGAACGTCTAGGGCAGGTGAGTGTAACGTTCGAGATATCCTACCGTGACGGTCCGATCTGTCGGAAATCATAGATTCCGCATTTATATTGTTAATCGACCAATTGCTCGCAATAATATTATTCTTCGAGTTCTCGCCAATTTTTCGCTATCAAGTTAGATTAATGCTTAACTGCATTGCCAGTATCTGTGATACATGTTGAACGAGAAAGTTTATGCCGTTTGGCAAAGTTCTCATCGAAATTTGGCACGTAGCATCCAGTACCTGCTGATGATGCATTCGATGCATTCTCATGACAGTAATTAACGCCTTGTAACAATTACGATCAATAAACTGTCTTTACGCAATACATGTTCCACGTGTCTGAAAATTTCTCATACTCTTTCAAGCCAAATATCCTATATAATTATCGCGTACTTTTACCGTAAAAAATCTATAAGCACTGCTATAGCTAGTTTTGAAAAATTTTATAAAAAAAAGTATCCAAGTGCACGAATTTCAGTCGTTGATTTCACAAGCAATATTTAAATCCATAGGTCACGTGTCGAAATCGCTACTTGAGCGCCTCGACGATTTCGAGATAGTGCATATGTTACCACATATTCGACACGCATGATGATCCTTGTCAAAATGTTTCGACCCACTTGGATGCTGTGGTAGAACGCGAGAAAAAAAATTCAAGAATGAGATCTCTTTCCGTATGCGAATTTGGTATTCATTGATTCCTATAGAACGTACAAGACAGAAGGGCCATTGCGGTAGCGGCTGATCTTGCGAAACGATAAATTGCGCCTGGCGCATCCTTTTGCTTCATCTTGTAGCATTGAGCACGACTTTTATGAGATTCCCCGGTAAAGGATAGATGTGTTGCTAGATAGACGCAGACAAGCAAGCAAGATCCAAAGTGAAGGATGTTTCGCAACGACCTCAAAGGCTGTCCCGGAGTGGAGTCTATCGATTTATTTTCCAGGCGTGGTTCAGTGCCTGTAAAAGACCGCCCGTTGAGGATTTAACGTGTCGACTCTTCTGCTGATAACATACGGCTAACGTTCCACTTCCGGGAAATAATTCTACTGACTTCGGCCGAGCCATCCTGTGAAACTAAATATATTGCGAGCTTCGGTTAAACGCGTTGCAATACTTGACCCGAAGCGCTCAATGCTTCCTAGTCCGGTTCTAGGGACTTTATTCGCTAGGCCAAGGTACGACGACCTGTACTGGTGACACGGTTCTTTATTCCTGGACTATCTATAATTTGTAAAACAACTAATTCATAAAACTCAAGCGATATCTATGCGTAAGATGAACGTTGGCTAAGGGATTTTCTTAGTTTGTGAGATGCTGTATGATTTTGAAAATTTATCATGGACCAGTCTATGATGGGTCTAAGGCATTGGCTCCTGGCTGAGGACGTTGATCCGCGTAGCGTGTAAATAAATTATCTTTCTTAAACAAACACGTGACCAGTTAGTATGTATACTCTGACTTCGATGTGAATTCAGAGAATGAAAGTACAGCTGCCAGGAACGCCCTCGAATTTTCTACCCACTGAACTCAGCCGGTGAAATAATCAGTGAAAGTGAAGATCGACTTTGAAATTTTCTTCTTTATTCATAATTATTATCAGTATCGTTTGGATGGAGTATAAATGATATCGATTGTTGAGATATTTTTTTTATCATGACGAAGCCTTTATTCTTTCTGAAACGTCGTCTGGAGAGGGCAAGGGGGCACGGAACCTTATCAGCTTCGCTGAATGATCTTGCAGCACACTTTGAAGTGTGCTCCAAGAAGTGGCAATTACCAAGCTACCGGGTGTGCCCGAATTCCGTGTCAAAGAGACTGGGATTATTTAAATGGGATCTCACGACAGACGAATAGCTGTTCTCGCTCCCTCGGGATACTTTAGCAGTCCCAAGAGACGAGAGAAGTCACTCTGAAAGCCTGACTCTAATGATCCCCGCAGGGACTTTCCTGGGACATGTAGAAAGTGAAGCACCATAGGGAATCTGGTATCACGATGTACGTGAACAAGCGGTAGCTTTCGCAGGCCTTGGATTTAATAGGAAGACACGTGGCAGTGAATCACTTGTATATTTTCATAGTCAAAAGCTTTGATTACCATAGAGTTTAATACTTTCATCGCAGGTAGACAGACAGCTGGGTAATAGAAAGAGACGCCGAGGGCATTTTGTTAGTTTTTCGATATTTCTAAATATCGAGTTGCGTGACTACATAAATACGTGCCTGTGCGCATGCGCCCTGATTTAAACTTTATTTACACTTAGCAATGGAGAAATGTGTTGCGGTTATTCGATTATTCGTCTTTTCATTTTAACCCGTGTATTCGCGCACGAAACGCACACGCGTGCAAACCTCGTGAGGACGTTCGTGCGTGCGTGGCTATTTACAAAAATACACTTAAACCACTGCGCTATTTCCAACTGGCTGATCGATTCACCAGCATATTTTCAGAATGTACCCGACCTTGTCGGCCATTGTGGTTTTTCGTTTTACGATGTCAGATGGATAATTGAGATGTCACCGTTGAGTAATATACCGGTGGACACGAAAAGAAAATAACAAAGATTATAATTCCCCACGTGAATTACGTAATTGATTACAAAGTCACGCATTCGCCACTAGGACTTTGTATAAAATTAAAATTTCACCTGGTGCGGTCGAGAACTCTAGACTGTGAGGTCGCTGACATCGGAGTCTATCCGAAACTCAAAAGTTTTGCCGATCTGGGTTGAGTGGCACGTAAATAATCGCACATGTCAATTCGGCCTAAGTATAGCTGAACATTAAAGCACAGCTGTGTACGTGCCTTAAACTTTACGCAGTCGCGCTTCGTTGCAGCTTTCAGCTAGCTCGACAGCATGGAAATTGGCTTGAAATATTTTACATGAACATTTCCGATTTCACTTGTATCGCGTAATAAGATTTTTTGGAAATAAATAAAAATAAATATTATTGTTATATTATATTTATATATTGTTTATATACACATCTATCAACAATTTTGAAAACACTCCCATCCTCTGACGTCTGCACGTCTTTGACGTGGAAATGTAAAAATAAATCTGTTGCACCAAGAAAAAAAAATACTTTTAATATTACGTCAAAAAATTGCTTATTATATCAGGACTGTTTTTACGAATACAAAATTTTATCAATACCATCGTTTTTCATGCTCGCTCAATTTTTCACTACTGATATTGACTCGTCTCTCTCATGACGTATAACTGTCGTAATTGGTATTCCTAAGATTTCAAATACGTTCCGGCTGTTCGTATGTCCATAGAATGTCTTATGTCCACCAAGAAACACGTACGATTTAATTGCCGATTACAAAGTCGTAACGTTATTGTCGATGCGTGCTCGCTAAGGGTTATGTATAAAGGATGATGGAAAAGAAAGAGAAACACGAGAGCTCGTGTAAGGAGCGACGCATCGCTTGGAACAAAGTCTGTGACGTCCCTTGAATTTTCTACGACCCCTTTGTCTTGGGCATTCGTCATTCCGCAACGTGATACATGGAAAGCGGAGACACCTTGCATATTAATCGCAACAAAGAGAAGAAATTCCCCCTCGCTGTTGGAGGATAAAAATAGAAGGTGACTTGAGATTAACAAAGGATCCAGAGAGGAAGGACGGGACGCTTGGGATTACTGTATGATCCTTAGGGAGAGTTCACAACAACAACGCCGATGGGTTCGTTTTAATAAGAAGAAAGAAAAGTGTTTTCATTGCTTGGTATGCGAATTTGAAATCGTGGGCAAAAATTAGAATTCCCGTAATGGCCGCCAAGCCACCTATTTACGGAGCGGGTTCGAAATACTTGGACTCCGTTGACAAAGGTCAGTAAGAGCTGAATCAGGATCTATGCGATCTTAGTCTTATTGTTGGATGTACACATTGGATATAGATATATATAGCTGTTATTTAAATAGAATCTATATGTTATATCGGTGCATAATTTTAAATTTTTATTTCTATCCGGTTCACGTATCGTATGTTCTAGATTACTCTTTTTTTTTTTTCATTTGCATCCCACGAATAATATTGGATCTAGCGTCCGTAATGACTTTATCCGGCACGCTGAGATCGCATCCTTGAACACGGGAGTGGGCGGAAGGCGGTACTAATTTGTGATTTAGCCCTGAAAACTGGAGCAAAGCGACGATAAAGCGTTTCGCGAGCCACGTGGATATTGCAAACGTAGGATGATACATGTGGATCCAGATGTCCTATGAAAATAGTGTCAAATTCTATATATATGCATGTAGATACATTACGAAATTCTTAGAGTTGCTAAAATCTGTTGTAGCAGTTACCTTCTGTCTGACATGACAAGAATCCACCTACTTTCTGACGTGCTGATCCACGGAGGCTGTACGGTATTTTATAATCCGATATAAACTCTTCTTCTTTGCATTACTACAATGACACGATATTGGCGAATATTTATGAAAGTCCCTAGTACTGTGTGCGTGAATTGTTATGTTTCGTCACGCTAGCTTGGTCAACGTCTCTACCGACACGTGTGGGAACCAAAGTGACAGGCAAATCGACAGTATAGGTACCTTTGTACAATTACACGTAAAATAATGTAATCGATTAAATAATTTAATTAGTTTTTTCTTATCAATTATTCAAATTTTCAGTATTCTTACTGATACTAGAATTATCGTTTTTTAATCACGAGAACGTTCTTCCTTGATTTTAAAATGGCCCTTATTGGACGCAGGCAGCAATGTAAATGTCACGGCTACCATTCGCCTCAGAATTATATTTGTACCGCGGTTAATTTTACATTATGCTATTATTAAGGATCGCGTATCGCGAAATTATAATAACAAACTTTGCGTCTTATCGAGATAAGATAAAAATTATCGATTTCGACTCTGTAAATTATTCCGACCCCAATCGGTAAATTCTCACTGCTCCGGTTGGTAATTAGCCACGTTATCCGACCCAATGTAGGCAATTGTTGTTAGCGCGTATAGAGTATACGTGTTCTGTTTCTTCCATGCTAAACTCTCACGGTGAAACTCGCGTGGGAAGTTACTCAGGAATATATCCTATTTTTTGCTCTTTCAAGTTTCTCCAGATTTTCCTTTTCACCGGATACCACGAAATTTCACATTTTATTAAAAACAAAACATTCTTTAAATATTTCCCATGCTCAAGTGTCTGCATACCTGCAACAGCCTTCGACTGAAAAACATAAAGATTTCTTAACTCATCATTCTCCATTCATGAATCACGGACCGGCAGCCAATGTTACTCCATCGCCAAGACTATCTCCTATCTCCCGTAGAACGTCGTGTCTTTTGACAAGAGCAAATAAATATTGCCACGGTTTTCAAAGTGATATCATCCTCGCAGTGTGGTCTCGCATGATCTCATCAGACGGCAGGGCAGGCTCATAATATTCTATCCACGTTTCACAATTAATTACACTGGAATTTTCCTATATCCTAGAATCGTTCAATACAGCTTATCGTTACGACGATATTGATTATTGACCTTTGGCTTTCAAGAATTAACATATCGTTAGTAGACTGGTCATTTGATCTATGATAAAATAGACTTGAACGTAGTCACGAGTTGTTCGTTCCCATCGTCCCCACTGTCACGCTTTACAATACCACTCCTCGTACGCTACTCTCCGCGACTTCCAGCATAACACTCAGTTGTTTAGTGCCATTCGCTCCAGCAGTTTCACCTTCGAACTTGTGCTATCCTTCGTCGCAGTGTTTCTTTTACATTTAACGCGTTCGGTTTTCACGCCGTAATACCTTTTCTTACGTGCAAAACAATTGGCTCCTGTTTTACGTATAAAGTCTTGGGTTGAAAAATTTGTTACGGTATTTACGTACAACAACCTGAACAATTGTGGTGTTTACGTAAAACTAAAAAGTACATATTTTCAAGGTAAATATCTTGTAAATGTATATAGAGACATAAGATTAAATAACATAGTATGTATACTGAGATATAATATTTCTGATCACTGACCTGCCTTAAGCGTGACTTCACGTTTCCGGCCTCGCACGTGCTTCTACGATCGATACGTGAGCGCGAGATTAAATTTGCAAATTCACAGGGAACGTAAAGTCTTATGGTACATAAATTATGTTTATAGATACGAAGTTTGAGTTCTGTTTGAATTCGAGTTGGTGTATTTGATAATTGGAACTTTGGAACTGGAGTAACTACGTATTCGATAGATACTTTCAAATTCTTTAACTCCCCATATTTGGCTGCCCTGCTTCGCGCCTCGTGCCAAGACCTGAACAGGGTTTTGAAATTTAGAGTTATAAGAAGTTTTTATTTAGACGTTGTCGATTAGTACTTAAACGGAATTTACGAAAATTGACTTTAATTTATTGTGGAAAGATTTTGTTTCAAAAGCAATTTTGACTTTCGTCATTAAGCAATTTTGGCGTTATCCACTCTACGATTAAATTGATGGGAAAGCGTGCCGTGTCTTTCCTTCTGTATAGGTACTGCCAATCCGAGAATAAGATTGGTCACGCCGGTTCCGCTCGATTTTAGTTGATACCGATCAGCACGTTTGACATAATGACCCAGTCTCGGGTACATTGCCTCTATTACACTTTCCCAATCGTTGATCTATATAGTACAACCAATAAGTAAAATATTCCCTGAATCAGTGAAATTGATAAAAGTGATTTTTTTTCTTGATTTTTCATTAAATGCAATCCAGGTAAAACATGGAGTAGGATCGTGATGAATATTGCCGATGGCGTTAGAAGTGAAAGGAAGCGTATAAGTGAAATCAGAATTGATCAAGATCGGAACTTCAATCCTTAAATGGTCGAGGAACCTTATGAACCATTGTCAAGTAACACGTAACTTGCATAATCATTTGGTCCAAGTAACAATAATATTTGCGCAAAATGCTATTCCGCAGTATATAATCAAACCATGAAAGATTTCAAATAAATTAAATTTCCGTTTTAATATTCACAAAAAAATTCAAATGATTTTTTTTTTTTAATAATCACTACGGTCCACAAGTATCTCTCAGCAGCTTACGAGTCTGCTATCGATAAGTCTGAAAAGTAACCAGTTCACCCGTCGAAGTTAACACGAATGTACAAGCGCGTAAACAATAAGGATTGCTTATTTAACAGTTGAAAAAATGTAAACTGCGTAATGCAAATGGGGTCAATCGTAAATTGATGATGCGTATCTCGGCTGCATCCATGCAGGTTAGTAAGTGCATTACACTATGCGTAAGTAACGGCTACATACATAATAAATAAGTAGCGGTTGGGAAGATCATTACCGTTATCCTGAAGTAGGTACCAACCATTGCGTAATGCCATAAGGTGCATTAATGGTCCAGCTGCTGGTAATCGACTCCAGGTATTACAGCGTACGTCTTTACTCATTCATCGTAAGTCAGTATGTCATCGGATAAGCAAGTGCGTCTGATTAACTCGCAGTTGTGTCCCAGTAGTGGAACGTCAGTTTCTAATATGCAGATGGGAGAGATCAGAGGGACAGGAATTACCGTGTGACCTCGAATACTAACAGAGGCTTTATGGGTTTGCAGTCAGACGAATCTTGGGAGCAGTACCAATATCTAGATAAAATATATTCTATGCATATTTGTGGGAACCATCGACCTATGTTGGAGAAAAATGAGGTTTCAGTTTCGGACGTAAAAAAATTCGAAATTCGAGTTGTAACGAAAATAAATTTTCGTTAGTAGGACCGAGTCGGAAAAGTGTGGCAAGTACCTGCCGTAGCTCAGTAGTCAGAGCAGTCGACCGGTAATCGAAAAGTCGCCGGTTCGAATTCCGGTCCAAACTTCCCGCATTTATTCCGGATCGTTCCTTGAAAATAACCCATCTGCCGGGCTATTATTGAGTATTGAATTTTTGAATTGTAAGATACATGAAGATTATGGCAATAATTTACATACCGACGAACGCAATACTAATATTCAATGCATACGTATATTAGTATATTTTAGGGGGCGATATGACTATGTTATTGTATAATATGGAGTGAAACTTAATTTTTCTTAGTTTGTACTAAGCGATTAGCATTGGGTTAAAGTGGCGGCTTTTCTTTGAATTTCGAAGGGTTGTTTATACTGGATATACATGTGTATGCATATAAAGATACCAAGGATGGTTTTATCGGTTCTAGATGGGATGTTATCTGGTAACGGTTCTCGTAGGAGAACCGCAAAATAGAGGTAAAAGGATAAAAGTCAACGGGAAGAGCGGCGTCCCGTAGAGAAATGAATGAGAACGCTCTAAATATATTCCATCTTTTATGGGCGGCCGGACAAGTCTTTTAATTCTCTTTCTTTGGACGTCCGGGACTTTGCCGTTGTTGCTTGGCTGCCATCACAAGCGACTGTACCAACAACGCCAATTTTATTTTAATCACACGCCTCCGCGTTCGCCACGCAAGTTTAAGATTCTTCGACTCGCAATTCGCACGCCTGTTGCTCGTCCCATCAGACGCCATAACGCTCGTGTCATCTTTTCTTTTTAATTTTTTTTTCTATTTTCTTACCTTTTTTTCTGACGGATGGATCAGGGTTCTGTGGATGAGCTAATAGCGTTACAACGATCGAATTTTTATTGGATTTTTCCACGACGTCCCACTGCGTCGTTTGCAACTTGGAAAACAAACGCTTTGTTTTGGTTACTGATATTATTAGAAGATAGACGCAACTGCTCGCGCAGTTTTACAAATATATAGAAAATTTTATTCGATAATTAAATCCCTTGGTAACCACGTTGAATAGAGTTCGGATAATAAATAACGATCACAATTATGTTTGTAGATGGATAAAACGTATAGGCAGTTTCGCGAAAAATTTTGATAGTAATTCTAACAAGTACTTGTCTAGCATGCCATTATTTTAACCGATTCATGTCATCGTATACGTTAATATATACACGTCATGTGTGTACGATAAAATTCTACAAAGCAGCATTAGCAATATTAAAAAGAATAATGAATGCTACAGTACTAACTTTTTTGTATTATACTTATTGTCAGCCAATTTGTCGCTTTCCAAGTATTCGTCTGATTCATTGTAAGCGTAAACGTTCGTTACGTTGGTTGGTGCTAGGATTCGTTTTATGAGCGCTTGAGGGAGTAAATTAATTTGAGAAAAGAAAGCTTTGCTCCTGAGTCGAGTAGTCATTATTAATACGGGCCTAGGTCACGGGCGGCAGATCTTAGTTGGTACCGGCTAGTTAGTTCGCGAGAAGGCCAGTGGCCGCGCTCGTGCTCACTATAAATAATCATGGCGCAGGGATGTCCAAGTATAGCCCGTTGGGAGGATGCCAGCCTGCGAGGAGGCCTCAGCTATTTCTGTTCCTGTCGCCGCTAGCGCTACCGCCCGAGGGACTCTAATCAAAACTGCGTTACCGCGAGAAGTCTGCCATTTTTTGGATTGGCCACTTCCTGCCCTTTATTCACACTGATCTTGACCGTTATCTGGATAAGACGAGGCGATATTGTAATTTGGAATTTTGACGCTTGCTTTATTGGCGTCACTTGTGTACGTCCTGTAAATGCGTTATCGACCGTCGGTTCTGTAGTACATATAGGCAGTATATATATATTATATAGATATCGAAATTTTACACAATTGGCGTCTTAAATAACGAATAGGACGTTCAAATTATGGATGATAATAATGCTTAGCTTTTTTGCAAATCGAATGTTTTAGGCAACTTGGATATGGAGTGCTGATGAGTGCTCGTTGATGTTTGTTTATTTTTTGTTGGCACAACAACGGAAAAATTTAAGGATTGTATGATTACCTTAGTTTTTTAATTCTTTCATATTCTCGTCGTGAAATGTAATTTTTTAATATTTAATTATATCGGAGGATAATACTTGCGTAGGTGTTTAAAGAGTATTTGCTTAACTGTTTTAGATACTAGAGGATAATTAAGTTAAATATAGATAACTATTTTCACAATTTTGCATCAGCTGTTTTGTGCCATTGAAATAGAATGATGTGGGTATCTCTTTAAAGGGACTAGAGAGTAAATCCTAATGTCATATTGAAATATTGTTATTTATAAGAATATATTATTAATACGTATTCAATTTATATATAAACGTAGTGCATGCAAATTTTTGCAAGGTGTACTATTACTTACATAATATTTTTATGCGCCAAAATATTGTACGCATCGCATGCCTTTAATTCTCAATCATTTCTTTTCAAAATCCTTGTCAGTAATTGTAGAATTTACAGAAATATGCGTGCACTACACTGCGATAAAAACAATGCATTCATTCTGTGTAATATTTATGATTTTCGTGATATGAGATTCAAAATAGCAATTAAAACTCCTGTTTCCTTAACGCTTTCACTGATTAATTAAAGGGGAAGAAAGAGCAAAATGGCCGTCGATTTGTTGGCTTCGTCTGTCAAGCGGTCAATGTATCTGCTACAATCACATATACAATTCTGATAATATTAAAATTTAGTTGTTCTACCGTAATTTTCAATTTATACTGCAAAAAAAAGTGTATAGACAAACAAAGTTCCAAACCATGTCTAACAGCTGTAATATTCCGAAGTACGGAGCTGTATGTACGCGTTGAGAAATGAATTTAAAAATAGAAAAGCCATGCTGCGGTATTGCAACCTGCTGTCAAACTTTTGGCGGGAAACAAACCGTACGAATGAATATTTCAATAATAAATTTTGGCGAGTAACATAATAATACTAACTTCTTACCGTTTATTGTACAATTACTGGTGAAGAAATTTCATAAGCGATAATCGTGTTTTCAAATGAACCGCCATGCGTGCTAACGGCGTTAAATCTGCGCAAGGCAAGTACTCTGCCGACATTTTCTATAGGCTAAGCCTATACCATGAGCCTATACCACGTTTATTATAATACTTCAGTGAACGATACGACATTACTTGAAGAATCTTACAGTGAAGTTATAGATTAGATTGAGGATAATTAGACGTATCTCGGCCAATCGAACTATCAATTAGATAGGACGCAAAGGTTATCTCGATAACGTTAATAGAATTTATACAAAAAAGATAAGCTCTGACAGTGTGCGGTTGTCAGGATTCACAATCTTATCGTGAATATAGTATAGGCTTGTAAAGGGCGCTGCCGCATTCGTGAACTGGTCAGTAAAGTGTGTGTCTGTGATAAAAAGTGGGTGAGGTTTTTAATTTCAAAGGTTTTGACAAGATTTGTAGCTGGGAGAATCACATTTTCAGGGGATACCATAAAGGTAGATTAATACATGTTTAATTAAAGGCCAATTAGCTAAGGCACGATTAATTTCTTAGTGACTCTGATGTTGCGTAGGTTGTCAATTTGGCAAACAAGTTGTCAATGAAAATCAATCCCAAATTATTCAGGTCAGAGGGCATCAGCCGCTTTGGAAGTTTGCCGAATTTAATTTCCAATCGCTCACTCGTCCATCAGTCGATTACGAGCTTTCTTTGCATTGAGGATGCTCATTTTCGTGGAAATATTGAATTTTCAGAGACCGTAGCGTCTAGCTTGTCACATAGAATTTCTTTGCACTTTTGTTTTGAGTAAAATGCGTTGACGGTAGTTGCGAATTAATGCCTTTTTTCCAATTTCAGTTTTGTTCTTTTTGTTTTCTGACTTTTTTTTTCATTTGTGTGGAAAATGAACGTCTTCTCTGTGACAACAAAAGCACCGGATAATTCATTGTTCTCTTTAATTCTCTAAAGTCTAATATTAAGATATACTGTGTCCCAGACTAAATAAGATCAGTGCTTATTATTTGCCTAAATGTTCTATACTTGGGAACGGGTAGTGAGTGCTTTAACGCTCGTGGTTAAACATGAAATACATTTATTACATATGTAATATATGTAAAAATTTGTAAATCAGTGAATGTAAAAGATTGAATACTATTATAAATGATTAATTAAATTAATAAAAGAGAGAAATTCAATTTGATTTTCTACATATGTGGATATATGGATATTACTATTTCGAGGAACTTTATATTTATTCAAACAGTACTATTAATTATGGCCTAAAAAATTATGAAATTACTGGAATAAATAGTTATAATTTAACAGGCCTTGGTATCGTATCTGGAGTAGTAAATCTTACGTAATTCAATACTCTCAATGACATTATTATATTTTTTGTAATTTGTTAAAAATATTTGTGTATTGGACAATATTTGACTGTTGTATAATCTGATATCACCTGCACCAAAATGTCTCGTCGACAATCCATTGCCTGGGAATTGTTAACAGATCGGCGTATGTCTCGTGATTTTCAGACATCAGCATCAACGAAAACAACCACCATGACAACTGCAGCTAAGCTATATGGCAAAGATTTGAGCGAGTATGACGATGTTGATGTTGATGAGTTACTTTCTCAACTTTCTCCTGAAGAGATCAACATACTAGCCAAAGAAGTTGATCCTGATGTAAGTATAATTATAACTCTCAGCGACTGCATACTATATATAAAATACTATAAAGCAAATTAATTATTTTCTCAGGACAGTTTCATGCCACCATCACAGCGTTGCAGCTATGAGTGCGACAAGGATCCCACGGGACCGCTCAACCGCAAGAAACTTATTGATCACATCAACAAACAGGCTCTGGAGACACCTGATATTCCAGAACTGAAGCCTTATGTACCAGGCGTTGTCCGTGGTAAAAAAGTAAGCATCCAATTCCTCATATAAATAACGCGTGTGATTTTTCATTTCAAAAAGTATGACTAACAACGACGATGACTAACGATCATGTGTAAATTTGATGTAGTGAAAAATTTGCTAATAGCAATGTACTGTGAATAAGGTGTGAACATAGCAAGGCGTCAGATTGCCTATTTCTACATATAAGCTTCTCATTTTTATGTAACAGCCTCGAAGGTCTTCACTTACCATGTGTGAAGATATATCGTTAAGGTTCTAATACCATGAAATATATTAAGAATGTGTTATACAACAAATATATGAAATGAGACAAATGAAAAGAAGTTTTTTGTGTGGCGATATGTATGTTTTTATTTTATCTTTGTTCAAGTGGGTACCACCACCACAAGATAATACGAAAGAAAAGGAAGCGGATGAACAAATCGCCATTGATCTGGGTGATGAGTATGAACACGCTTTATCTTCTGCTACCCAAGAAGAAATCATCGATCTTGCCGGTACATAGACAAATCTCGATTCGTTGAAATTCTCTATCTCATTTCCAAGAAATCAAGATCGAATAATAAATATTATCATATCTATTATTCACAGCTATTCTTGGTTTCCATTCGATGATGAATCAGGATCAGTATCACGCCTCTCTCTTGAACTCTGGGCAACCGGTTGGTCTGGGTTGGGATGGAATTACAAAGGCTAGTCAACCAAAGGCTTATCCAATGGAACCGCCAAACAACACAGATGTCGATGCCACTATCAAACAAGTTCGCGAAGACGATCACAAACTTGTGGATCTGAATTGGAACAATATCAAGGTGAGTTAACAATATTTCTTTGCACAAGAAACAGTTATACCGTAGTTATGTTACAAAATTCTATCTTTATTTCTGCAGAATATTTCGGATGAAAAATTCATTCAGCTGTTTGAAGCTTTGGAGAGTAACACACACCTTGAGTCCTTGAGTTTGACCAATGTAGGACTCACTGACAAGACTGCACTTAGACTGGCTGATGCCATCGAGAAGAACTCCACTCTCAGAGTACTGAAGTAAGTCTTCCTCATGATGCATGGGTACTGATTTTATTTGGTTAAAATCTAAATGCAAAATGTTTTCTTCCAGCGTTGAAACAAATTTCATTAGCCCATCTGTGATAGTGAGGCTCATTAAGGCCCTTCTCAAAACGAAGTCGATCGAAGAGTTCAGATGCTCGAATCAGGTCGGTGTTTAGCAATGTAAAGAATGAAGGACCGATAGATAGTAGAATGCCTATAAAATTCTCATGAACTTTTTTCTTCTCTATGTGTTTAGAGGTCGCAAGTGCTCGGTAACAAAATCGAAATGGAAATCACACAGTTGGTGGAGCAAAATCCTACGTTGCTGCGACTTGGCCTTCACCTCGAATTCAACGATGCAAGACACCGCGTTGCGGCGCATCTACAGCGTAACATCGACAGGAGTGAGTACCATGCAAACATTACGTCCTCATTGCTCCGTAATTTTTTCTCAACCATGCCGAAGAGTACAGTAATGCACGAGAGCCTCGAAATAGAGCGTAGAATACTGCAAAAACGTGTTCGTGACTTTTACGGTCTCATTTTAATACTTCCATATTCATAAATAGCGAATATATTTGTGCTTTATTTCATTGCTGTACTCTCACGAATTCATAGAAAATACCGTAATACGGAAATTGAATCCATACCGTGGAAATTATTCTTACGTTTTAAGTGTCATTCATAGGTCGTCGATTGGCAGCAGGAAGGAAAATTGTACCAACAAAAGGATAAACACTCAATACTTCTATTGGATAATTAATCAAATAGTTTTTCATAGATTTCTGATGGTTTCCTGCAGACGCTGTCGACATACATAAATGTGACTGTCATCTGATTTTTTTTTTTTTAATGTTAGTTACATAATAATCGTATCTTGCACAATGAATATATCTAGTTTATATTCTGACCTACATATTATCCCTTGACCGAGCGACTGACATTAATTCAACGGCCAAACAGTCGCTATATTTAAAGTTAGAGGGATTTCATGACACCTCCGAATAGCGACTGTTTATAAAGGATTAATGTCGTCCGTGTTATAATATGGTCAATATTCATACGTTCTTTATTGTTCTGGACATTTTTTTATTTAGATGGAAGCAACTGTATGGGAGATTATTGGAGAGGAGACTATACGACCAAATGCTTCTAAGTTTCATTAATTGCTTCGTAGTCTCATATAGTGCTTTTACTTGCCACTCATCATTCATCCAATCATCCCGCAATATTCATTCATTATTTATCTAGCTAGCTACGTCGAGGTAATTATAATACCCCGGAATGCACCTATTCGATCAAGAATGAACCTATTTTGGAATTCGTCGTTTGAATTAAGATCGTTTTGATCCCCATTACTATACTCCACGAAGGTCCCATTACCTGGCATATATGGTTAGATACATTTTTTTTTCTTTATTTCATAAGACATCGAACTAATCATTTTCAAAACGCGTGACAAGCCACGATAAAAACGACCACTCGTCATAATAATCAGGCAACACTCAGGATGGTCTACTTTCATTTTTCAGCGAAACACAAAACAGAAGATTAATAGTGTAGTTATATCGGTATGGGTCCGTTGAACATATTCTTTCCTTTGTGTTTTATGTTGCTTTTAAAAGAAGTCGCTTCAAATTGTACCCGGCAGATCAAGCATACATTAGTATATCCAATTTTACGTATATTATATATAAAATATATACGTGTTGCTTATTTTTCTTCATGTGTTTTAAGAACATTGCTTCGAATCACCCAAAAGCAATCCTTGGGATCTTGCGTCTTGACAATCAAATATTACATCTTGTTCAAGATAGCCTGATGAGAATCCAAAATTCCATTTATGTGCTTGAAAACGTTTGCCGCTTACCCCTCGACTGTATCGAATACCAAAAAACCCACGTAGTTGCTGTTATCCGTACTTAGTTGTCAAAAGCAAATGCCATTGTCTCTTATGAATCCCGGAAACGCGTGTCGCCAAAATAGAAAGAAAAATATATGAAAAAAGGTTATCACGAAATATCGCATTCTTCTCTATCTTTAGACGTTTATTTTCATCTACGCAATTAACCCTTCGATTCACTCGTTTCGTTCATTATCATTTATCGTATCGTGTTACCTGTCATCCCTTTTATCACAATTCTAATTCTCCATCAACTGAAGATCGTTCTAACGGTGATTTACGTATCTCGACTCTAAAATTTCACGATATCCGCTACCAACTATGGTATCTCTGATAATTGGTATCTTTGTGTGGCCAGTTTGTCGCGTGGAACCATTGGAACGTGCAAAGACCGTAGCGATCGGCGCGGGTGCTGGCAACTTCTCCGTTCTTCCCCAAGACGCCCTAAAAAAACGAGCGTAGCGCCAACACGCGGCGCCAGTGAGTAGTATTTCAAAAGTCATGGGAAAACAGTGGCTAATTTTTTCCTGACATTTGACGATGTAACGCCAGCAGTATCGGTGATCGTAATTTCCGGCTTGTCAAACGAACGAATTATGATCGTGCTCCGATCTAATGATTGCTCGATTTTCTTTCTTTCCTTTTTTCTTTCCTTCATAACCCAACAGGGGAACGTCTCGTTGCGCTTGTCGTTCACGTGTCACTTATTGTTTATACTTTCTTGCATCGTGCACTCTACAGTTTGCTGCCCCTTAACCCTTCTCCGTCTATGACATCCAAGATACAATATTGTATCACAATTTTATGGGACGGAGAGAGCATGGTCAATAGTTGTATTAACGAATGGTTCCTCTTAAATTCGTGAATCGTGACACTGTACGGTAAACTTTTTATTCAAAAAGAAAAAAAAAAAAAAGTCGGAACCCGATAGATCACTTTCGGTAACAACATTAACCCATCTCATAATTCACCTGAAACAACGTACACTATTCTCCTTCCTGTTAAATCATTATCACCAGCTTCATTAATTTGCCTGGCTGGTACCAGGATAAGCACGTGCTTCTACGTTGGGACACGGCGTGTGTCGTCGTCGGCCAGGATTATTAAGCGACTCTCATCGTTCGAAACATCCACCACAGGAGTCAGTAAAGAAGAACTCAAGAAACACTGTACACAATACACTACTATACAAGCTAGGGCAATTTCACCAGTAAATGAAGACAATTAGGAGCACCTACATCGAATGGACAGCCGCGTTAGAATCACTATGTACAGGTATACTTTACGCGAAGACGTCTATTCGCTTGGGACCCTGTCCATTCGCTGGTGAAGTTTACCCTACATGATTTCCTGTTTTCAGGCACCTCGTAGCCGCTCGTCCGTATTCACTCTGTACCTGCTATGTGTTACACTAAGACAGCAGTCGACTGAGAATCGTCTCCAGATATTGCATATTATTTTTGCGAAAAATTCACACCCAACCTGTCTGTATATGCTGGAGAAGATTCTCAGTCGTGCACTATTATACATTTCATCATTGAGATTGAATATCTCATCGACACTCGAATAACGTACTCACGACACGTATTCTTTCCCTACAGTACGGAAAGACCTAACGCTGCGGCTACAGTTCCGATTCTTTAACATGAACCACAGGAAACCCGACTTAATTCAGTAAAGAAAGGTAGCTACCTAGATAGTCTGGGTATCTTTAGACGGGGCAATGTGTGTCCTGTCTCGTTTTCTCTCTCTGTTCTTTTTTTACAGAAACTCTAACGCGCTTCGCTAACCTGCTTCGTTAGGCAAAACACACTTATCCGGTTAATGAAAAGCAAAAACGAAAATACGACAAGCGGTTCCTTATTTGAAAATTCCTACAGCGTCAAGTTTACACCTTACACGTATGACATATTCGTCGGGTCGCAGGTTGCGTCATTTTATACATGGGCACAAACTTAGTCTGGTCCTTTCTCTCTCTCTCTCACTCTCTCTCTCTCTCTCTCTCTCTCTCTTTGAACAAGACTTCTCACCGACTATTCGCCATGTGCGAATTACTGCAGTTACATGTTAGCGAGCATGCGTTGAAATGTATGTACAGACGAAATGTGCAATGAGAACTTATGCCGAGCAATACAGATGGCATAGATATACTTTGCAGGTATATCTTCACATGTGCTCACTAACTCTGTAGCTGCACTATGTATGCACGGAGCGAATACATATGTAGAGCTATCATGCTGATGAAGTCGTGACGCGTTAATTTCCACACAAAGCATCCACCAGTGGCGTCCGCTTTGCGTGACGTCGTTCCGACGTTTCACGTCAGCCCCGCGGCAGCTTAACGCGTCTCGACGTCTATGTACTATCATCCCCTCGAATGTGCTCTGACGGATTTTACACGCGGTTAAATTGCGCTTTATCTACGTACTGTTATATATATATATATATTCGCGTGCTTGGTAATGATTCGCGAATTTTCATATCGCGTGCACTTTCGCGCACCGCGTCTATCCTCTCTTTGACTTATCTACCTTACGGTTCTCCGTGGAGTGCCGTCAGTGGCGCGTTTTTCGTTGTAGCATCTTTCGAATGACACCTGACAAAATTATTTTCAGCCGGGATGCTTATATCGATTTATTGGACACCCCGTTTAATTGACTATCAGAAGTAATGGCTTTTGTTAGGTGACCCCTTTTGGATAATTTGCAGCTACCAGCCAGTGTGAGCCGTTTGACATCGTAGATCGTATCGTATGAAGTGATTGAACCGACTAATACAAGTTTTCCATTTCAGACATTAATCGCTTTTGTTCGTTACTAACATCTATTAACATTTTTTATGGTGGGTGACTGGTACGACGTGTGCGCACACGAGCGCTCAATTTTCTAGCTTCACCGGGAACCGACAGTTGCTACATATATTTTCGACCAATAATTTAATGTAGCAATAACGAACCTGCGAATGTTCAATGGAAGAGGACCGCCTGGCGAATTATTAATCTGCCTGAAAAATTGTCATTTACAATAATATACGGTCATTGCGGATTTTCCAGGTCGATCCTCGGGGCAAACGGCAATTTCGATAGACTGTCCCTTGCGGCGTAATTTTCTTGTTGCATCAAAGCAATTTAAAAAAAAAAACCGCTCGCTCTTGTTATCTCTTTTTCTCATACCGTAAATGTAATTTCAAATTTCCCCAATGTCTGTACGCGGGTACCTGTCATCCACTGCTTCTCTAGCGTCGTTTTGTCATCGTTTTTTTTTTTTTTTCG